>NC_046657.1:132050975-132058667 GCF_010883055.1 Belonocnema kinseyi | reverse complement strand
ATAAATCCTTAGCCTGAAAGAAAAATGAGCTTCCTCGTTTTTTAATCAAATAAATTTCTGCAATCTAATCTTTAAAATCCTGAAGGGGATTTTTAAATAAAGTAAGGTTTGTATTTGTCTTTAAATAGTATTATATATACTAACAAAAGAAGCATTGATATTGCGCTTATTACGTGTTTCTCGTTTTCATTTCCTAATTATAAAATTAAAATATAGGTTTCAATTAAAAGTGCTATGAAATATAATTAATAATCATTAATTAAAATGAATATATAAAACAATACATCAGTTTCCATACAATTTTAATTTAATTTTAATTGGTTTTCAGTTATCTGTAATTTTTAATTAAACGTGGCCAATCACTGTACCCATTACCCTAGGATTTTATCTCATTAGGAATTAGAAGCAAAAAAATGAGAAAGTTAATATGGGATTTTATATCGTAATAAAGCAGGAAACAAAAATCTATTCACTTCTGTTGAATTGGTTTTTAAGGTTTTTAAATGCGCATCTGTCACTGGAATTCCAAATTGCCCCCCATTTGTTTTTTAAAGATTTTTAGTCGTTATAATTTGGTTGAATAACTTATATGCCGTAAAAGACTAAAAATGAAATATCAAAAGGAATCTAGTAGACCTGCGCATGATTTAATTTAATCTTTCGATAATTTATCAATTTAAGAAATCGTGTAAAATATGGCAGCTTAACCCCAAAAAAGTCGGTCTTATTCAAAAATAAGGAAACCGATTCAATATAACCTTGCTTAAAATGGTCATTTCAGTACATGCCAGATTCGAAATTGCTTGAGAAAATGATCGATTCACATAGCCGCAAACCGATTCTGTTTTAACTTTATGAATCTGCAAATGATAGATATGCAATTCACAGAATCGTCTTCTCAATGGGTTCTTTTTCCTTGGAAAGATGTTAAAATAAATTCTGGAATTCAAGATCTTAAGAATATTTTTCTTTTTCGACACTGTTCAAGATTCTTCAATTTCTAATGTGCATAATTTTAAATTATGCAATTCTTAATGAACTTTGTAAAAGTTTCATAATTTTTCAAAGTTAAAATAAAAAAAATCTTCAATATTAAGGATGTATAAATGAAATTCCTAAATTTGGATTCTGTTGATCAAAGGCCCACTTTTCGTTTCTAAATCTTCAAAGTTCTACCATTTAAAAAAAAAAATTCTACCAAGTTGAAGACCGCTTCAGAGTAAATTATAAAAATCACAGAATTTTTAATTGTAAAGTTTAAAAATTAAAAACGCTTAAATTCGGAAGACTACGACGTTTTTTTTTGTAAAAGTTTAATTTTTAAGATTCACAATTTAAAATTAAAAACTCTTCAATATCTAATGTGTATAATAGGAAAGGAAGAAATTATGTATGACTTTTTTAGAATAGTTCCACTCAGAAGAAGAAAAATGAAAATTATTCCAATTTGATAGATACGCAATTGTAAATTCTTCAGTTGTGAATCGTACACATTTGCAAAAAAGAGTCGCAAAATGTCAAATAATAATTCTACCTACCACATGGTGTAGATTATTCTGTTCTTTTGAATGCGCAATTTTTCCATCCGTATAAAATGTCATTATAGAAAAAGAATATCTGCAAAATGTATTAATTTCCATTTCCATGGTGACCGCCGCATAGTCTCCCATTCCCCACAAGAGAACGTGTTTTCAATTTATTTAATTACTTCTAATAGTACCGATAGGCGCACCACACAGAGATGACTTGCATTCCGTAAGTGTTCATATTTTGAGTTTATTTAATATATTCTAACCAGTTTACAAAATATGTATGATAAATTGTTTCAATTCCTTCATGTGGAAGATAAGCTTTGAAATTTTAACTCTAATCAATTCAAGTCTGCATCAATAGAGTGAAAATGATTTTAATTCACATATTATATATTAATACATTAATACTCTTAACACTTTTAAATAAATGATTAAAATTCAAATTTGAATATTTTCCTAATTTATAAGTTATCCCTGGCGGACCGAAGGAACCGAATGGAGCCTCTACTAAGTACCTGTAAAGACCCCATTGGATCCCCATTCGGTTCCTTTTTAAAAAATTCGAAAAAACAGCAAAATCAACTTTCAAATTGTTGAAATTTAGATTCTACGTTAAAATTCCATAAAGAACGTTGATTTTGCTGTTTTTTGGAGTTTTTTAAAAAAGAAACCGAATGGGGTCTTTACGGGTACTTTGTAGAGGCTCCATTCGGTTCCTTCGGTCCGCCAGGGATAGAAAGATTCAATAATTAAAAAATACGTTATCTAAATGCTTCCGTTGAAATTTTCTACGTCGATTCAGAGGAATATGATTTGTAATTGTTTATTTTCCGTTGGATGATTTTAGACGAAGGAAAAATCTCGTATTCAAAGGAATACAAATTCTTAATTCTTCTGAATTCTACGCTTCTTATCGGAATATCTCCCACGTTAGTTGTACGTTTTCGCAAACCAAAGATATCATAAAACATCACGACTCTCTTCTTAAAATGCCCTAGTCTCATAACAGGCTTCTTTTGAATAAAATATCGTACATCACTCGTGCGGTTAGACGTGCTCACAGGGAGCTTAATGCTCCCTGTCGACTTTTAAGACCTTTCTGACCCTACTTGCGACGTAATTCACTATTAAACGTAGTTAGTATTTATATTTTTGAGATTTTTTGACTTCTCTCCACCAAAGGCAGAATCTAGGGAAACTTAAAAAAATAAAATGTAATATTAATAATATATTCCTACCGGCATCTTTAGTTCTTCGAAGAACCGACAGATAAGTTACTTTTTAGAATCAGAAGCTTAACGCGGTCTTAACTTTAAGGAAAGGGTTAATGAATTATTTGCAATACTTACTATAAAAAATCATGCATCATTTTTATATTTTGCTCACTCTACATTCTACATTCGAATAAAATAAAGTATTTAACCATCGACTATTAAAAACTGATTATAATCAATCAGTTATAATTTCTTTTGAATTACGAAAACCTTGTAATAAGGATAATAATAAAAACTTCCTTGTAAAAACAATAATAGATAGAACCATTAAAAACACATTCACAGCAATAAATACTCTATGTTTTATAATCAAACAATTCTGTTTCTTTCAGGTTTTTTAAAAACAAGTTTATAATCTAATACCAATCTATTCAAGAACTCCAGAAGCAAATGTGGATGTGAAGCCGTAAAATTTAAATCATAGAGCAGATGATTAAATTTAGCCCGTGGATTATATTCTTTAAAAAACATATTGTTTAGAAAGTAGAAAAGACACATTGTTTTTAGTCGCTCAGCGTTGCGATTATCAGCAAAAGTAACAATCGTTTTAAAATTTTCAGTTGTTAAACTATTTCCCAAAATATTTTCACATTCTAATTTCAAGTCAATAATCTCGTACTTGTCTGCGACAATCCAAATGTTTATTATCAGATTATTGTCCTTAGTCTCGAATTTATTAGTATAAATAAATCGCAGGACTTGAAGAAAAATGTCGGGCTCTATGTCATCTATTTTTAGAGCCCCCGAAATAGTTTCTGGCATGTTATGCGAAAACATCCTATCAAAAACAGGACTCCTGGTTCCTAGGATCAACTTATGTGCATGATATTTTTTATCGCCAATTTGAATATCAATGTCGCTGTATTTTTGATTGTTAAGTAAGGACTCAAATTGTTTAGGATCATATTTTTGAATAAACATATCAGATTGTGTCAATTTAGCAGCAGTGATTTTTTTCTTGCATTTTGACGACACTACCCAGAAGTGTAACCTCACCAAGATTGTTTCAAGCAGCCTAGGATTTATTGTTGTTAAATTTTTAAAAACATCCAAATCTAGAATTGATGTTAGGTTGACCATAGTAAAATAAATACACTCAGCGAAGAAGATCCGTGTTTGTTCCATATGCCTGACTCTATAAAGTAATAAAAGAGTAGGTATAACGTTTTCGATATTCAATCCTGCCTTTAAAATTTCTTTGATCTTCTGTTTGGCAAAGAGATCCCAAACTTTAAATTGGCAGACAGCTTCAATAAGCTTAAAGTCTATAAATTCCTCACTTTTAATATTATCCAGTTCACAAGTGTACATGAAACAAAGCAACTGTTCAAAAATTTTTGGTTCCATGTCCGGAACTTCTAAGCTCGTGAGGGACTCATCGTTTGCAATCTTTTCTCGAAAATACGAACTGCTTAGGGCCAAAACCAATTTGTGAGCGGGATACATATTGCCGCCGACGTTTAATTCAATATCGCTAAACATTTTATTATTTAGTAAAGGTTTAAAGCTTTCAATGTCTTTCTTTACTTCCTCAAACTCGCAGAGTATCATAAGATCACAAAGACTCAATTTTTCTAATTCCGCTATCGTAATAAAATCAGAAATCCCAAAGTCCAGGCCCTTGACAATCATTAGGAGTTCTTTATATTTACTATAAATTTTTCCTGAAGTTGGTTTTACAATAGAGAATGTAACTTTCAGAATGGGAACAGAAGGACGCTCATCATTGATATTCTGAAGATACAATCCGAGGTATTGTCGTTTCACTATTTCTTCAGGCAGCTTTGCTAATGAGCGAGTAGTTCGACGCTTTTTGGGAGGAGGTTGACCAGAATCTGGTTCTTCCGTTTGTACCACTTTTTTCGCAAACAGAGTCCATTTCAAGGAACACTTTTTGCCTGAAGTTTGTGGCTGGGTCAATGTTATTTCCGTCGAAAATTCAGGAGATTTGAGTAAATCTTCTTTCCCTTCAAAAAATTGTTTCACGTTGCCTACGACCCAAATGAAACTTCTGACTTCTTTTTCTCTTTCAGTCATTCTGATGCAATAATCTCGCTCTAGCTGGAAAGAAGTAGTTAATGTTACTATCATTCTAAATTGTAGACAAATTTTATTTTCCTATTGTATTACTTTAGTTGCATTGTCATTAAAGTAGTTGGATTTTCATCCTTACGTAAAAAAACTACGTCATGCTAAGTAGTATTTTCGCGACTACTTGAATAAATGGGAATGCGCAGGCGAGTCACGTAATTAAATTAAATAGCTTACTTTAACGATGTTGTTATAATATTTATGGCGAACCAACTTGAAACACAATAAACCATCAATTTGCGTCAATTTGACCAAATAAATTTGTAATTTGATTTTTATATTCAAATGCGGTAGGCAGTTTAAGTGAAAAATTGCACAGATTTTGCTTGAAAGCAGGAATTGAAGTCTGAAAAAAGCACATTAAAAATTAAATTGGTAAATTTGTATGGTTTATTCAATTGACAACTTTCAATTTAAATATTGTAAAATAGCTCTTTCTTGGTAAATGATTCAAAACTAATTTTTATTTATGATTATTGACTCAAAAAGTAATAAAAACTTATAAACTTATAAAATAACCATTCAAAATTTAATATTTATTTTAATGATAATATACAACTGGACGTTTTTGATATTGAATTTATGGTATACTAGCTGTGCCCTGCGGTGACGGCACCGAGTAATAATAAGGAGACCGATCATGCTGTACAAAGCGTCTCGAGTTTTGACTGCGGTAGCTGTAAATTTATTGCCAGACTTAGGCGTTTAAACACAATAATCCAAGGAAGGGGACATGCGCACTGTAATTTGCTATCTCCTTTTCTCCCGCAAGAAATGTGCGAGTGAGTGCTGTGTTGAATCAGAACTGAATACTGAGGTTATGTTCCTGTGAAGAGGGTCAATTGAGTTTGTCAATATACGTGCTTATTTATTTATGTGTTTTTGTATAGAATTAAGTTGACAAATTGTGACCCGGAAAGTATGGGCAAGTAATACAGATTTAATTGTAATCATTACATGATATAGAATCTGCAGACTGAATAATGTGGCAGTATAATATTAGGTAATACGTTGTGGTTGTCAAGCACTGGCACTCACTCGCACACTTTTTGCGGGAGAAAAGGAGATAGCAAATCACTGTGTGCATGCCCCTTTCCTTGTGAGCATTGAGTTTAAGCGCAATAAATGTAGTCACTGCAGTCAGAATGTATGTACCACGGTGTGCCCACTCTAATTTATTGGGGGGGGGGGGGGGGGATACTTATAGATTGTGGCAAAATGTGAGATCCGCACCACCTAGGGGACGTAGCAAGAACTATTGTCTACAGCAACGAACACCCTCCTATACTTCTCATCCTAATTTTTAGGTTATGTTGACTTCTCTTTCTGAAATAAATACATGAATAATTATAACCAATAAAACAAACCAAAAATTGAACAAAATAAAATCTATCATAGATCAAATGCAATAAAATGTTTAAGTCTGTTGCAATCGATCTATGATAGAAAGATTCCAACAGACTTTAACACTTTATGGGATTTGATATATAATTCTTGCAGCTACAGTGAACTTGAGCAGACGTGAGCAGACGATAGAACTTTTATCGTCTGCTCAAGTTCATTTCGAATTCTGAATTCACACGAGCGCCACCTAGGGGACGTAGCAATTACTATAATCCGTTCACCACTTTTCTATGGGAGTGGGCACACTGTAGTATGTACGGAGATCGGTCTCATTATTATTCCGTGGGCGACGGCTTCAGCACCACGTAGCGGCCGCTCTCATTAATACTTCAAGGCAGGCTCGGTCAACTCTGTGGAAAAAATTGGCGATATTCAGCGCACTCTGTGATGGGCAGGAGAACTTCACCGAGCGTCCATGTGTTGGTGCACGTATATTAATATGCCCATCCTTGTATGGGTATAAAGCACATAAGAAACGCAAAATGAGAAATAAAAGATAATTCGAATTCTAATTCTCATTTTTGGGGTCTCATTAACATCATTTTGCCCTTATTTTATGAAAAGAACCGAAGATTCACCGGCACACGAAAAACCGTTTGGAGATTATAGTCGCATACGGTAAATTTTGCAACTCTGCATTTCCAGTTGATGGCACCCACTTTAATCCCACTAAATGTCTTGTTGGGAACTTATTACCTATCACTTGCTTGTCATTAATTTTTTTTAAATCCACGACCACTCACTGAACACGTTTTTTTATCCATTTTAAATAATTGTTTAACTTTCACCATGCAGCAGACGACATGAAAGAATTTAATTTGCGCGCACGCGCGTGGTCCTCAACGCTTAGCAGCAACGCCATCTGCGATGAGCAAGAGAACTAATTTTACTCCCCTCCCTGCCTTTCAACCCCCTGCGCCTAAGTTCTCCAAATTTGCCATTTTTCTTCATTGAGTTGACCGAGCCTGATTCCACGACAAACGGAAATGCAATACAAGTTGTATAAAATTATAAAAAACATGTATACACATGATGAAGAACATTTTATTACTTAAGAATAACTTAACTTATGAATGGATTACGCATTTAAAAGCCTAATTTTGTATCGCATTCGATGTTACTTACATGTTTTTTCTTGATATTAAGTTCGAACAAAAAAATACTGGAATGGAATCAACATAAAATTTTAACTATTTATATTAAAATTTCGGTTTGAAAAATGCGAAGTCGATAGTAAACTTTGAACTCACTAGTAAAGATTTTGGAATAATATATTTTAGAATCTTTTTAAGCCCGATAACTTTAAAAGTGCTGCTTTTGAAACTTAAACTTCTGATATCAAGCATAACCTATCAGATTCTAAACCTAACTTGCATACCGCACTTTATATA
>NC_046657.1:132046945-132050875 GCF_010883055.1 Belonocnema kinseyi | reverse complement strand
TATATATGTTAATATATATAATCTGATATAATACTCAAATTAAAAAATGATTTCGTCAAATCAACACAAATTGCTGTTTAATCGTATTGTAAGTTGTTTTGTCATAAATATTACCCGTAGTCGTTAAAATGTGAAATGTTAAATTTAATTACGAGCCGCGCCTGCGCATTCACATTCTTGAAAGTAGTCACGAAAATACTACTTGGCGTGACAAAGTAATTACGTTTTTTGAAAGAAGATAACTTTTCCAATATAAAGTATACATTTTCAATTTTTAAAAAACGGATCTTTAACAAAACCGTGCATTTCTTTGACAGAGAAAGATGATATTAACAAAATAATTCATCTTTCGACAAAATAGTTAAATTTTTAACCAAATAGCTGAATTTTTAAACTAAAAAGATGACTCCAACAAAGAAGATTAATTTTCTACCAAAGGACGAATTTTTAATTAAATTAGAACCCATTTTCCTTCAAAAGCCCACTCAGACCTAAAAATAATATCAAATTATAGGATTTTTGTTGCACAAATTTGAAATCAATAAAACTAAAGTTAACTGTGCTGATCAAAAGCATTTTTAAATCAAAAGTATGTATTTCGACAAATTTCAATGCTAAAAGATGGAAAAATGAAACAATTAAAATTGTAGAGTTTCATAGTTGAAATTTCAAGAAATTTATATTTTATTCTTGTTCACAAATTTATCATTTTTAAGCTTTTGAAGCTGAAGTATTTTTATATTTTAACCATCCTAATTTAGATCATCCCGATAGAAATTGCCCTAATAGTCCCTAATAATATTGGGGCTTTGTTTGGGGACCCAGCAGCTTACGTTTATTAGGGTTGCCCCCATCAGGACATATTATGGTCCGAATATGGCAACCCTTTTAATTGAGATGACTTCCATAATAAGCCCCCTATTGTGGCCCTGGACATCCTGCCCATAAAAACATTTTCTTGATCCGAAAAAAAAATTGAAAAATCTGACATGCTAACTCTTTCGTTCTAACTGTGCAACACGCAATATAAACTTTTAGACCATTTTTTGTAAACTTTAGACTATTTTTCGAAATCGATGGAAATTTTAGGGAAATGTTTTCATAAAGAGAAAAGAGAACCAGTTTTTAAAGTGTGCGAAGGCGCTTGGAAATTTGTTCACGAAAATCCTTTTTTTATACATTTTTATTATATCAAAAAACTTAGCATTTCGTAAATGTCGCAATGAAATTAAACTTAATTCAACGGTCATCCTTGTCATTTTTGACATTTCTATGACAGTCGTCACATTACTTCATCTTCCCACTTTGCAAGGAAGGGGCTTTATAAAAATAATATAATTTGGATGGCACAACTTATTTACAGATCGCGTACACTTGAGAGTTTATTGGAGCAAGACGTGTTTTGGTTCCGTGACTGTTTCAGCTGACATATAGATATGACGTGAATGCTAGAACTTTTGTGCTGCGATGGCATGGTCGCGCATTCAGAAATCGTTTCTGAGGTCGCCACTCTCAGTCACAAATACATTCTAAAATTATTTTACAGATCGCAACTCGTGTAATAGTGTAGTGGTTAAGGCTATTGACTTGCGTGCTTAGGTTTATGCGTTCGAATCCCACCCATCATGTGCGAAATTTTAATTGTATTATAAGCATTATAACTTACAAATGCCGATTCATTTAAAGTATATTCAAAAATATTTATAAGAAATAACCGTGCGCCTATTTATTAATTATTTTTTAACAATACTTTTTTACAATTCATAGTGCTGTCTTAACTGTAGTTTACGCCGATAACATAATTTAGATCTCTTTAGAGTATTCGTTAAAGTAACATGATAATTCGTAATTTCAGTATCCAGGAACTGTACAGAATAGCGACTGTACTTGAAAGATCGGTAGATTTAAATTTGTTCTCAGTAAATATAATATTCTTTTTTTTGCGTGTACAATAATAGCGGAATATTTTGTCAAATTAAAAGAACAAGAACAGCATTTACTTACACAAAAGGCCCTATTGGGGCCCTAACGAGAGCCCCTAACATTAATTGGGAAATAGTAAGGATTCTTGTTAAGGGCCTAAACAAATTTCCTTTGATGGCCCCTAACAATTTTGCGTAACCAAACTAGTACGACTCCTAACAATTTCATCCATGCGGACCCTAATAAAAATAGGGAAACCCCATCAGGCCCTCAACAATACCCCCTTAAGATTTCTACACGGGATGTCTATTTGAAAGAGAAATAAAATAAAATTTCAATTCATAAAAATTAAGTAATTACAAATTCTTTACAAATTATACAGATTGAACGTTCTAATACCATCAAACGGTGTAGTTTCAGAAATGTGGGGTGAATGGGAAAACCCGTAAATTCCCTGCAATGTTAGGAAAATTACTCCAAACTGTTCCAAGAATCTGGAATCCAAATATTCAAGGAAACCCCGTTTAACGTTACACTGAGAGAACTTCAGTGTGTATGGTGCACGTGGATGCGAGCGACAGCAGCGCTCATCAGTGAGTGCACGCAGGATACAGAATCGGAGTAGCAGCTACTCTTTTTGTCTTTCGAAAAGAGCAACAGACACGCAGCACGGAAATTAGTGAACAAAAAGTCCGTCCTAGCCCTTGATCAACCACCGACCAGGCCCCGACTGAAATTTTGAGGACAAAAAGCCTAACTAGTCCCCGATTAGTCCCCGACTGGGCACTTTGTCAAAATTAATAACACGTCTAGCCCCCGATTAGTACCCGACTTGTAATGGGGCCAAATGGGATTATTTCTACACGGGTAAGTCCTAGTTTAGTATCAATTAGTTGATATTCAATTGTATAGTATTGTACATAATTCAAAAGTAACTGAATAGAATTGAATTTACTATTATTCAATTTCAATAAACTAGAATTTATTTTTGATTTCTAGAAAGCAGTTATAAAACAGTGAAAAAATTCCGACATAAATAGAAAAAGAAGAATCTAATGCAAACCGACCATAAGAACATTAATATGGTACGTGCCAATTTAGATTGCACGGGATTTCTTCCGAAATAAAGCCGAGAAAGTCTTCGAAAAAAAATAACCACCTGCAAATTATAAATCTATTGTCACTTGTAAAGGGCACTAAAGTTATTACGAACATATATGGGACTTTACTGCTTCCTGAATTCGCCACTCGAATTAAAATATCTCAAAGTAAAAGCCTTGACTCAACTCGGATAGCACAAAAGTATCCCTAAGTATTTTTGGAACATTACAATGGAAGACTCGGAGAATTTTAAAAAATGCTCCAAGTAGCTAAATGTCCGCATATCCAGAAAGATTCTCAGAATGTTTGTGAAGAACTTAATTTATTTTATTTATTAAATTTATATAACGCGATCATTTGCACGAACATACACCGAACCTTCCTGAATACGCGAGGATTTACTTACTTCCAGGAACCTTCCTGGGACATTTTTCGGAATTCCCCGAACCTCCTATTGAAATTTTCCAGAATTGTTCAGGGAAACTTTTGTGCTATCTGGGAACGTAATTATTAAAAGAAATATAAATCTGGCTTTAAAACGTAAAATGAACTATAGCAGGAACTCTTAAGACCGTACAACTCGGGACGAACTTATTACGATCGTTCGATGCAGGTATACGAGGCGGCGCCGTACCTACATATTGCGGGCACCTGTACCGAAGAAAAATAAGATTTGATGCAGTACCGAAAAGCAGTACGGCCCTGAAAAGGGACCAGCCCACGGAGGCGATGATATTGCAGGTGTGTGAATGATCAAATGCATAGTATATATATATAATTAAAAATTTGTCATAAGGACAACTACAGGATTTCGCCAGGAGCGGGTGCTAATCTGAAAAATTGCACCCGCTTCCAGCAAAATCGCGGTAAAATTTCAGCCATAACCACGTCTCACAACCGTGAGAT
>NC_046657.1:132027776-132046845 GCF_010883055.1 Belonocnema kinseyi | reverse complement strand
CACTCGTCACGATCATATGTTCACAGTTTTGACTATATAGCTCGTGTTGTTTTTCTGGCAGAGGCGTAAAAGTTTAGAAGGGTTTGGTGTGCTCGGCGATTTCCTTCTTTCGAAAAAAATGGAGCAAAGAGTTTGCATTAAATTTTGTGTGAAAAATGGAATGCAGTGCTCTAAAACTTTTGAAATGTTGACAGTTGCATACGGTGAGTCTACTCTGAGTGAGAAAAATGTGTATAGTGGTACAAGCTGTTCCAAGAAGGCCGAGAGGATGTCGAAGACGAACCTCGCCCTGGACGTCCCAGCACGTCAACAACAGATGAAAACATTCAGGCAGTGAAAGAAATTGTGTTGAAAAATCGCAGAATTACCATCAAAGAAGTTGCTGAAGATGTTGGCATATCGGTTGGCTCATGCCATGCTATCTTTTCGGACGTTTTGGGCATGAGACGTGTGTCATCGAAATTTGTTCCAAACCTGCTTAATTTTGATCAAAAGATCCATCGCATGACCATCGCTCAGGAGATGTTGAATGAAGTCAATAATGATCTTCATTTTCTCAAAAGGGTTATAACTGGGGATGAATCGTGGGTATAGGGTTATGACGTCGAAACTAAAGCCCAATCGTCTCAGTGGAAGCATGTGAAAAATATGAAGGTTTTGCTCACTGTCTTCTTTGATTACCGTGGCATCAGGAATTATTACCACAAGGTCGTCAAGTTATGCGCCATTTGCGAGAGGCGATACGCAAAAAACGTCCGGAACTTTGGAAAAACAATTCGTGGCTTTTGGAACACGATAATGCACCTGCTCATTCATCGCTGCTTGTGAAAGATTTTCTGACCAAAAACAGCACCACAGTCATGCCTCAGCCTTCATATTCACCGGGTTTGGCCCCGAGTGACTTTCTTCTTTTCCCAAAACTGAAGAGACCCATGAAAGGACATCGATTTTCAACGATTGAGGAGATAAATCTGCATCGCTGAAATAACTCAAGGCTATACCACAAAATGATTATCAGAAGTGCTTCGATGATTGAAAAAAGCGTTGGCACAAGCGTATTATATCTGAGGGGGATTACTTTGAAGGGGACAACATAAATATTGAGGAATAAATGAATCTTTTTTGAGAAAACCGTAAAGTCACCTTATTTTCTGAACACACCTTGTATATATAAACAGAAACTAAGTTCACATAGAAATCGGAAAAGATCGGAAAGGCATTTTCTTGCCGATTCTTCCGCTAGGGTAGTCAATGTTTTATAAGCTCAAAATTTAAGTTTTCTCACTTTAAAAACAGGTTCACGATCCAATGCTAGTCTGTTAGAAAACTCTAGACATAAATCTGGACATGAAACTGGAACACAAATAATACAGTGAACCCTAACAGTACGGAACGTTCCGCGGGAACCTTCGGAACGTTACAGTGGAACGTTCTCTGAGCGTGTAAAATGTCAGCCACTTAGGAACGTTCCACTGAATCGTACAAACAATAAATTATCGTTATTGTTATTATTATCAATGAATATCCGATTAACCATAAGTGATAGGTCAAAATTGATGTCAGTTTATGATATGTATATCATATTACAATGCAGTATACGCGGTACTTAAAACTCAAAAATGACATTTATTTTTACCTATCTCTTACGGTTCACGAGATAACTGTTGTTAAAAATAACAATAATGGAAGGTTCCCTCAGGTCCCAGTGGAACATTCGTGGAGCGTTCCCATGCGTATTTTCAAACTGATGGCGTCTGTAGAGTAGAAAAGGCAATAATTTCCAGACGTTTTGCTAGTGATGGGGTTCTTGCATATTTTAAAATATGTCTTCCCCCAGTAAAATTAAAAGAATATCAAAAAAATAATGTGATTATGGAAGAATTTTTTTTTTAATATAAGTTTACATATATTTTTTAAAGTTTAAAAAGTATAAAATTAGAATTTTTCAGAAAAATCTGATTGGATCGGCAGATTTTTGGTATTACTTCATTCTGAGTAGCGCCGTTGCCCTTTGGCGAGGGAATCTAATAGTAGAAAGTAAACATAACCCATTGTATGGTTTATTATTTGAAACGTGTTTTAAACGTAAAAAGAAGGGCCTAAAAGATTTTAAAATGCCTAGAATTTCATGAAAACAGTGATTAAGTTATACATACTTACTATAATATTAATGATTGAAATTCCATGATATAAAATGACCTTCACACAAGTATACCCCTAAGTTTGGATGATACTTAGTATCTTTACCGATTCTTCCAACGGCTTTGGCCCATATATTTCTCCCTTTGGAGCCCATAGAACACCTCACGATTATTTTTTGTGGATCATCTTTGCTATATTGTACTTGCAATCAGGTAGAGAATTTTTTTTACAGGAAGCTGCTGTTATAATACTTGTGAAATTTTAAGTGAAAGAAATTTGGCTAACTAGAGTTCGTGATACCGATTATATTATTAACAAAAACTTGAGGTCATCTTTTGAAACATCTCATTCTCACGGAATTGAATGATATTATACATTACTATCTTTTTTAGGTTTTATATTTTAAGTAAAATTGTATTTTTTAGTGAGATTTGGTTACGACTGGGCTTCAAATTTTTTGTAATGCATCAACATTTTCAGAATTTATGCAGTACAAAAAGTCGGTCTCATTAAAAAAGAAGGAACCCGATTCAACATGACCTTGCTTGAAATGGTCATTGCAGTATATTGCAGATTAGAAGCTGCTTGGAAAAAAGACCGATTCACATAGTCGCAAACCGATTCAGTTTAACTTTCCGAAACTCCAAATGACAGATACGCAATTCACAGTGCCGTCTTTTCAATAGATTCTTTCTTCCTGGGAGTGTACATCTTAGGTGTCAGTACTTCAAAAATACTTTAGGCACTACATCCTTCATTTCTACAACGCCCAAAATGTTTTCTTTCATATTGTTCACATTCTAGAAAAAATAGGGCTCCTGGTGCCTAGAAACAACTTATGTACATGATATTTTTCAGCACTATCTAGTATAGTTATATCGCTGTAGGTTTCGTTATTAATAATGCTTCATATTGTTCACGAGAAATGCGTTGAACATTAGACTGTATCATTTTTCCCTATATTTTGGCACCTCCCTTACAAAAATATATGATAGGAAGAAAATGACAGGCCTGTCATCTTTTTTTTGCCATTTTTTCTTTCCAGTTTTGTCGGACCACAGAAAAACGACAGGATAAACGATAGGAAAAACGACAAGTTAGAAGACAGCCGAAAATTACGTGCCCTAATTGGCCGTAATTTATGATATCGTGCACACGTCATGCTCGTCGCATGTGTAACGTGGCCAATATTATACGAGTAAATTAAGCTTTTGGAAAACATATCAAAAAAATTTTAAATACGATAATATGTTTTTTCGTACTGATAACATTTTTATTGAAGGTAAAAATTCAGCGTACATGCATAAACGATACACAAACGAGGTAATCAGCACAGTAATCAGTTTGACTATTATAAATCTTTAGCTTGATATATCGTTTCGTGTTGGACAATTGACATATGCCTTTTAAATAAATAAAACGTGTTTCAAATCCGGCTACGCCAACTACAGGACTAGTCCGATATTTTGCCGTCTGGTAAGTGTACACTACCCATAAAACGTCGTCACACGTACGGCACGCACTCTAATTGTGGTTCTCTCAATACGTGTGCTATTTTGCTCATTATTTGCGCTCATGATTTACACATGCGCGCACCTAATTTCGTGCTACTAGAAGGGACGTCCGATAAAATAATTACTAAAAAAGGAAGAATAAAGACAAAATTAACTAAATGATAAAAAAAAAATTAATGATAATTAGCATGCTGTTTCTCCTTCCGTGTTTCTCATTAACTTCTTTTGACCCTTTTGTTTTTCAGAGGCTGTAGTTTCATAGGTTAGCTTCTGCAACTCGACATTCCCAGTCGCCGCCATCCACTGTAGGCCTATCAATCGTCGCGCTAGAAACCCAGGTCCTATCACCTCTTTATCCTTTTTTTTATGACCACAGCCACTCACTGCACAAGTATTTCGATCCATTAAAAAAAACTTTTACTTTTCACGTGGACATCGTGACAGCTCAAAATATCAACAATTTCAAAATTCTCGCACACGCGCTTTTTGCATCGGCGGTAGCGTGTCAGTGCCATCTGCCACTGTCAGGACAACTAATTTCGAACCCCTTACTCCCCCCAATACTCCGCACCCAGGTCCAACAAATTCCGCATTTCCTCTATAGGATTTGACCATGGCTGTTTAAAATTAAACTTCGACTGAATTGGGCACAGTGGTGTCAGAACGCGGATATCTCTGACATATGCAGTATTTATTTCTTCATATTTTTAGGTTATGCAACGCCATGTGTCAATTTAAAAATACACAGGAATCACTACTGCCCATGCCAGGAATATCCGCGTTCTGAAAAAAGTAGGCAACCTGACAAAAGTTTTGGATTGGAAGTCATTTAAAACAATCGGAGGTGTTTAAAAAATACAAATCGAACCGGTTGGAAGTCAATTGGCAATTTATTTGAATCCGTAAACTAACAAAAAATGCAATTCGTACCCACATTTAAATCCGTGTGAATTCGAGGTCCGCTGACTTGGGATGAATTTGGATTGCACATGCGGATTGAAAATGAGGTTCAAATGTGTGCTGCATTTTTACCTTAAGCCAAATTGGAAATTAAAAATGCTTTTAATTGTATTTAAAAAACAAATTCTTATCTTCACAAAGGGCTTCACCGATTAAAGCAGATATAGAAATCTCAATTTTGATCACTTAATATGATATTCGATTGGAATGAATCTTTATTCACGATTAAAATTTGAAATATGCAAATGAGTTAGTTGTCAGGCACATAAAAAGTATTCAGACGAGAAAAAATACTACTTTGATAAAAGAATATTTGAACTTACCTATAATCACAATTTGTATCACACGTGACACGAGTGAGTCTTGTTTTACGAAAACTACTGGGCCAACTAACGATAACTAATGCTTTGACGATTATCAGTGCATTTACCCTTCAAATAAAATGTCTCTACTTCGTTACATTCAATACATTTTTTACACGGCAAAAGAATGGGAACAATGTTTTCGAATGTTAAAACGGGTGAAAATTCTTAACATTCACTAAAGAAATCCCAAACTTCATACGCAAGTATTGCTTGAAAGAGCTTAAAGTATAATCCTTCAGTTTTTTTTTACTTCCAAGGTGTCAAAGAATGTAAGCAATTCATTAAGTACTTTTGCTACTGTATCATTGATTACTAAAAATATGAGGGAATCGTTGTTCGAATTTTTATTTTAAAAACCAAACTGCTGAGGGCTAAGACCGTTTTTTAAACTCGAGATATTTAGTCGTCAACATGTAATTTAATATTGCTGTACATTCAATTATTCATCAGAGGCTCGAAAACATGAAAGTCTTTCTTCACTTTCTTCTACTCGCAATGTATCATGAAATTATGAAGTTTCAATTTGTCAAATTCCTCGATCGTCATGAATTCCGAAATTCCGAAGTTCTGTCCTTTGATAATCTTTAGCAGCTCTTTAGTTTCGATTAAAAATTTTCCAACAGTAGGTTTTATGGTAGAGAATATTAATTTTAGAATAAGTAAAGAAGAAACTTCGTCCTTAATATTTTGAAGATATAATCCGAGGTATTGTCGTTTTACTGATTCATCAGACAGCTTTTTTAATGATTTGATAGTTTACATTAGAAGGACATTGACTAGCTTCTATTTCTTCCGTTCCAATAACTTTTTTCACCAATAGAGTTTATTTCAACACACATTTTTTGCGGAGTGTTTGCCTTATTCAAGGTTTTTTCCGTTAAAAATTCAGGAGATTTTAGTGAATCATTTGTGCCCTTGCAAAGGTGTTTTATATTGCCTGCGGTCCAAGTGAAGCTTTTGGTTGTTCCTTCTCCGTTAAAAATTGTGATGGAACTGTCTTGCTCTAGCTAAAAGGAAGTTTGTTTTACCTCATTGTAAACTATATAATAGAGCAGTCCAAAAAATTACACTTGAGAAATTTCAACGAGCGCGTTGACCAAATCCTTCTCTTAGGCACATAAATTTACTCATATTTTTTTATTTGCAAAAAAATATTTTCAGCCGTTGCGCTGGCGCTTAAAAGTTTCCTGATTTAAAGTCGAGAAGTCCTAACACCACCTACAGGTTTGACCCAGAGTGTCATTATAGATTTATTAACTTATTATTACTATACCATTCAACTAATTGTCAGTGACCGCAGTCTGGGACCAACAGCAAATACGGTTCACAATGAGAGACTCAACCGAGGGTCAACTTTTTTGCAGTCCCGTCAGCCGGTGTTCAACTTGAATGTGTCATTTTTCATTAGCTTTTCTTACTCTTTACTTGATGTAAATTAAACGTTTATTCATTTTTTTTACAAATCTATTCTCAATAGTTTCAAAAATGTCCGAGGCGATAAATGCCATATTAACTGATAAGCGATCAAGCATATAAAACTTGAAATAAATTTACTTATAATTTCCTTACCTATTCTTCACTTAACTAAGTTGATCCTTTTTTATCTTCCAAACATTCATGTTAATACTTTTCTCCCTTTTTTTCTAATAGAAACCCTATATTTTTCAATTTCAATCTTTTTATTCTCGGCTATTCGCTTACTAAATCTATCCTTTACCATCAATTTTTCAGTTCCTATTTTTAATTCAGGTCTAAAATCTCCAAGCTATCGACGGTTAATTTTGTCTGTGTCCTTTGTTATTAACAACTGCCCATATTTTCTTTAATCTTTATGATTTCATTCAAGCCTATCCTCCGCGTATTTCCGTCAATGCTTTTCTATTCTTTTCACCATCGAAATTTCTGCAAAACAATTTTCCTTACTTTTCCCCATATCTATCCTACGTCTTGCAACGTCTATCGTTTTACATATCCAGATCAGACTAAAATACTCTCTTTATTTTTCACAGAAATTTTGTATTTCATAGTATTTATTATCTATATTATCTAAAATAATAATAAAAAAGTAAGGACAATATTTTTGATAAATTGCTATCTTAACATCAGAATTCATATAAAATGTTTTTGTATATTATATCGATGGGTTCTACCAATATTAGGTTATTGTGTCGTTACCGTTAAGAAAGCGTTTATCATCTTATTACAAATAAGATTTACTCTATCTTTCCGCTATGGATTAGAATTAGGTTAACTTCATTTTGTACCCAAATTTAATAAACACGTAAAAGTATTAAAATAAATAAAAATCTTTAAAAATTTCTTATTTCGAAAGTTATAGGAGCCTAAATGAAATTACAAATTGTAACACAAAATACTGGAGTTTTGAATTCGTAGGAAATGTTCCGCAAAATAATAGGTTATTTATTTCTCCCAAAAACTGAACTAAATGAAGTTAGTATAATTCTTATCCCTAGTGGAAAGATAGACTAAGGCTTATTTGTAATAAGAGGTTAGAAGTTTTTTACGGCAACCGTAGAACTCATAGATTTATGGAAAATCAAACTGTTGCATTTATCATCAAAAATATTAATTTTGGACAAAAGATACTAACATAAACTAAACTTGTTAAAATTGTAAGCTTAATTTTTGAAGACAAATAATTATTGTTTAAAATAGATATTACTAGTTAAATATTGTTAATATTCTTTGAAATATAATGTTATATTAAAAATAGAAATTTTATGTGAAAAAAAATGACAACACAACCCAGAAATTGCTTAAGTTTCTAAATCTTCTTTTAAGCGTAATGTGTCTTGTTCGAGAAGATAATCCGAGATAAGAATTTTAGCCAAATCTCATAAATTCCCTACAGATGACTATTAAATCGCCAAAACATTATCTGCCAATAGTCAACAATTTTCGACAAAATCGATGTGTAAATGTCACATTTTTAACACTTATTTTTAATGCAGAATTAGATTTTTTCTTGAAATTTTAAGAGTTGACAATTGAATTTTCAATTTTCTTATTTCTTAGAAGTTTAATTTTTAAAACTTAAGTTTCAAACTGTTAAAAATTAAAGAAATTTCGAAATTTAATTTGGATAAAGATTCGAGTGCACAAAATTGAAGAAAAATAAATTTCCGACTGATGAAAATTTAACTTTCCACAGTTTCATCTTTATTTTTTGAAAAAAGAATTGCTAAATATAGAATTTGTAATATTCTTCACTTTTCTTAAACATGCAACAATTAAATTTTCAACATTCTTTAATTTTCAGTTGTAAAAATTGAATTTTCAGCGCAGGAAAACACTAACACGTAACCTAAAATTGTTTGTAAAAAAGTGCCAATATCTTTTAAAATCAAATTATTTATTAATACAAAGTTCAATTCACAACGAAAAAACGAACATTAAGTTAGAAAAAATTGTTACTCAATGTAAATCTCCTTTGAAATCTACTATTTTTGTTTCAAATGCACCAATAATTGCCAACGAAAAACACTGTCGCAAGATAGTAGAAACTACATAGCTTAACTTAAAAAAATTGCAAATCTTTATTAAAATCTATTTTGGAAACCAATGCATTGAAAAATAATTAAATATGGATATTTTAATTTCATATTTTTGTTTTAACTAAAAATACCATTTTTTTGTAAAACACTAAACTACCACAAGTGTTCACAAATTGTAAATCTTCTTTAAAATCTGATTTTTTTTTGTTCAAGTTCCTAATTTCCAAGAAAAACATTAACATAATCACAAATTTTTATTGGTTTCTAAATCTTGTTCAAATAATAATTCTTTATGGTTAAAAATACAAAACTGTCTTTTAAAACGACAAAGCAACCCAGTATTATTCAAAATTCATGAAACTTCTTTCAAATCTGATGATTCACAAATAAAGAATTAATTTTTAGATTAAAAACTAAGATAATCCAAAATTGTTGAAAGATGTAAGTTGTATTTTTGTTCATTATATTGGTCATTTTTAAAACATAAATTTCTAGTGTAAAACACGAACATAACATGCGTTAAAAAAAAATGAACACTGCATTCTAACCATTTTTTGTTTATACATTTCGATATCCGGTTAAAACCCCCAACAGCATCGAAAAATGTAAATTATATAAAAAATTATAATTTTTAAAATCTAATAATTTTTTCTTAAAAATATTCAATTCTGATAAAAAAGGTTAACATAGCATACAAGTGTTGGAAATAGGGATAACTAGCGTAAAATATGTACAATATTGTCAGTAATTTATTACATAATTTGACAGTTTTGAATTCTTCTTATTAATATAAAATAATAAAATTTTGAAGAAAAATTGAAACTATTAAATTGCTTGAATATTTTCATGGGAAATTAACCATTTTCTAAGAAAAATCATCAAGATTCACATTTTCAACAATTCTAGGTCACGTTAGCCTTTTACATGGAAAATTGGCATTTTTAATCAAAAATTATAAGATTTTAAAGATTTAAAATTTTTCATCAAATTACGTTTTTTAGTTCTGCTAGTTGTTTTTTTTAAAGATAAAATAATTCGATTGTAGAGATTCATAATTGTTGAACAAAGTTAAAGTCGAATTTGAACAATTTTAGATTACGATAATGATTTTCATCTGAAATGGGTCTTTCTATTTCTAATTAAAAAAATATATATAAACAAAAATATTCAAAACTTGGAACCATTTCAGGTTATGTTAGTGTTTTTTTCCCAGCCCTATCCGACTCCCCGACCTTTTGTACAGCAGCTGTTGTCGCTTGCAAGTTCCACATGACGGGTGAACTCATCCAGTAGCCACCAGATAGCGCGCCATTCGTCCTGCTTCCGGAAAAAATTGAGTCTAATGAGGCAAAAACTCTTAAAATAATAAAATAGCGTTTTTTAATGTATTATTCTGGCTTTTGCTGATGACTGTAAGATTTAGTGCGTTTTCTTGAATTTTTTGATACTCAGAATATGGGTCGTTACAAGGGCAGGTCGTGTAGTTCGGGATATAAATCAGACAAAGAAAAGCGGACCCTTCTCTTAGTTCCTCCAGGTTCAGATCGTCTTCTCGAGTTTTTTTGAATCCTCATCCACTTTTGATCTAATTGAGATATTTATCGTTTACTTTTTAATTTTGATAGTCTTTATTGTCTTATTTTGAAACCCACCGAAAAATATAAAAAGCTTCAAAATTAATAAAATGGCGACGGTTTTTCTAAAAATAGTCAAAGTTGCTTAAAAAAACCCCCAAAACTATATATTTTTTGCCAATTTCATTTCAAATTTTTAGTTTCACAATAAAGATATCTTGTGAGTATTATGCGGGCTAAATAACTTTTGTCGTCAGGTGAAGTTGTTTTTTTTATATAATCAAATTTTATCACTTTTCTTGTAAGCATTAAAAGATGCGAACAAATTTTGAGACACTACTTTGCAAGTCTAAAAACTTTCTATTAAAATGACCCCGGAAAATTAGAAATAAAATTTGTAGGAAAAAAATCGTTCTTTCGGCTTAAAAATGGTTTAGCCCGCATAAAGCTGATAGAATGATGAAAAAATGTAAGATTTTCTGGAAAATGCCACTTTTTCAATCTTCCCAATATTTAAAGAAAGTTTCTGCTAACAGGAGAGAGACATCATATCAGCTTTGGACGGGATAAACCATTCTTTATGCCAGGAGATTTATTTTTTAAAATAAAGTATTCATTGCTGAATTATTCTCGCAAACGATGCAAAATATCGCAAAAGGTCAAGGGTTATATTTAGCCAACAAAATTTCTCCTTCTTGAAAATTGAATTGATAACATTTAAAATTGTTTAATTCCTAATTTATAATACTGAAGGAAATATTAATATACTTTTAAATTTGATAATTTCGTTATTCATCTTTCTAAAATATCTTGATATCATAATTTTATTTTGTTACATTTTTTATTATAATATTTCATTTTCTCTTAGGATTTTTATTTTTTCACATACTTATTTACACATGTTTAATAAATATTGTTAAAAACAACCATGTGTAAAGTTATAATTTTAATAATTTTATATTGAATTTCCATTAGAATAATTCCATATATAATAAATATAAATTATTAAACGTGTTTACATGTTGCTTGCAATATATGAAATTTTGAAAATCTACCGATAAGTAGCACTTTTAAAATAATCCTTATCCAATAACCTTTTACACTTCAATGACTTTTATATTTTTTAAATATCAATTACCCATCAAAGAATTGTCTTAATTTTGTACACTGAAATGATCTGGAATGTTTTTATGTAATAGTAATTATTGAGTTTTCCGTAAGAACAATGCTTTTCTAGAGCAGGACGATTGACGCGCCGCTCGGCGGATTAGTTCACCCGCGAAGTGGAATGTGTAAGCGACTACTATTCTCAGTAGTCGGATAAGGCTTGTTTTTCCTCAAAAATTATTAGTATTTCATATAAAAAAATTATTGGATTTCAAAGAATATTTTTAATGAATAACAAATTTGTGTTATACTTTTGTTCATAATCTAAAAAAACATTAGATTTATATCCAATGATTTTTGTTTAAATCGATAACATTTACAGGGTTCAGCAATTGCAGTGTGTGTTAGTGTTTTTCATCGGAAACTATCATTTGCATTGAAAAATCGCTA
This sequence comes from Belonocnema kinseyi, assembly GCF_010883055.1. Classification (NCBI taxonomy): domain Eukaryota; kingdom Metazoa; phylum Arthropoda; class Insecta; order Hymenoptera; family Cynipidae; genus Belonocnema; species Belonocnema kinseyi. The sequence goes on along the minus strand of NC_046657.1, from coordinate 132,035,218 downwards.
GAATTTAAGGGCATGTGATGCTTAGAAAATTTTCGATTTTACTAGATTTAGGTTCCCCCGGCTTTTTTTCTAGAATAAATATTTTGTCTTAAAAATTTGGAGAACGATAGCGAACATGCTAACGGACGTCCCCATACTCTTTTTTGTGGGTTATTTAAAAAAAGTTTTAATTTAGCAAAATGTGATTAATTTGCATAGCACTTAGGAAATAGTATCGATTTTTTCAGTGTTAGATTCCTCCGGCTTCATTCCTAGGATAAGAGATATTTTACCTTCAAAATCTGGGCAATGATAGCGAATATGCTAACGGACGTCCTCACACACTTTTTTTGTGTTTTTTTATCAAAAAATTTTGGATATTGCTAACAACGTGCGTGTATATTTCGAGGTTATGTGTTACAATTCACCCGAGCGAACTATACAATATTTTTGGCCGAAAATTTTGGACTTACAAATAAACATAGTAACTAATCTCCCGGAACCTTTATGGAGGCAATCAGAAAAGTTTATTTCATAAATAATTTCCAAATTATCGGAAAGGCAAATATGAAAAACTACGTAACCTCAAAATAATGTATATGCATAAAATTTTTATTAAGTACAATACATTTTTTTGATATTATCCCTAAAAAAAGAGTCTCCGGGGACGTTGGTTATGATATTTTATAGCATCTCCGAATTCAGTTTTTAAAAATTTTCATTTTTGTGGAAAAAAAGCCGGGGAAACTATAAGTATCACATGCCCTTAAGAAAGACTAATAATTTTTTAGCAATGTCAGGTTACGCCAAATACAGAAAAAGTAGATCCTGATAATTATGCAGGCACAAGAAATTGATATAATGGCGTATGAAGTAATTAGAAAAATAATTCATTGTATCTTATATTTTTTTCGTATATTCTACCATTTTTATTTCTAAAGACATACTTATTACTTACCACTCAACGAAAACCAAATAATAATTTATTTTCTTTAATAAAATGATTTTTAACTACTTGGTCATTAAATATTTAGAAATCACATTTCTATATCTGCTTTGTATCGTTTTTATCGCGAATATCTTACGAATGGATTCTTGTTTAGTTATTTGGCTTTACCTAACCTCAAAATTGTACAAAACTAGTTCCATCAGCATTATAGTACTGGACCCCTAGTTACGACTAGAGATCCTTGAGGTAAGGTTGTGTCACAACTTCACATTGTTTTTATTGGCTACAATTAAACAGGAACCAGAAGTGAAGAAAAGCCCGCGATTTTCGAACAAAATTTTATAAGAAAACTTATAATTTTGAAGAATAAAACGTGGAAGAATATAACATGAAATATATACATATCAAAACAGTATGAAATATAATAAAAATATTTAGAAAAAATACACTATTCCATTTTGTGTTTAAAAGTTACTTTTTTTAAGTTGAAAATGCAGGTACTTGTATGAAAATTTGTCTTTCTTTTGGGAAAAAATTCACTTTTTTGTTATATAATTAATTTCTTTGCTTGAAAATTTATATTTTGTTAAATATCAGTTTTTTTTTTAGTTGAAAATTAATTTTTTCAATTCAAAATGTAACGGTTACTCTTTTAGTCCAAAATTGATCTTTCTTAGCTGAACATTCATGTATTGTCTTAAATTTTTTTTTTTTTGTAGAAAATTAATCTTTTTGGTTAGAATATTTTTTTAAAAATTCGTTCTTTGTTTGATTGAAAATTATTTGTTTTTAATGTCAATTTAATTATTCGACATTTAGTTAAAAAGTAATCATTTATCGCTGGAAATATCAACTATTTGGTTAAAAATTGATGTATTTTTCGAAAGTTAATTTTTGTTTAGAAAATTATTAATTTTTCCTGGTTAACATTCATTCTTTTGAGTAAAAGATTCATCATTTTTGTTAAAAATGTATTTCTTTCGTCAAAAATTAATTTATTTTGTAGAAAATTCGTCTTGTTTGTTTGAAAATTTTTAAACTAAATGTTTAACTATATCATGTTTGGACCAGTATACCGACAATTTAGGATCTATTATTTATATCATGTTTTATTTGAAAGTGACATTTTGAAAATTCAACATTTCTGTTGAAAATTCATATACATATTTAGTTAAAAATGCATATTTTTGGTAAAGCATTACTATTCTTGATCAAAAATATATTTCTTTGGTTACGAATTCAACTAATTCGTGAAAAAATGATTTCTTGGATAAAATTTTGTTTGTTTGTTAAAATCTAAACTTTGTTAGAAATTCAATGTTTAAGATAAAAAATCAATATTTTGGTTAAAAATTTATTTTGTTCATTAAATAATAAACATTTTCACTCAAAATTTATTTTTGCGACCTTTTTTCTTAGAATTTAAACCAGTTGGTTCAAAATTAATTGTTTTGGTCGAAAATTCTTTTTTAGTTAATAAATCATCTATTTGAGTAAAAATTAATTTTTGGCTTGAAGATTTATTATTTCAGTAGACATTTTCTCATTTATATTTTTCTTAGTTTAAAATTGAAATATTTCCTTTGAAATTCGTCATTAGCGATTAAATAGTATATTGTGCTACAAGTGCGGAAAGTAGGCAGTTCCTCAGGAGTGTAAATTTAGCTTTACGAGCTGGAAACGACCCGGAGATGTGCCGATGGCAAGTACTGTAAATTTCACAAGAGTTTCAACTGCCTACTTTTAGCTCCTGTAGCACACGATATTTTTCTAACAAATGCGGGAAATTTTCGATTTGAAAAACAATAAAAACCAATTTTTTGAAAATTTATGGTAAATTTTGGGAATTAATGGTAAAATTACAAAAGTTACGTAAAAATTACGGAAATTTTTGATAAATTTGTAATTTATAATTATGAAAACTCAGTCAATTACCGATAATTTCAGAAATCTAAAAGTTTCCAAGATTTCCGGAAATTTTCGGATGAAAAAGTAAAAGCAAGGAAAAAAAATTTGTAACAAAAATATACTATTTTACCTTTGGTTTAAAATATAAAATTTGCCCTTTTAGTCGAAAAGTCGACTTTATGGGTAGAAAATTAATCTTTTTGGATGAAGATTCATCATTTTAGTTGAAAATTAATTTTCTTAACTGAAAATTTAACTATTTAATTTTTAGTTAAAAACTGATCTTTTTAGTTAAAAATTCATGTATTTTGTTGAAAAATGGTCTTCTCTGGAGAACAAATTTTTCTCGGGTGAAGACTCTCCTATTTGGCTTAAAGAAATTTTCTATTCAAAATTCATCATCTTACTTGAAAGTTCAGTTTTCTGCTTAAAAATTGATCTAATTTTTTTTTAAACAAATTTTCGCGTGGCAATATTAATTCTTTTAACTAAAGATTTACCTATTTGATTTTTTGTTTGGAAGATATCTCTTTTAGTTGAAAATTCATATATTTTCTGGAAAAGTCGTCTTCTTGCGAGAAACAAGTTTTATTCTAAAACCGAGTTAATTGGACGTGAATGCATATCAAACTTTGGCGCTCTTTATGATGACTTCTGGTTGCTGATTAATCGTGATGCGCAGTGAAAGATGGAACATGGGTAGAACCTAGGTGTATGTTCCGATTTGAGTATATGAGAGTTTTTTAAAGTTTCAAAGTTGGCAATGCCATGCATAAGCATAGGCATCATTGCGCACCGGCAGCCTATGCTTATACATTGGCATTGCCAACTTTGAAACTTTAAATAACTCTCAACTGCTCAAATCGGAACATACCCTTCGGACCCTGTAGTGAGAGACGCGCCAAATGCTATGTGAAGGAGGGAGTTGGAACGGAAGTTCGAGCCAGCGGTAGAAGGCGCGATGTATTTAAACGGCAAAAAACACGGCAAGAACAGTCAAGCTTAGAGCATTAGTATTACTTATACAAGGGCCGATGGAAAAAATTTGAAAAAATTCATGAGTATGAGGAAAAATTTTGCGAACCAGTTGCAGTTGAGAAATTTGAAAAATAATAAAAATTGTTGCTTAAAAGCATAAAAATTTGCAAAAAATTTGTCAAAGAAAGGGACCATTGATCGGCAGTAAAAAAACGCCCCCCCCCCCCTGCTTTCTGAGACTTGTTTTCCAACAAAAAAAATTTCTAAAAATATCGCAATTTTCACAAAAAATAAGACTAACACATCCTTACGGGCATTTAAAAATAAATACAGAGCCTATGCATTACAATTTGCAGTTTGAATTGCTTTAATATCTGTATTAGAACTGAAGACAATATAGTTGCACATTTTTGTACTTTTCAGCAAAAATTTCATTATTTTTTCAATTTCTCATCTCAACTGCAACTGGTTCACAAAAGTTTTCCTCATACTCATGAATTTTTTCAAAATTTTTCCATCGCCCCTTGTATAAGTAATAATGCTCTAAACTTAACTGTTCTTAAATGTACCCAAAAAGCTTTACTTTTTAAAAAAATTTTTCAGTCTGCTAAGCACAAAAATTTTTTTACATAAACGTCTTCAAGTTCATTAACGTAGAATGCAGATGCCTATAGTTTTCTCGCCGATCATAAGCATATCGAAGGTACCTAAGCGTGAAGCTATAGCAAATTTCAATAATTGTACAGTATCTGCTGTTGGAACGAAAGTATCGCTCTCTCCGAAGTGCGAAGCTGTAGTAAATATTGGTATAGTATCTTGATTTGGACGGGAAGTGCCTCCCTCTCTTCTCGCTCGACCAATCAGCAGTCAGCTGCTCGATTGGCGCGTCCCTTACTACAGGGTCCCTAGGTAGAACCAATCATCACCCCTAGATAATGACAGGGAGAATTTATCGATTTTTCTACTCTTTTTATTCATAATTAGGTATTTCTAGAGATCCTCTAGGGAGAGATGAGGGTGGCGTCCCATGATTGCCGAATTGCGTTGCGCAATGCGTCAAATCACTAGACATTTCAACCAATCATAGTATTTCTCTGAATAACTGGGAGAATATTATTAGCTAAAATATCTAGTGAATTGACGCATTACGCAGAACGCAATGCAATTCTGCAATCATGGGATGGCACCCTGAGACACGTTTCACCCTCCAATAGTCGCCACTGTACCTGAACTTTGATATTTTCATGGGGCGCGAAAAATTTGAACTGTTTTTTTTTTATTAATTCTTTTGTTTATGAAAATTTTGAAGTAAATGTGTTTCATAGTAAATATTATTGTCCCCTAACCTTAATAACTAACGTTTCCAATAATTATACATGTTCTTGTTTGAGTGTTGTCTCTATTCTGTATTAAATCTTCTTAAAAACAAAATTGTGATTCGAAGATAGTGCCAACTCATGCCAATCAAAGCTCATAAAAGTTTAACTAGTTTCGGTACAGCGGCGCAAATCAGATTTTGAGTAACCCGTGTCTCAACTCTATCTTGAGGATCTCTAGGTGTTTCCACTTCCACCACCAGGTAACTTTACTTCGTTAAGTGCTGTTTTTATTTTTTAATAGCTAATTAATAAAGGAATAAAAGTATAATAAGGGAGTCATCGTTGTACCAAAAAAACTTGTATTTAAAAATCAATTGGAGTTGGGGGGGGGGGGCTGAAAACAAAGTTTCCACAAGTTTGTGAGCATGTAAATACAAAAATTGAGAAATACAATCAAGACCGGATATATTTTGCAGGATAAAGATCTACGACAATGAGCTTTAGAAGAATAATAAAGAGCTGGGTGAGAATTGTGTAGTATTTAAAGCTTCTCGGACGTCCGGGCTGAAAGTAGAAAGATTGAAAAAGATTGAAATTCGGTAATAGGAAAAGGCAGAACGATTCTATCTTTCTTAAAGGATCCCTGAGCATGTCTAAAACGCTATCTTTTTCTATCCCGAATCTGAATAATTTTCGTTCCTTTTATTTACCTTTCGTAACCGAGAACTATTATCTTTTTTTATCCCTTAGTCTATCTATCTATTACGAATTTCACACTTTTCAAATGTCGATCTCTATATATACTGTAACCGAGGATCCTCATCTTATTCCTTACTTCATTATAGCTTATTATTATAAATTTGAATCTTTATCTCTTCTTCTGTGTTCTGCGATTATTTCTTATCATTTTCTATCGCTAAAAATTCAGGAATACATCGAAGAGTTTGGGATTTAATAAAATGAATTAATTTGACGTTGACTACATACAGTACAACTGGGATAACTTGCCATTCGATAAATGTACGCTCCCCTTAAAACGCCAGCACACGTACGGCACGCACACTAATTGGGGTTCTCTTACTACGTGTTATATTTTGCCTATTATTTGCGTCATGATTTACGCATGCGCGCACTTAATATCGTGCTAGTAGAGGGGGCATTCTATAAGTCCGCAATTCCTGGAATTTTTCGCCCCTACTGCCCCGAAGTTGGAAACAACTTCAGGTTGATGATGATAGATAAAAGATAGGATGAGATAGAGAAGAGAGGATTGAAAAAGATAGACGTTAACTGAGAATGTGAAATATGTGGAGAGAAACAGCGAGACCTTGATAGAGGTATGATACGATGAGATAAGGCAGAAGAGATTCAAAACGATAGAGCGGAATTTAGATTGACAGTGATAGGAAAATAATAAGGTGGATAGATAGGGAAATGTGAGGACCTCATGTCTGGTATTGTATATGCCAAAGTTCCCAGATTTATAATATTTTTAGGAAAGAATTTTCCTTTAGTAGGTACATACATATAACGATTTTGATTTGAAATTGCAGCTCACTTCGAACGAAGTCTCGGCGGCCTGATTTGACTTAGAGTACTAACAATTTGAACTTAGTTGTATTTAAAACTTATCACTTTGAAATATTTAGAGATATTTTTGAGCTTACGAGTTGTGTCTAAAAAGTAAGGTAATTTTTCAATTTTCGCGGGCTATGTACATTCAAGTTTTAAATTTTTTGTTTTGTTGTGTTGGTACACTCGTCACGATCATATGTTCACAGTTTTGACTATATAGCTCAGTGTTGCCAGATTGGGGATTCAATTCCTAGATTTAGGGATTTTCAGGCGTCTCAGGGATGAGTCTAGAGATGTGAAATATTTAGGGTAAAAATTAGGGATTTCAAGCAAAAGTATTTAAAATATTTATTTCCAAGAATAGTTTTAAGTTTCAGTGAATTTCAATGCATCGGTAGAGCGGGGGTTTTCTATTGTAAATATTTTGAAAGACAAACTTCGAAATAAACTAAATATAAAAACTGTCAACGCTCTTATGAGAATCAGGTTTTTAATAAAGCAATCACTTGCGCCAACTTTGAAAAATTCACTAGTGAAAATGTTTATGAAAGCAATTTTTCCATTGAAATGCTAGATGCGCTTAATGATATGTAAAAAATCATTATTTATTTCAAATTTTCGTTTAATTGTGATTTCGAACTAATGATCTTCTGCAGCTTTGCATTCCAAAAAAAACATAAATATATATTGTAAGTTCTGTGATAAAAGTGTGTACTACATCGTTATATATATAT
>NC_046657.1:132001792-132027676 GCF_010883055.1 Belonocnema kinseyi | reverse complement strand
ACGACCTAACCTCAAAATAATACATATGCATAAAATTTTTATTTAGCACAATAAATTTTTGTATTATTATCCTTCAAAAAAGAGTCCGGGGACGTCCGTTATAATATTTTATAGCATCTCCGAATTCATTTTTTAAAAATTTTCATTTTGTGAAAAAAAGCCGCGGAAACTGTAAGTATCACATGCCCTTAATTGCCGTTTGGTGTTTTATGGTAATTTGAAAATGTATTTTATATCCAAACACAATTATCTACTTTTTTTCTTTTATATATACAGCATGCACGAGCAAGGCAGCAGTTACCCATTTTTTTTGTTTGATTCGCAGATTTAGGGATCTCAGCCGATATATAGGGATAAATAAGGTTCGAGTTGGAGATAAACCGTTCCACCCATCTGGCAACACATATATATCTCGTGTTGTTTTTCTGGCAGTGGCATAAAAGGTTAGAAGGGTTTGGTCTGCTCGGCGATTTTCTTCTTTCGAAAAAAATGGAGCAAAGAGTTTGCATTAAATTTTGTGTGAAAAATGGAATCCAGTGCTCTAAAACTCTTGAAATGTTGACAGTTGCTTACGGTGAGTCTACTCTGAGTAAGAAAAAAGTGTATAAGTGGTACAGGCTGTTCCAAGAAGGCCGAGAGGATGTCGAAGACGAACCTCGCCCTGGACGTCCCAGCACGTCAACAACCGATGAAAACGTTCAAGCGGTGGAAGAAATGGTGTTGAAAAATCGCCATGTTATCTTTTCGTAAGTTTTGGGCATGAGACGTGTGTCAACGAAATTTGTTCCAAAACTGCTTAATTTTGATCAAAAGATCCATCGCATGACCATCGCTCAGGAGATGTTGAATGAAGTCCATAATCATCCTGATTTTCTCAAAGGGGATGAATCGTGGGTATATGGTTATGGCGTCGAAACTAAAGCCCAATCGTCTCAGTGGAAGCATCCTGAGTCTCCAAGACCGAAAAAAGCGCGTCAAGTTCGGTCAAATGTGAATGTTTTGCTCACTGTCTTCTTTGATTACCGTGGCCTAGTGCATCAGGAATTCTTACCACAAGGTTGTACGGTCAATAAGGAGTATTACCTTCAAGTTATGCGCCGCTTGCGAGAGGCGATACGCAAAAAACGTCCGACACTTTGGAAAAACAATTCGTGGCTTTTGCATCACGATAATGCACCTGCTCATTCATCGTTGCTTGTGAAATATTTTCTGACCAAAAACAGCACCACAGTCATGCCTCAGCCTCCATATTCACCGGATTTGGCCCCGAGTGACTTTTTTCTTTTCCCAAAACTGAAGAGACCCATGAAAGGACGTCGATTTTCAACGATTGAGGTTTTAAAAACTGCATCGCTGAAAGAACTCAAGGCTATATCACAAAATGATTATCAGAAGTGCTTCGATGATTGGAAAAAGCGTTGGCACAAGTGTATTATATCTGAGGGGGATTAATTTGAAGGGGACAACATAAATATTGAGGAATAAATGAATATTTTTTGAGGAAACCATAAAGTCACCTTATTTTTTGAACACACCTCGTATTTTAGCTGTTAAAATTTTTCGCAATGTAATAATAAACAGAAAAAATTGGTTTTTCTGAAGGAACCCAAAGTAGGGATTCAAAACATTCTAATAGAGCCTTTTTCCCAGGAAACAAGAAACGATTGACCGCGTTTCAATCGTATTTCAAGTCGTATGAAACGTGTATGTTAAAGAGAAATGGCAGATTGCTAAAGATAGATTAGTGGTAACAGTGATTCGGAGAAGTGATTATTTTACGATTCAGCAAGAAATATTTCGTTATCTATTAAAAAACGACGGTTAATCGTAATAATACTATTGGGATCCGCTGAGCTTCAATACGCCATCTATTTTTTCAATGCGGCCAAAATGTGAACTCACGAAACCATTTGATAGGATTTTGAAGATGCATTTTGATATGAGCTTAACAACCATTTTTAAAATTATTTTGCATAGTTTAAACTACTAAGTGGATGAAAACAATCAGGATTTATTGGAAACTAAGTGTTACATATGTGTGATTTTCATCGTATACAACGACAAAGCACGATTTATGTTAAAACTGTTTTTGTCAAAAAAAATCATTATTTTAGTGCGAGTATATTATGTGTTCAAACAAATTATAAGCTTCAATTAACTTGCCTTGACATAAGAGTGAACGTAAAATAAGTTTTGATTGATTTATTCATAGAATACGATGAAAATTCTACTTTGAACACTTAGTTTCCGAAAAATATTTATTTTTTGTATTCACTTATTGTCCTAAACTAGTAAAAACAGTGCTAAAATTGGTTTTAAGCCTAATTTAAAATGCAACTCGAAAATGCTACCTGCGGTTTCACAAGTTCCCGACAGTGGACAGTCCCTAACTTTTCTGCATTTTCCTATTCAAATTAACTTGCAGCCACTTCTCATTCACTACAATTACATAATGAAGAGCGTAATCTGTATTATACAATTCATCGGACTTCATCAAACATCAATTATATGATGCAGATTCCTTTCTGTAAAGAGGAACCTGCAATTCTCCATTCAGTTTGACATCCTTCAAACTACGTTTCATTGAGAACTTGAAACGATTCATGCGTTTCTTCTGTTAATCGTAAATCACGAATTAAACCCAATTTAGTTTTTTGAGGTTATGTTCTCCTACTCAGAATGTCTTAAAACTATAGAAAGAGCACATCTCCAAATGTGGCTTGGCAGATTTAATTAAGTTCAAATAGCTGACCAATTAAAAGAGTGCCAAAACAATTGAAATGCAACTTTGCCAATCTGGAATTTTAAGATACACATTTTAAAGCGCTCCAGTTCAATCGCTTCTTTTTTCCTGGGTTATCACTTTTGCCTTAACTTGCTTCCAAGATTTCCCAACCCAGTGGGCACAAAGTTTGGCGACGTCTTTACAACATCGTTACGACATCTTTATGACAACTTTACGACATCCTATATCCATGTTGTTAAGGTGTATTTACGATAGCGTAAATAAGGCGCATAATCTGATGATGTCTTTACGATATCGCAAAGACACCGAAACGACATGGTCATAGGCTGTCATAAAGTTGTCGTAAAGATGTTGCAACGATGTCGTAAAGACGTCGACAAATTTTGTGCCCAGTGGGACGTTAATGATGCACATTTTACTTTACAATTCGGATTTACTAATATTACACTTGGAAAATCTATTCAAGAAACTATAAAAATTGTAGACATTAGTCTTTCTTAAAAGGAAGGAAATTCACATAAAATGTGACAGTTTTTCAAGGTGCAGTCCCATGGAGGTAGATTGGTAGAATAGTGAAACAGTTTTGATCATTAAGGTGCCTGCACCAGTGGGAGGAATTCACCTTCACTAATCCACTGATCAACCTCCATAGGACTGCCCCCTCAGTTTCTGTTGAAAATAGAGCATTCTCGTCAAACCATACAAATTGAAAGGGCCGAACCACCGGGGGTATAACAGTAAGGGAAAATACATTCCCAGTATAGGGATGACATATTTCGGAGACTTTTTTAAAGTAAAAGAAGTAAAATAGTTCAATATTGTTTCGTACTGGGGTGTAAAAACACATTGTTGTGCACCCAGCTACAAGCTTTTTTCGGATTCCAAGAGGCCTAACTAAAAAAAATCAAAAGTTTGTGGGAAAATCTCGGCTTGGGCCTACTGATCTGCAAACAAGTCAATTAGAAAATGCCCGAATTTGCGAGGAACATTTTATGAGTGATGAATAAAAAATGTATGCGTGTAGAATGTGAGGTTATATTTACCACAACCGTAGCGGAAGAATTATTTGTGATTTATATTCAGTAAAGAATCGAATAAAAAGAAGTAGGATAAAATAGTTTCTATTGTTTTCCATGGAAGATTTCACAAACAATTGTTTAGAGTACTTATAAACATTTCATGAATTTTACATGCAAATATGAATAAGCATTGATTGCACTGATTGCAAACGAAATTTTACTCAGTTTATAAATAGGCGTGCGCTAAAATTATAATCATATGATTTTTTAAATAAATATTAACAAATAATAAAATAATAATAGACTATAGGTCAAACATTAATACAATACTTTTTAAGAGTTTATTATAATAATTATTTACATTTCACATCATACGTCCTTTTTATTTGCATGGGTTATTGTGCGTCGTTCTGTAGAAAAATGAGTTCCTAATCTTACTTTCTTCTGAATCTCATTTCGCTTTAATATATCAAAAAAATTCTCATAGGCAATTTAATTACATGTAAGCATAATCTTCAGACCCCCTATATTTTGATTGTATTGTGATAGTCATAAATATCAGTAATAACTTCGCATAATCTTGAATTTTAATTCGGTTTGCATTTGTCGCGTCTATTTATGATCCTCATTGACAGTCTTTCTCTTCGCCCTAGTAGAAAACGGTAAAGTTTAAATCCATCCTCGTTTCTATTTTTACAAAACGGACCACTGCAGTAGACCATTTTCCTTATATTCTAAACTTAATTTTAATTAAACTATACTACATGCTTGTCGCACTATTTCCCGCGAACTGTCCAGGAACCAGAATGGCGGTTGCATATTCCTGTCTATTATAGTACCCTAGTTACGTCACAAGTGAGAATGTTCTATCGGACGTTGTCAACTGCGCATGTTCTAGAAAAAGGCGGTATTATTTAAAATGATATAATCCTCACTTGCAATAATACATTAATAATAAATTGTAATAAAAAGTTAGGTATTTCTATCATTCAATTTAATTTGTTTCAGAAAAGAATATGAAATTTCGGTACTTTTCGGTACATGCTAAGTCGAAATGTCGGCACCCAATAAGAAGGAACCACAATAAGAAGGAACCCTCAAAAACAGTTCCGGATTATCTATTGATCTGACTTTTGCCGGTTTCCACTAAGTAGGTTGAGTATATCTAATTAACTAATTGCAAGACATATACTCTTGTAGCAATAGATTATTTTTATATATACAGGATCTAATTGAATACTAAAATATTTCTTTATTTTAAAAACTGATGTCATTTAACTTGAAAGCATTCTTTCCTTGTTACTGCAATGTGGTCTCTTCGGTGAAAAAGTTAATAAGGATAAGTAATTATATCTATATAATTAAAGGCCAATAAAAATTTTCCTATTGAGATATCTTCGTATGAGAGAATAAAAAGAAACTTTTTTATCTGTATCCGAAAAAGAGAGACTGGTAATTAACGAAAGATCACAACAAATTTGAAATTTTCTTATATTTCCATTAATTGATATAACGGTATCGAAAATTCCGATTTAGGCGTAGCTAAGATGTTTCAACCTAAAGCACTTTGAGATTGGATTTCGGACACCTAAGGGAGTTTCTTTGATTTCGTCTCGAGTCAATTGGACAATCCCGCCGCTATTCATGTTTATTTTCACTCGTACTGCACGGTAAGGATAACCTGAATACACTCCACGAAGAATTGTATTATTACATTCTAATATTGCCAAAACGTCTCCCGTGTATGTTAAGACATTTCGTTCTTCGGATGGCATGGGCACAAGGACATTACCTCCTGTTCTTAATCGAATTGGCTTACCGGCAGGAAAAGTGTATTCGCGAACTTCGAATTCCCGGTTCGGATTAGTGTGAGGAATAAGCCGGATAAATCTTAATTCTGAAAGTTCACATCCAAATACGATAGAAGAATGATTCGTGATAGGAGGCCTGGATCTGGCACGAAGAGGATGACCCGCACGAGAATGAGCTCTGTCAACACGAGGAGACTCGTCAGGACAATGATTTCTGGCAGAAGAATAAGAAGTTGAGCGGCGTGGAGTACCAGATGTAGGTGTGCTATTTTGTAAACACTCCAATTGTGAACCTAACTCTGCAAGAAGAAATTCATGTATAATGTCATGCTTTTTTGGGACATAAGAAGAAGGTAGGGGGAGGAGGGCGTACACATTTTTTTATTGAATTATTTTTCCGAAATACGTGTAAAAGTTGCGGTATCCTTTCAAGATAACCCGTGATACACAATATAGTTCGTAGCATCTTGAATTGTTATAAAAAGTTATTTATGTGATAGACGATAGACTTGTCTGTGTTGAGAAAAATGTTTCGCCGTCAGTGGTCGTGTACTGGTGCTTCGTACCCTAAGACAACAAAACTTTATGACATGCAAATGCATTTAGGCTTGGGGGCCCAGTAGCAAGTGCTAAAGAAAGCAGATATCTTGAGTCTGACGTTAGCAAACAGAGGAAAAGAAAAATATGCGATCATTAAACATCAACACTGGAAACACGTGAACGGACATGAACTAGCATTGCTCGACCCTTGGTCCACAAATCTTCGGACAATGTCCAATAAATAAATAATTATTAATTAAATAAATAGTACATAGTGTATAATAAAGAAATAGTAAATAATGAATGACTAAACAGTAATTTCCTTTCTTCAAGAACCCTGGTGTCAAAAATTGTCGGCCAAACTACACGGAAAAATTTGATTAACGAATAAAATAAATAATCAATAAAAAAATGATAATTGTTGGACGCATTAAAATTCCTCTAAGTATTTTCACTAATATGTTAAATATAAGATAAGAAAAATATATTATAAAATATTATATATAATTAATATATAATAATAAGTCAAACCTCGTTGATTGCAGCTTATTCGAAACGTAAATATCTCGTCTATTGCAACTCGAGAGGGGAACTCACCACTCTACGTATCCATAAGGTGGTTTCGCAATATATTCCCGCTTCCGCACTGTCATTGACTGTACAGAACACGTGACTATCAGTAGTGGGAGTTGGGGAAGTTGCGATGGACGAGTGTCTTGGCTTGCAATAAACGAGACTTGACATAAACGAGGTATCATTGTATATTATTCTACTTATTTTTTTTTGCATTGACCATATTCCTAACACAATACATTACAAAAATTTCAAGAACTTCATATAAATGAAAAAATAATTGTTCCGAGAATATCAGTTTTTGTTGTTTTAAACACGTTATGGAAAAGAGAAATAACATTATTTTTATAGTATTAATTTCATATTTATTGTCATTTTTGACACTTTGGCAATTGGGTGCATTCAGAGAAAAATTTTTGCCTCGTTGATGGTTAAAAATGTTTGTGTAATGGAAAACTGATCAGTGCCAGATCTGGGCCAGAAGATACGATTAAGAGTAGTCGGTCTAGACGACGCCAAACCTGGGCCAAGTGCAATATCAGATTGACAGAAGATTTTCCCACCAGGGACACTGCCTGCTTTTCTACTAGATGGCGCGCACAGAATAAATCACTGTAGCCAACCTAAACTCACTACAACCAATGTAAATTCATTTTAGTCAACATCGGAGCAGTGAAGTAAATTTTAGGAAGCCCTCCACCTCCATCCATCTGAAGTCTTTCTACATGCGGAAGTGTAATAAAAAAGCATTAATATTATATTATTATGATTATTAAGGGGATCGTTTTATTGAAAACTAGGGCTATACCTTCATGATTTGCATGTTCAATGGTCATCCCTACACGAGACAGAAAGTCCCTTGTTCTAAGCGGCATACTTGACGATATTTCTGTGAAAAGATACAAAAATTATGAATTTTTAATGTTAATATTGTATTGAAAATAGTAAAAGCGTAATTCAATTTAAACGTTTGAATAGGGGATATGGGATGAAGGACGTAGGCCTCTTTAAATCAATTTAACGCACAGGGGACTAGACAAGGAGGGTAAAGCCTTCCTGGCAGTAGAAATAATGAGAAAAAGAATGGCTAAAATGTTACATTTCCCGGTAATAGAAACACTGAAATGTTCGGGATGGAATCGCTATAGCGGAAAGAAGGAAGGGATTGGGAATAGGAAATTAAAAATGAGTAGATGAAAGGATGACAAGTTGAAAGAATTTAGGAAAAAAAATGAACATGAGGAGATTAGGGGTTTGGAAAGGGGAAGACGTATACACGCGCCCTAAAACAGTAAAATAACTAATAAAGAAGATAGAAAAAAGGTAAGACCACGAAAAGAGAAAGATAAAATAATAAAATGATGATCGGGCAACTTATGTTCGGAGAGTAAAGACATAATGGAGGAATGCGTAAAAAAGTGGAGGCAGGTGTAGATCAGTGGAGATAAACAGAGATAGGAAAACGATAAAAGGCCGTTCTAGAAAAGTAGGTATATGGAAGAGATGTAAAAAGCGATAAGGTAAGATAGGGGATTCATCCTCTGGTTGGCAGATTTATCAGAAAAACTGGGAAAAAAGGGAATGGGGACTACGTGGTCTAACTGGCGAATGATGAGTGAGGCATGAGTTTGATAAAGAGATCGTTCGAGAAGTGCGTAAGCATAAAAGAAGATGTGTTTTAGGAAGAAAATTAGGATACTGAAGACTAAAGAAGAACTAGAATATTGGGGAAATGTAAACAAGGAGTATAAATAGAACAATGTTATATGATTTCCCAATGGGCACAAAGTTTAGCGACGTCTTTACGACATCGTTACGACACTGAAACGATATGGACATAGGATGGCGTAAAGATCTCGTAACGGTGTCGTAACGATGTCATAAAGACGTCGCCAAATTTTGTGCCCACTGGATTAGGATAGAAAAATATAAAAAAACGAATGTAGGTACTGGATGGATAAAACCAAAAGAAGATGTGAAATCAGTGAATAGCAAAGTGAGGTGGATCTTGTACAAAAGTGAACTGGGTGGAAACTGGAGGCTGTGGCTAGAAGAGAAAAGAAAAATTAAGGGGCATAGTAGGGAAATATCAAAAGGTTCATCCTATGTTTACATGGTTTTAGGTTGGATGAAAAATGCTAAAAACTGCCTGTTTCTTCATCTAGATGACCCACTCAAGGCTAAAATGCTGTCCCCAGCCTAAATTCTCCACAGCCAACCTAAAGTCACTCTGGCCAACGTAGGAACTTCGGAGGATCCTGATAAGTATCTGTACACCAAGGTGCACATGTAGAAAATCTTCCGAGGTTCCTATGCAGAAATTTTCAGCTGCAGCACCTTCATCAATCTTCATGATGTATTCACTCTTCCTCTACTTTTTTCACGATTAGTCTACTGGCCTGAGATTAGCCACTTTTTATGCTACTATACAGCATAGGTTTTTTAACTCGTGAACAATCTTCCGGATACTATTTTCCCACTGAGTCTCTAAAATCCCAGCGAGATAATATCTTACCATCCGTGGCAGAATTCGAATCGCGTGCATCCCCACTTGTTTTCCACCAGGTGGCGTCCCCCTTTACTATTCCTACAAGGCGCTGATCACAGAGAAATGCGAAAGTGGAAATAATAATTTTAATAAAGTTTTAAAGTTTTTCGATTTTTTGCGTGTTAAAAGGTTAAACTAATGGTCAAACTATCGAGAAATTTAATTTGGCGATTGTGAATTCCCTTTCGCTGAAGCTCTTTCGGCTTTACCGAACAAATTTTTATAATGTTCAACAGATCCGTGACAAGAAGCCCAAACGACAAAGCGCCCGCCCAATGACAGTCGCGCTCTGTAAAAAAGGCCAGCGAATCAGAGAGCGAGTAGGGGCGTGCTCATGCATACATCCATCGCGATGAAGTGAGTCGATCTCTGATTCGCGGGCCTTTTTCACGGAGTGCGACTCTCATTGGGCGGGCGCTCGGTCGTTTGGTCTTTTTGTCGTGGATTCTGTTCAACGTGATTTGCAATCGATAAACATTTTTTGAGAATACGAACTTTTATTTATTATTATTATGTTCAACTCTATTGTGTGAAATATACATATATTATATTTATTTCTGTACCTCGTTCAGAGGTGCACACTCAGATACTTATAAATTAAGTGCCCATTTTTTTATATTATTACTTTAATATTTGTTCTTTATTCGGCATTAGGCTTTATTTACAGCTCACATGAAAAGTGTATTATTTCAATAAATGTACACTATGGAAAATCACAATGTGCCGTGATCTTGGACCAGACTTATTTTTATTGTCTTTTTTTAATAGGGCAGGCTAAAGAATCGACGACAGATTTTGCCAAAAATGTAATTTATTTATTTTTAATGTTACTTTCCGATTAAAACAACACCTACGCGTCCTATAAACAAATATTTGAAGCAAACTCATAGGTATAATTTAGGTAAAGAATTTGGTTGATGGTGATTTATTGTACCTTTTGCGTTATTTCAATAACAACAAAAGTTTGTTTCATGTTTGCTCTTATTTTTACGATTGAAATTACGGCGTTTAGCAAAAAATGATTCATGAATGATTTGTAGATCTTTCTAGGATGAACAACTTTTGATTATTTATTTTCGTATGTTGCGTTGATTTTCCACACAAGAAACGTCTTTCAATCTATTTTCTTTGTGATTGAAACAAAAACTACGTCTCTTATAAAAAAAGCTATCTAGAAGAAATGTTTTCATCTTTCTTGAGATGAACCATTTTCCTGCGTAAAAGTAAAATCGATGGTTCTCATCAGGCCTTAAAGCAATGTACCAAAGGGCATTCAATTCGAATAATTCGTACGCAAGTTACTGTCCTTATGGATCACAACGACAGCACGTGAAAACGTCAAGATATGACAAAATGGGAGAAACTCAATTTTCACATTAAACCAGCGTTTCCAAAACTTTTTTTGCAGTTTTCAGGGAGGGGCAGGGCCCCCACCCTACCATTTTTTCCCCTCTACTGGAACCCAAAGGGAAAACTTACCTGTCGTCATGCGGGAGGTTGCATTCTTCACGCGAGAGAATTAGAACCGCTTGAGAAAAATTAAAACGTGTTAAAATGTTAATAAATTAACTTTTAATTAGTTGAATGAATTTCTTAATCTAATTTTAAGCAAATAATCAGAAAGTTGATGAAAATCGGTTAATATCTTCAATGCTAGCTGACAGTTCTTATAATTTTGCAAGTACTTAAAGATATGCTTAATTACTCGAAATGTTAACCGATTTTCATAATCCTTTTGTTCGTTTTCTTAAAATTACATCAGGAAAATGATTCAAATTATTAGAATTGAATTGAGCCATGTTTTTAGGATTTTAGTTATTGAAACAGCCTTAAATCTCATAACAATCGGAGGGTCCTTTTAGCGGGTGGGGGGGGGCTGCCAAGTGGCTGGGCCCGGGGCGGCTTCGCCCGACCGCGGTCGGGCCTCTGACCGTCGGCAGTAGTTTGGAAATCGTTGCATTAAACCAATACCTTCATGATGACTTGCATTTTCTTCAGGCGTCCTTACACGTTCCGGAAAGTACCTTTCTCTCGGCGACATAGCTGATGATATTTCTGGAACAAGACCACAAAAAATTAAAAATTTGAATGTTCAAATTGATTTGCATTGTAAAAGCATAATTAGTTTATTCCACTTTATTTAATCTAAGTTGTTTGAGGCCTATTGCGAATATTCCTTTAAAATTTTAATACTCCAGTATATTTTAATGAAAAAAGTAATATAATATGTCTGGAGTTCAAGGTCAATATTTAAGTAAATTTCAACGAGAAATTTAGTGGCGACCTTGATTTTGATGTTGATAATGACCTTCAAGGTTTTTTCAAGATCGACATAAAAGAAAGTGGAAACCTCCTTTTTTACATCACCCGGTAATAAGCGTTGAATTAGGAAAAATTAAGAAACTGTATTCTTATGAATACGCGATTTTTTCTCCGTCTAAAAATCTCCCAAAGGGAACAGAAAAATTGCAAATCCTATTCCTCTCAATGGACTTAGTAAAATTTGACGGAAGCATTTATTTAACTTATTTATCATTATTAAATCTTCTTATAACTTATAAATTCAAAAAATATTCAAATTTATAATCATTTATATTTTGATAATTTATTTAAACGTGTTACAAAATGCAAATAAAGAAATCTATTTAAATTTGTGAATTAAAATAATGTTAACGTTTGAGAGGCGGACTTGAATTGATTAAGATTAAATTGTCTAAACTTATATTCCACAAGAAGGAATTAAAACAATTTATTACACATGTTTTGTAAATTTATTAGAGGCAATTAAATAATCTCAAAATACAAACACTTTTGGGGATTAAAAGATATCTCTCTGAGGAGTATCTGTCGGTACAATTACAAGGAATTAAATATATTGAAAACATGTTCTCTTTAGGGGGATAGGAACCTATGCGGCGGCCGCTATGGAAATAGAAATAAATTAGTTTTTGAGATATCCTATTCTTGTAATGACATTTCAGGCAGATGGAAAAATCGCGTATTCAAAATAATTAAAAAATCTTCACTTTTACGCTGAAATATGAAAATATTAATTTTTCTCTATTCAACGCTTATTACCGGGCAGCAATCGATAGAGCAAAAATTTTGCGTTCAAATATGTCCCCAATTCATAGGTACATCGTAACCTTAAGATCACTCTGAGGTCATTTAAAGCTAAACAAGGTCTGAATACCTCTGGGTCAAGGTCAAATTCGACCTATGACCTGATTACATTTTTTTCCGTACTATTGACAGCTCTATCGATTGCTGCTATAAAAAGGGAGTTTCCATTGGAAAAAATTGACCTTGAAGGTCAATCGGGAAGGTCATGATTAAGGTCACTACTGAATACGCTTTGTTTAGCTAAGAACTTTGCTCTTTACGGAAAAATTTGAAAAGTTTCTATTCCAGAGGTATGCAGGCCTTGTTTAAGTAAAAATGACATGAAAGTGACTTTTACGGGTTTTCAAGGTCAGCTTTAAAAAAATGGAAACCCCCTTTTTTACATCAGCCATCGATGAAGCTGTAAATCTTATTTTCGAATATGTACTCAAGTCATATGTCCGATTTGACCTGGATCCACAGGTATCCAGACCTTCTTTAGGTTTAAATTACCTTAGAGTGACCTTCAACCTTTTAATGTACCTATGACCTAGAGATACAAAAAAAATGTTCCCTTGAAAAAACTTTGTAGGTCATCGACAATATTAAAATAAAGGTCATTGTTGAATTCCTCGTTGAATTTTACTTGAAAAATGACTTTGACCTCCTTGTAAAATATCTTGAGGAACTATTCAGCTGTCCCGAGGCTTTTGGGGCATTCTACATATTGAATACAGTTTCCCTAGAGTGAGTGCTGATTTAAGAGCTGACCTTGGACCCAACTCCCTACACAAAGGTTCATTCAAAACGTAAACAGTCAAGTGTGAGTGAACACCGCGTAGCCCCTTCCCTCCATCTCCCCTCACGGATTCCCGCCGCGCCGCATCAAATCTCGAAAAAACAAACTCTGAGGGCCCTATATCTGGGGTTTACTGTGGTTTAATTTCAGTAATTATGCGTGATATTAAAATGTAAAAAATGCAAATGTTTACGATGAGAAAGCCAGTATTGTAAAAGTTTTAAATTGGCTGAATCACCTCCACTTGCATTAAGTATTTACAAGTTTAATCTAATCTTTTTTATTATTCACGAAATTCAATAATAAAAACAGCACTGAATTCAGAACTCTAAGAATTAGTACAAATCATAATTCGGTAAAATAAAAACTAGGGCAAACGGTAATTTGGAACTTTGAAAATTTGAGAAAGCTTTAATTTTGAACGATAAAAATTAGAAGAAACGACCATTCAGAACTATAAAAATCAGGACATAATGTAATTTCGGAAAAGTAGGAAAAAGATAGGATAAAAAGATTTTGGAAATAGGAAACAGAATAAGTTCAAGTCCGACTTTACGATTATCTTTATGTAGGGGAAAAATGGTTCTAGTTTATTTTATTCTTACCAACAGAATTAAGAATAACTACCAAGGTGACAACCATAATACGAATCATCCTCATCATTTCAAAATTTAGAACAAAACTGATCAACGTATAATTTTTGATAGACTGTAACCAATCAATATTCTGATTAGTCGTTTATATATATATTATTCTGAGATATTTGTATTTTCCACCTTCTTCCCACGCATAGATCGAAAAGTGCTTATCTGTGAGGCTTGGTGATATTATAACTTTTATTCCACATTACTAACTTAATGAGGCGTAGATAATTCCTTACGCACGTGTATTTTTATTTTACCTTGAGAATCTGAGATAATTTATGTTTAAAATAAGCTTAGATAAATGGCTAATGAGCTTTCGTATTATTTTTGACGATTCTTCTAAATATTTCACCAAACGAAGAAAAGTAATCTAAAAAATGGTTTTTGGGCTTTCGGAAGAAACCATACGTACCTCACTTTGACGAAATTCTAATACAGAAATTCTGAACCATTTCTAATCATTCCGAAATATTGATCCGAAACAGTGCGAAGCAATTCCTCAATGTCTTTCTATCCGTAAACCACATCAAGTTCGATCCGAACAAATTTTATTATTATATCCATATCCATAATGAGAAGGTATTAGTTTTACGTGAACACTGACTTTCGGGGATTTTATAAAATGTCGACTTTTTAAGGCCCCCTGAGTCAGAAAGCAAAGTTTTTACGTCTGTGTCTGTATGTCTCTTTGGCAACGTCGTCATTGTTGTCGTGGTTGTCTTTATACCCTATAAATTTCAAAAGAATAGTCGGATTGGATTGTGCTTCAGCACACAGTTTGAGGGACCAAAAAGAAAGGACGAGTTGGTTAACCAGCCATTTTGATAAAAATTTAAAAAGTTAGAGCTTTTTCAAAATTTTTAAGAACAATTTTTTCAAGATTTGAAAATTATATTGCCTGCTGTTTAGAGTATATAAAAATACAAACAATTCAATTTCAGGACTTTTTTGATACTACAAAAATGACCGAAGTTACAGCATTTTCAAAATCCGAAAAACCAAACGATAATGGACATTTGAAGACAAACAAAGCGTGCTATGACAAAAAGTCAAGAGAAGCAAAATGTTTGTTTTTAAAGACCCTACAATATTGTCATAATAACTTTTAAAGCAAAAATTCCATTTTGTGACCAAATAAAGCAAGATACGAAAAGAGATATATTGCACCTAAAAAACGATCTGCAAATTCTTCAATAATTTATTTTTTTAAGAATAAGTCGTTTTTGTTGTATTTCTTAATAACAACATTGGAAATACGGAATAATAAATTTTGGTTAAAAAGATACGCTACGAGAATAATTAAGACCAACTTTATTCAACCAAAAAAGATTTATAAATTGATACGAAAATTTTTTTTATAGGAAGTTTAGTTTTTCTTTGATTCTAAAAAACAAGCTTAAAAATAAAAAAATTATAAAAACAAGTCAATAAGAATAAGTATGTTTCAATTTCCATACATATTATGTGTTGTAATGACATCAATTAATTGAAATTTTACAAGTTTCAGCGCAACTAAGAATCAAATTGCCCAAGTGCAAAGTCACATACGGCCCAGCATTGGTCCATAGTCGGCAAAAATGTTGCCGAAGCTCGGCTGCCATCATCGCGCCAATGACGGAATGACAACTATGGCCTCCACTTGGCAGCCAAGGTTTGGCTGCTATTGTCGGCCCAACCCTGGGTACCAATGGACCAAACCTAGGTGCCATTGTCGCGCCATTGCCGGATTGATAACCATGGCCTTGACTTGGCTGCCAAGGCTTAGCTGCCATTGTCGGGCCAACATTGGGTACCAATATCGGACCAACCTGGATGCTGGGGTTAAATTAAAAACTGATAAAAAATCATTGGTCCTGTTTAGATTGAATACATAGATTACATTTTGAACATTATATTACAAATAAAATTTTTAACGGAACGGGGTATCGAACCTATGTCCATATATCTAAATCTATCGACTAGCAGTCGGAAGTGCTGACCACTTCGCTAAACCGACAAGTTGAAACACTGTGAAAAAGTCATCCTCATACGCTACAGTTCAGAAAAGTTAATGCAAATGTAAAATACACGAATTGTTAACAGAAATATCAATGCAATCATTTTAAAATAAATAATTAAATCGATTACAATTTTTCTTCGCGGAATATTTTGTTTTTTCCGCTGTAGACTACTTTCAAGTTTTTGCAATGACAGGAAATGTAATTTTTCATAAACATTCAAAATTTTTAATGACAGAACTTTGAAATTTTATCCTCAACTTTGACGGTTTTTCAACAACATTTTTTTAACCAGTAATGTGCCATCACTGGGCCAGACTTTGGAATAAATTGCCAATGCTGGGCCAAGCATCGGTGCAGAATCAACAAATATTATTAGCCAATATAGGCTGCCAGAACTAGCGCAATATTGGGCGGATTAAAATGCCAATATCGGCCCAATATCGTTAGCAGAATTTTGGCTATCAAAATTAGACCAACACTGGGCCGTGTATTCAGTTCCGTCAATTCGCACTTGGGTTAATTTTAGGTTCTAAAAGTGAGACTTGGCGCAATAAAGTGCTGATACTGGGCCATGTATCGGTGGAGGAGCGGCAAATATAAAGAGCCATTATAGGCTGCCAGCACTGGCTCAACATTGGGCCGATTTGAATAAAACATGGTTTGAAGTGTTGAAAGTGACACTTGGCCCATTAGTGCGCCGATATTAAGCCAAGCATCGGTGGAGCAACGGCAAATATAATGTACCTGAAGTTCCAATCGTTCAATTGAACAAAATATTTCTACCAATTTCTATTTTTCCCATCAAATCGAGTCGATCCGTTGACCTTTAATTTTAAATTGCCTGTGCACGAATGTGAGAGAAATGCAAAGATCGAGCGCGAAGTGTGAGAACCAACAGTCCCATATAGCACACTTCCTGAAAAAATCTGTTCTTTTCAGGATTAGACCTATACTTAAACCTCCTGTGCAGAAATTTTGTTCGGGTACCGTTCGGGCCCCGATCGGGAAAAATGTGGGCCCGATAAGGTAATCAGTCTAGCGCAAGGCCGTAAATTAAATACCCTACCCTACATTATATATCATTATACATTATAAGTCATTTTCAATAATCTAAATTACATTAACCGTTTGTATTGCTTGTATTTATCGATAAGAGTTTGCATTTCGAAGAAAACTATTATGCTTTGACAAACAATGTTCAAATTTAGAGCTATTACACGCACACACACAGATGAATTTTAATTATAAATATTTTTGAATCTTCTTAATATTCTTTTGGAATGATTTTTCTTTGAATAATGCACATTAAGCACGTAAAGTGCGATTTGAAAAGTGAGGTTATGTTCCAGAAAATATAAAAGCATTTAATTTATAATGTTACTAACTTGGAAATTGATACATTTAGTATAAGGTAATCTCTATTTTCACAGTGTCAGCAAAAAATTATAAAATTCAAAAAAGATGGAAAACATTTTTTTATTTACATATATAGTAAATGCGCCAAAAATAACGACGTTTTCTCGAACGCATTGCTGAAAATCTTCAGGAGCTAAAAATGAATTGTGATGTTGATTCTAGCGAATTAAAGCTTACCTTTGCCTTCATTGCGGATATAAGAAGTCTCACCAACAATTCTGTGATTCCGACATCACAATCAACTTTTTGCTTTTGGCATTTTAAGTCCGAAGAAAGAAAAACAATTTAACGACGATAACAGAAAACTTGACATAATTTGATCTAACCTAACCCGACCCGTTTCTGACGCGAGCCACACCATCTGCCCCCCTGCGGCCACATGTGGAGCTCACATGTGGATCTCGGGAATAAGTTGGGAAATTTCTGCACGGGATAGGCTAAAACATTGATTCATGTCCACCGTGATTTTTTGATTTTGAAATTAAGTGAATTATTGCGGCAAATTCTTGACAGAAAATTTAGTATTTTTAATGAAAATAACTATAATTAGTATAGTCAGAAAATCATTTTATATACATTTTTTTGTATTAAAAAGTGGTGGAAATTTCTCTGGCACATCTAAATTTGTAATTTTGAGAAAAAAGGCAAGAAAAATTCCAAGAGTGAACTGTAAAAAAAATTATTTATTTTGTTCAGTCTGACAATGTTAATTAAGCATTTCGGATATCAAAAGCTATGGCAATTGGTAGGGCGCGGCCACCTCGAGAATTAACTCATGGTTTCAAGTTGAAACATTTTTATATCCTTGGCGATTAATCTCAGTTGCGAGAAAGGGTAACACGAGCGCTGCACACCGACTAGTTTGCCCTTTTGCACCAAATTTAAAGCACGAAAAAGCCCATAAACAAAGTAATAAAAAATAAAAAATTTCATTTTGTGGTCGAACTGTACAAGATAAGAAAAAAATTTCACAAGAATTATACACCAAAAAAAGATCTATAAATTTTTAAAAAATAACGTTTTGAAAGGGAGCGTAGCTTTTGTTTTGATCGTAAAAATAAAATTAGAAAGGTAAAGATTAGATTTTTGGAAAGCGACACAAGCAACAGTTAATATATTTTTTTATTTAATTTTACTTATTAATTTTTTTACTTTTTATTTTTTAATTTAATGTTTTATTTTTTTGACTGGAAATTTCACAAATATTAAAAAAAAATCTTTTTAAGCTTGATTTCAACAGTTTTTTTAATAATCAATCACATTTTTATCAGTTTTTACTTATCATATCATTTAGGTTACAATGAGACATTTAAAAGTCTTTGACTTACAAATTTTCCATTATGGATTGTAATATTTATGCTTACGTTTTTCATTTAAAGAATTTAAAAATTCAGTTTTAATTACCTAAAAAATTAAAAGCGTTTGAAATGGTACAATTATAAATAAAAAACGTTTTAAGTTGTTCAAAATAATGTGAATATAGTTTATAATGATTTTCAAAATTGAACTGAACATCGTTGCAAAAAAAACTATTGCGGTTATTCCGTGACCTTCTATAGGGAATTTTAACGTCGAATCCGAATTTCAACAATTTAAAAGTTGATTCTGCTGTTTTTTCGCGTTTTTAAAAAAAGCTTAACAAAGGACCCTTGAAGGTCAGCTACTCTATTAATACAGCCTCTCTGCTTATTATTTATGATCGAATTCTTATTTCACTTTCAGCCTCTTTGCTTGTTATTTATGATCGTATTTTTATTTCTATTTCGGAAAGAACATTTTAAAGCCTTCAAACATTTAAACGAGCTATCCGGACATTTAAATATATCTGAGAGCCTGCGGAGAATTTCTCAGAATTTCACAGAGCCTTGAGAATGTTTAGCATATACTATGAGATTTCTATCGGTAGGGCAGTCCTCAAAAGTACTTCATTGAAGAATTTTGATTCTTTTAAATGAGCAGAATTTCCTAATTCAATTCGTAATGTATCCTGTGTATTATAGTTTTTCAGGTAATCCTAGTGAGGGACTCATCATTTTCCTCAAAAAGACCACTTTACCGATTTTAGGGTTGTAAAATAGTTTTTCCACTTTTAGAACACTTTCGGGCTTACTCTAGAGGATTTTTTTGGTTTCGTTCACATTTTCACAATAAAGCTTAGAGAAATCTTATAGCCGAAATATTTCTAAGTTGAACTTTAAAAAATAAATCTTAAAAATTAAGTCTCAATCAGTTTTTTTGCAATATTTCAAAGCATTTAAGCATTCAAGTCTTGCCAGAGAAAAATATAGAAATACTTTAAATTTGGGTTGAATTCGAATAATGATAATCTTATACAAGACGCTTCAAAGATGTCCTAGGGACATCCTTACGACATTGTCACCTGGATATCCTTTCAAGGCAGTCTTAAGACGACGAAATTCCAGACATAGGACCTTTTGAAGATATCCTTAAGCCGTACTGATAATTTTGCACATAAATAAACCAAAAATAATTAAACAGAAAATTTCACTTACTGTGCGAAAAAGTTACATTGAGTCCACACTGGGGTCCAATGGCCCTCACTCACATTTCGCGTCTACCTTGTTTCATAACTGAGGGCTAGATGACGACAGCGATCTACGTGACCTATTCGCATATACAGTGGAAGTCCGATAACTTGCCTTCGTTAAGTGTACACTCCTCTTTAAACGTCACCACACGTACGGCACGCACACTAAATGTGGTTCTCCCACTACGTGTGCTATTTTGCAAATGATTCGCGCCCATGATTCACGCATGCGTGCACCTAGTACGTTATACTAGAGGGGGCATCCGATAATTTCGCAATTCCAGGAATTTTCCGCCCCTTCAGCCCCGAAGTTGGAAAGTTATCGGACTTGTACTGTACCTAACACGAATTTACATTGGGTCGAAATATCGATATCGACCTCTGTCTGAAATGGACACACGAATGAAAAAGCGATAAGGTTCAACGGCCCCCAGTGTGGACTTCTAGGGTTAAAATTATTCGCGACTCAGTTTTTATTACCTGAAATTCAAAATTTTTTAGATTTAGAGTTCTAATTTTTCTATTTCCTTGACTGTGAACAATTTTTGCGAGCCGGGAAAAACTCGGGAAATTACCAAATTTTCAAATGTGATCAAAACAGCCGCCCTTTTTCGTTTCAATTGTAATAAAACTTTTAAAATAAACAACTAAAATGTGTGGAAAAATGGCACAGGATAGGAAACGAAAAAAAGTTATTCGCCCAAAAAGAATGTATAGATTTGTTATTAATCCTTTTTTGTTAGGACGCTTACTCATGTTTTTAATCGTAAAAAATAACATTAAAGTAAAAAACTGATAAATTTATAGAAAAATAACACAAATTGCAATAAAATGTTTCATAACTAATTGTTTTTGTTTTTGATAGGATAGGTAACTTTTTCAAGTAAAAAGAGAACCCAGTGAGCACAAAATTTGACGACGTCTTTACGACATCTTTAGGACAACTTTACGACATCCTATGTCCATGTCGTTTCGGTGTCTTTGCGATATCGTAACGACATCTTCAGTTATTATGACGACATGGTCATATGATGTCGTAAAGTTGTCGCAAAGATGTCATAACGATGTCGTACAGACGTCTCCAAACTTTGTACCCACTAGGAAGACAAAGAAAATACTTCTGTTTTAATATCCATGCACACTATGAATTGTAATGATATATTTATTAAATTAATACATTTTGCAGGGTGGCTAAGAATAAAAGTTAACGCAAAAGAACGATATTATCGAGCATGAAAGGCGAAAACTAAAAGTCGAGCACAAACATTATTTATGTTCTCTTCAATCTTTTGTCTCAATTTCTCCGATCTCTCCGAATTCTTTGAGTAAATAAAATATTTACTGATCATTCCGTAAATATTCTGAAACAAAGGTATGTACTAATAATTTTTAATAGTTTAACTTTAATTAGTTTTGAAAGCTGTAAATGATATAATTTTTAAACTGTGTGAGATACTAATTTAGATTCCCCGCTAATAATGCCCCTTCAGATCAGCCGCGCAGTCCCGTTGCACGCCTTAGTTCCGCATTTGGTTGGTGTGCAGCGCTAGTGCTACTCTTTCTCGAAACTGAGATTAATCGCCAAGGATATAAGAATGCTTCAACTTGAAATGTTAATTAACATTTTTGGACTCAACAAAATAAATAATTTTTTTTGGACATTTTTCTCTTTGACCTTTTCTTAACTTTTTTCTGAAAATCACATTTTTTTCAAAAATGGAAATTTTAAAGTGTCAGAGAAATGTCTATCACGTTTTAGTACAAAATGTGTTTGGAATGTATGCAATTACGAAAATAAGAGAATATTTAAATGTAGTTATTCGCGATTAGAATGAGTAAGTAGAGTTTGTATATACTTGTCCGATCATTTTCAACGACGAGTCAGTGTACAAACCAAAGAGCAGAATTCATCTTTATATCTTATTCCTAAATTAAAGCTCTTAAGAACTCTTAAGAAAAGACCAGGTTTTTCGGGATGTGTGCTATGTGGGAGTCGCGCGCCTTAGTTGCGCTCAAACTTGCACTTAAAAAATGGTTAGTTGCGTATAAGCTACAACAACTACTTCGATGGTAACAGTAACTAACCAGTTTTGTACGACAACAAGTTGCCGTTAGCCCTCCTATGAAGGTTATATTAGAGGGCATAGTAATTGTAGTCACAACAAATAAATTAGTTTAATTTACCAGCAATTTATTTTTCAAGAAATGAAAGTAGTAAAAGTTACAAGTTTCGCCCCTTGGCGATATTAGCAGAACTGAAATCTGGGCAGTGCTGCCAACATTCGCATCGAAATTGGTTTATGGCAAGTTTGATTGATTGATGACCTGGATATGAACTCGATGTGTCGAATAAATTCATCGAATACTTCAAAACAGGTATCCGTGAAAGGTACCCTAATTTATATAAATACATCATCGTGACACTTTAGCTTGCCAGCGGGATAAATATAATTATGCCAATGGTAAGAAAATATAAGATTGAATAGTTAGATTATATAAAATTATATAATAGTAAGAATGACTACTTTAGGCAGTAACATTAATTAATTTATTTGTAAAATAACTAATTTAATAGTAAGACTTACTAATTGAAGGCGTAATGCTTACTATTTAAAAGTTCCGCTACACAGCGGCGTAGCCAAGATTTGGGGGGAGGGGGCTTCAATTTTTTTCTACGGAAGGGGCTTCTGGTTAATGTTTAGGCAAAGAGCAGGATAAAGGGGATTGGATAATAAAAATAAAGTGAAATTCTTCTATAGCGCCGATTTTAGGGCTGCTGGTGGGTGAGAACTAACTCCTTATATTTCGTTCCGCTTTCGTTTGTTTACGCTTGAGTGCTTGCCTGAGTGGCAATCGCAGACCCTGCGACCCCTGCGTAGCTCTTGTTATAACCTTTTGCGGTGCGGCGTCAATTCTCGGAACGGCTATAGAAGGGAGGTCTATTCAAGAGTTTCACTGTAATTAGATACGCACAAAATTTGCATACAAAAAAATATGGCGCATTCCATTTGCCATTTCGCCTTGGTGATGGCGCTAAGTCGTCCGATCTAAAAATGTTATGAAAAAATTGTTTATCTTAAAATGAGCCACAAATTTCCTTGTATTGCTTCCTTCAAATATATAAGATTTTGTAGAAAGAAGAGGATCCAAAAAACCTTGCTAATCCTAACCTAGGGTTAGGGCGGGAGGGGGGGGGGCTCCAAAGCCTTTCTTAACTGAAAAAATGGTATTTTGTATTTTGTTAAAAAATAGTATTTTGGCTAAGAAATCATTTTTGCAAACGAAAATGTATTTTTCTATCTTTGGTTTAAAATTAATATTGTCAATTTGAAATTGATCTTTCCTAGTTAAGCGTTGAAGTATATTGCTAAAAATGTTAACATTTATTGGAAAATTCTTATTTTTGTGCTGAAAATTCAATCAGTTGGTTTAAACCTAAACTACTTTGAAGAAGATTCATTTCTGCTCTCCAACTCCGCTGGAAGCTAGAGAGCTCCCAGATTTTCTACATTTGATGTTGAAAATTAATATTTTTGAAATGAAAATTGAACTGGTTTGTATATTTTTTTTGGCTTGAGTATTGAACAATTTGATAGCAAATTAAAGTATTCGCTTGCAGATAAACTTTTCCATTAAAAACCCATATTTATTTGTTGAAAGTTCAACGATTTGGTTAAACATTAAACTAATATATTGCGCAATATTATACATTCCAATCAGAAATGGTTCAGGCGGCCCTGATTTTTTTCGATTCCTTCGATTTAGCAACAACGATACTTGCAGGCAAATCCCGATGCAGGACTTAAAGCGAGTATTCGGTGTATTTTTCGTAAGATTTTTTATAGAATTATGCAGTAAACATATGATATATCTGTACTAGTTAATTAGGGATTATTAAATAATTTGACAAGTTAACTTTATAAAATAACAATTAGGGTTTCTGCAATATTTTGTTGTTTACTTAACTGGAGGACCGGAGTGAAGGAGAAGATCGTTTTTTAGAAAGAAATTTATTTATTTAAGTTTTAATTCATAACTCCATCTGGTCTGAAAATACTTTAAAATGTCTGTTTTTCTCTAATGATATTTGCCTTGCAAAATTTGATTTTTAACGCCTGGCAAAATAATACTTATTATTCTGAAAAAGGATTCTTCTTTCCATTTTTTTAGTAGCTAAAGGGAAAAGCACCCGACCGGCAATCGAAATTTCTGTGGCTCGATTCCCAGCGGAGCGAAGGGGATGATATTTTTTCCCAAAAAATTAAATTAACAAAATTTTTGATTCATAACACCATGTGGTCTGAAAAGACGTTAAGAATTTATGTTATTCTTTAATGATAATACAGATTCCTCGAAAAGCTGCACGATCTCATTTCTTTTTAATTCGTAATTCAAATCCTTCAGAAATTATTTTTCTATTCGCTGCCTATAGCTTATCGATATTAAAAAGTAATACATTTTCAAGAAAAACTATGATTTGTTTTCAAAATTGTTTTTTTTTTAATTATTGAATTTTAACTTTGCAATTTTTAAATAAGAAAAATTTATTGTCAATTATAAAAATAATTAAGCCTATACATATTTTGTACTCATTTTTAAATTAAATTTTTTTATGTTTAGTTAAGATAATTTAACCGCTAATTATAATTCAAGAAAGGTATGTATAGAAGCAAAATTGACAAATGTACTTTAGTGAAAAAGTTCACGTCAAAGCTATCTCAGGTTGCACTTTTCAATTTTGCGGGAAATCATGAAGCCAATAAATACTTATTCTTTGCACATGCGCAGGAAGTTGAAGATTCGTGCCAGTTGTTCTACCATGTGAGTCTGTCAGGCAATGATGCAAACAAGCCTCTAGTAAACAACAGCGATTATCCTGTTACCCGTTAGGAAACTGGCACATAAGTAACAATTCCTGTCATAATATGTAATCACTTAGGAATATTTTAAGATAGCAACAGCTTAGATGGGCTTTAGTGCCCTCGCTCAATTAGAATCAATAAAATAAAAAGAATTAAACAAAAATAAAAAACAAAATAGGCCAGATATACGTGCTCTTATGTATTTTAAACATTTAGAAATATTAAGAGATTCTTTGAACTCTTTTTAATCCATATAATTTTTACTTTAATCAATATAATTTTTAATTTTTATAACTTTTTAATTAATATAAACGGTGCAGAGAAAACAAAATAGTCCCAAAATTCTTACAACTGAAAAATAATTTGGGAACATCTAAATCCAAATCGATTCTGCATAGTACAAGTTTGCTTCTCGTTAAAGAAAGAATACAATATACCAAATTTCTTTTGCACACTACCTCTGAAAAATTATTAAAACTTCATCTTTTCCTATCAAATACCCTCAGATTTGACATTTGGTCCACATTGGACCGCATATCGTTTGACCAATCCCAACGGATTAAAGAGCTTTCCACCCAAGAACAAAAAACAAAATTTGACAAATTACTTCCAGTAAAGCAAACTAAACTAACAAATACAGTAAAAAACATCTCTGACCACCCTCTCAACAATGAAATGATTTCAGCCTTATCTAAAGGACATAATTTTCCTGTAGCTCCATCGAAAATCCCAAAAGAAGAAATAATCAGCAATTTAGAATCCACAATATATACCCTTTCACCAGAAAAAGCAAATTCAATACGACGAAGGATGGCCAACATTTTACGCCCCACAAAAACAATAGTCATTAAAACAAAGACTCTTCTCAAAGACTCTAAACTTGACAGCCAAACAATATCCAACTTAATTCCTACTAATCCCATCTCTCCAAAACTTTAGGGCTCCCAAAAATCCACAAGGAAAACATTCCACTCAGACCGATCGTCAGCGCAATAAACTCACCAACTTACAACCTAGCACGTTTTCTCGCTGCAAAACTAAATCCTTTTACAGGAAACTCCATCACTCACGTCCAAAACTCATTTGACTTTATTAAAAAGATACAACAGATTCACATTCAACCCCAAGACATCATCGTGAGTTTCGACATAGTATCTCTTTTTACAAAAGTGCTAATCTCAGATACAATTAATATTATTAAATCTTTTACAAACTTCCCTTCCGAGCTTATACCTTTGATAGAACAATGTCTCAATAATACTTACTTCTCGTTCAA
>NC_046657.1:131953058-132001692 GCF_010883055.1 Belonocnema kinseyi | reverse complement strand
TGAAGTTTAAAGAAAACCCACGCATACAAACAGATACTTACATGCCTCCTCCCACCATCACCCATCTCAAAAACAATCGGTCATCAACTCCCTTGTATACAGTCTGTCTCCATAACAGACAAAGATAACTTACAAAAGGAATTACAAAACGTTAAGCAAATGCTAATATAGAACGATTACACAAACAAACAAATTGATAAATCAATAAGAAAACACACTCAAGAAAGCAAGCCAACACAACCTACGAAAGAAAGAGAGAGAAAAATGACCACCATTCTACCCTACATCCAAGGTGTCACAGAACAAATAGGAAGAATCCTCAACAAACACAACATCCAAACCATATTTAAACCACCCGCGAAAATAGGACAACTACTAAATAACCCTAAAGATAAAAAGGCACCCTTCAGTGATCCAGGAGTATATAAAATCCCTTGTTCTTGTGGCAAAGTCTATATTGGAGAAACCGGGAGAGCGGTGAGCCAACGTATGAAGGAACATGAAAGTAAAGTCAGGCTAAAACACTTTAAGCAATCAGCACTAGCTGGACATCATATTGAAACAGGTCATAACATTTTATTTGATGAAACAACAGTCATTGCAAAATCACACAACAAATTTTCAAGAAAACATAGAGAAGCAATCGAAATCTTAAAACATCCTAATAACATCAATAGGGACAATGGATATAATACGAATCCGATTTGGCTTTCAGTTCTCCCGGATTAAAAAAAAAAGACTTGATTGGCCAATCAAGTTCGACCAGTCCCCACGGTGGGGCGCTATGGCCAATCACAGGCATCGTAGAAAGTATACCTAAGAACATCATGATCGTTTTTGATTGCAATGATATCTGGTTTTCTGAGTTCTGCTTTAGTGACGATTTCGTACTTTATTATAGCTTCATGTCTATCTATTATATTTAAATGCGCTCCATGTCATCTTCATTTATTGTCATTTAAGATTCCTGTTGTGTCATAGCCTCGTCGGGATCTTCTATCATCATGTCTACCTCTCGATGTGCGCAATCTTGTTGGAAGTGCGTTTTTGCTAAATATTGCTACACAATTTAATAAGTAATCACGGACAATGATCCAGGAGTAGTCTTGAAGAAGTAGCTCCCAAGCCCAAGAGTTAAGAACCGTTTTGATAGCTGAATGACACCAGAGTGTGGTGTTCAAAACGGTGTCTCTAGGATACCTGGTCGCCTCCTTGAGTATTGAGACCTTACCCGTGAAAGCGGGGCTCTACGGTGGCGGAACGATGAGCCCAATCAAGAGATGAACTTAGAAAGTAATCGCATTAAGAAGTTGGAGCTGGCTAAATGTAGGGCTATGGAAGATTTGGAGCTGTCCTCTATTCTTTAGACGAGGTTTTATTAGGTGTTCGTTGGAGAACTGGATGCGAAGACACACTTTAAGGAGAATCAGCTGGAAAGTCAAAGGGAACATGATAATTCGTGCAGGACACTTGAAAGTGGGATCATTTTCTTTTAGGATCCACAAGAAGACGGAGACCACGAGATGTTATCGTTGTCACGGCTACGGCCACCTGGCAGTGAAATTATGAGGCCGATGATAAATCTTGGTTGGAACTTAACAGGCGTCACTTGAGTAGAAAAGAAGAGTAATTGGCAGAAAAAAAACTTTTGAAGTAATGTGAAAGCGGTTCCAGGTGGGGGGGATTCCTGCCCAGCAGAAATTAGGATCACTGTAGTGATGCTAACAATATTCCCACACTACGGAGAAGGCCATTGAGCGTATCTCCGAAATTCCCAGTGTACATAATATATTGCTATGAAAAAACGGTTCTATTCTATGCAGACCAGACCCGAAGCCCCCTACTGGAAATCTAGACGATTTCTAGAAAAGATTATCTAGGAACACATCATCTAGATTTGACGACTTTCCTAGATAATACTTGACGAATGTTAGACTCAAAAGATTCGCAGTTAAAACTTACTTGACACCGTCCAGTGCACTCTAGAATAGCCCTAGTTAAGGCGACTGCCATAAAATTCTCTTAGACTTTCGCTAGGAGAGCTGAGCCAATCAACAGTTCTAAAAAAAGATGAACAAATACATCGTATACAGTCCTATTGTTTGCCGAATGTAGATCGTGAGAGGACACGAAATTCCCATACAAAGTGTTTCGAAGATGCGAACAAATATATCAAATATAATGTTGTAGTTTATAATTGTACTATATAACTTCTTCATTTGAACGATGGGAAAATGTTAATACAAATCATGCGGCAAATCGTTAACCCTGGATTTTTTATTTTTCATAATCGGTGAGACGTATCATTTTCGTAAGTTGTTGAGCGCTTGTTTTATATCCGAATTGAAAATATTTCTTCACCTTCAAATTTCTAATCATAAACCTCCATCTATAAGGAAACAATAACACCATTTTTTGAAGAGAACGCCAAGGGTGATTTAAAGAAAAAATAGTTCAATCCGTCATTCCCTAATACAAGTTATTTGAGTTTTAATTTTAGTTTTGTCCTAGAAAAAAAACACTAATTGTGATTTAATTTACATCACCTATTGTTTATTTTTACTAATTCTTAGCTTTTATAATCCTTAAACTCAAAATTTTAATTTCTCAAAATGTCAATTCGAAAACGGAGATCCTCTAGGTCTCCTAGTTTTAATTTGTACATTATCAAACTAGAAAATACAGTGTTTAAAAAAAAATTAATATTATCGTAATTAGAAAGTTCTAAATTTAAATGTGATTTCAATTTAACTATTCGAATGTAAAAAAATTTTACTAAAACTTCTGGAAGAAAAACCTTATTATCTTATTTTGTAGCTTTTAACTTGGTTAAAATCACGTATCTGTTGAAGATGAATATTATCTTTTTAGGAT
Source organism: Belonocnema kinseyi (assembly GCF_010883055.1). Lineage (NCBI taxonomy): Eukaryota > Metazoa > Arthropoda > Insecta > Hymenoptera > Cynipidae > Belonocnema > Belonocnema kinseyi. Next base: position 131,998,818 of record NC_046657.1, on the reverse strand, counting down.
CAGCAAATAAAAAGCAGTGGGAGACGGTAACGTAACAGTCTCGAAACGTAAGGAAATCGACGTCCTTGAAAAGATTACAACCATAAGAAGGGTCCTTGTGTTTTACTTTTCGTGATGCCAATTTTTTAATTTTCTAACTCGTTTGAATAGGGTCTGTACTTTTGTATTTTATTCTGAAATCAGGAAATTTTTAAATACGCAAATAAGTCACTGCTTGATAGAAGAGCTGCGATAAGAAATCTGACAACTCTTAAGGTTACTGTAAAATTTAAGATTTTAATAACTTCTGTTCCAATTAGTAGATAATTTATTTTTTCTAATTTATTTATTTATTTTCGAGAAAAATGGGAAAACAAAGTTCTCCTTTCAGCGACAAATTCTCTCCAATCTAAATGCTCACGAATCGCTACATGGAATTCGGATTTGGCAAAATTGATACACGAGTGTCTGATTCCCTAACTTATTTCAATTTCCTTAAGAATTTCTTCATCTTAATCTTTTTTATAGTTCAGTTTTTAACCTCATTGTGTAATCTGTGCGAATTTTTAATTAAAAATTCCTTTTTATGAGCGCCTTCTTGAATCTCACATATTTATTCTTGCTTATCTTAATTGAACGCTATTTAAAGAAAAGATACAGTTACCGCTTATTGAAACCTTCTTCCCCTCCATCATTCAATTTGTTTCTTAAGTCAGGAATCACGTAATATTTATTCGTGCTATGAATTAGTGATATTTTAGAGTTGGTACAAAATCCCAATTTTGGAATTCCCTCACATTTACTTGACCGTTCTAAATTTTTCTTTTAAACTTAAGTTTTAAATTTGAGAAAATAAAATATAAACTACATATGGATGAAATAAATTTAGAGTTAAAGCAATTCAATTTTAACAAAAAAAATGGAATTTTCAACCAAAGTTTAAAAACTGATTTTTCCTCCAAATATTATTTTTATTTTCAATGAAAAACAGTTACATTAAACCAAAAAGAGAAATTTTCAATAAAAGAGTTAAATTTTTGACAAAGGAAATATTGTCAGTCAATACAAAAATATAATTCAAAATGTTGAATTTTCAAATAAAAGACGAATTTATTCAAAGAACTTCAGCTTCCAACCTGAAAACAAGTTGTTTTAACAAAAAACTTAATCTTTTAACCAAAAATATGAATTTTATATCAAAATAATTGAATTTTCCACCCAAAAGAGACAAGTTTTCAACAAAAGAAATTATTTTTTCAAGTAAAAACAATAAATTGACAAGGAAAAATAGAATGGTTACATTTTAACTAAGGAAAGCAACTTTTTAACTTAATACAAATACTTTCAAATAAAATGTCGAAACATGGACCAAAAAGTGAATTTTTAATGAAAAATGAAATACTTACATTTGAAGGTAGTTGTCGTGCCAAAAGTCAGATACCTGTAAAAAATAGTTTTTCGATGATTTTAAGAATCAAAATATTATAACTGATGTCATTTCAAATGAAAAAATTATTTTTCATTAAAAATATTACAATTTACAAAAAATATTAATTGTTAACCATGTCTTTTGCAATGACATTTTTTCTGGCCGTCCGTTCTTACTAATTTTCGAAAAAATGATTGCATTTTAATACATGACGGCTTATTTTTTCCGGGGAAACATTCTATACATCTCTACTGTTTCGTATTAATAAAAAATTCAGTAATAACAATGAAACTGCATTAATACATTTTTAAACTTTTCATATTATTAGAAACGAACATTAAAAGCAGCGACCAAAATTATTACAACTCCTTTTACAATAATAATTTATTTTTTAAGATCCCAGTGGGCACAACAATTGGCGACGTCTTTACGACATCGTTACGGCATCTTTACGACAACCTTACAACATCCTATGTCCATGTCGTTATAGTGTCTTTACGATATCGTAAATACATCGTCAGATCATACGACATATTTACTACATCGAAAATACGACTTAACGACATGGACATATGATGTCGTTAAGTTGTCGTAAGAATGTCGTAACGATGTCGTAAAGACGTCGCTAAATTTTGTGCCCACTGGGTTGTGTTTCTTCAATCTTTATGAAATTGTACGAAGTTTGAGCTTTGAGTATTCGAAACCTGTGGTACCAATAAATTTTATTTTATTTTATTCTTTAACATAATAAATTTTATATTTTCGTGTGTAAAATTATCGTCCGAATTGGAATATCACAACAGATTCAATTGTCAAATTCATCGCTAGGTGGATCCTTACAATTTTCTGTAAAGTTACTCTGACACATGAGGGTCCTTTTATTTACATCCACCAGAGATGTAAAATTCAATAGATTTTTTTTACAGTGTAGTTTTTTTAACTAAAAATTAAAACCAGAAATTTTCATTGTATCGAAAGCAATGACTTTTAAAACTAACCTCGCGAAAACTCGACTTCTGCACGAGGAAATGATCTCAGTTTTTTTCCAAATAGAAAAACCTCTTTGGATATCAATTATGTTTTAAAAATAGATTATTGTATGTTTTGACGGAAAAAAGTCTGCAGGGAAGTTTTGGAGAGGAAAATCTTCCAGTGACATTGGAAATGCTCAAAATTAAATTTTAAACAAATTTTTAAACTTTTTTCAGCGAGCAACAATGTATAAACAAATACAGTAGCAAAATTGGCCTTTTCACCACATATCACCCCCACAAGTCTGTTTCAGTATATGGTCCTAAACTTCCCTATTAGATTGAGGTGGATAATCAAATAAAATTAAAAAGTTAATTTTTTAATTAATTTATAATTATTGTTAATAATATTTAATTTCAATAATACTAGGATTTTTCTGATTTTTTTCTGAAATTTTCAGCTTGTTGTCTAATTTCCAATTAGATTAAGGTGGATAATTCATTAAAGTTGATAAATTGATTGCCTTGATCATTTATTATTATCGCGAATGATACTCAATTTGAATGATGCTAGAAAATTCCGGTTTTTTTTTAAATTTTCAACTTTTTGTCCACTTTGTACTTGGACTAAGGTAATAATTTAAAAAAATCTAACAAAGCTGATTGCATAAACAAATTATTATTGTTTATAACTATCTTCTCCTATATTGATGCTAGGTAATTTCGGTTTTCTGTGTGAAATGTTTAACTTTTTGTCCACTTTTTACTTAGAATGGTATAAGTGAGGCAAGTTAAACAAAAATAGTTCTTTAATTAATTCATTATTGCTTATAACTATCTTCTTTTAGATAAGTGCAAGAAAATTGATGTTCTTCTCAAATGTTTAACTTTCCTCCTTCTTTTTCAATTGAACAAACACTTTCGTTTTAAATTTATTTGTTTTTAAGATTATATGATTATTAAAAAAAGTTTTTTTAATGTAATGAAGATATCGTGTCATGTCCACAAAGTGGACAAAAAGTTAAAAATTTTCAGAAATACCGCAACTTTGTAGCATTATTGAAATTTAATATTATTCAAAATAATAATAAATGATATAAACACATAGTTTCTTAGCTATAAATAATTATTCACCTAAATCTAATTGCAAATTGGACATAAAGTTGAAAATTAAGAAAAACGCAACTTTCTAGCATTATCTAATGTGAATATAATTAAGAATAATAATAAATTGTTCAAATAATTCATGGAAGCATTTTATTATGAGTATGAAGTATTGTTGTATGTATTAGCAACAATTTGCATTAAAAACATAAAACAATCATAATAAGTGCTAAAAACTCGCAAAACTAATTTGCTAATTTTTAGGATTAATTTAGAAACCTATAAAACAGACTTATTAGGTTGATATGTGGAAAATGATATAACTTTCGTATTCTGTAGCTCATTGTGAAGAGAAATATTGTATTTCAATAATTTTAGCTGATAGTTTCTTTCTGTATTTTTCCTTGAGATCAAAATTTAGGGAGCTATAATGGCCAATTTTGTCATTTATTTTTTTATATATTGTTGCTCTGTGACAAAAATTTCAAAATCGTAAACCAAAATTTTTTTAAAAATTTAATTTTAAGCATTTGTTAAAAAAATAATTTAAGAATCGATCAAGAAATTATTTGCGCCAGCACGAGGGAGCCGGTCGACTCGAGTTAAGTGCGTCTGTGGCTATAAAAAATCGCTCGCATCTTTTAAACAAAGAAAACGATTTAGCTCAAATTTAGTCAGTTTTTCTTAAAAATGCAGAAACAATTTTATCATTGGAAGTTTTCCGTCCGCGAGACTTCCCTGCAGACTTTTTTCCGTCAAAGTCTGAGGAAAAGATTCCTGAAGATAATGGTTTCCAATTATTTTTATTTTGCAAATATCAGAAAATAATCTATCTTTAAAATATTATTGGCATCCGTAGAGGCTTTTCTATTTGGGTTTCGTTACAATAAAAATTTCCGTTTCTTTTATTTTCCAGTAAAAAAAAAAACTATGAATTTGATCCTATCAATTTCAAAATAAAAATTGTGCGGCTCGTCGAGTAATTGACCTAAAGGTTTTTTTTTCTAAACATAAACGCCTAAAATGTATTATTTGCCATACATACAGTTATTTTAATGACACGTTGGCCCTTATACTATAACGCAACTATAGTACACTGAAAAGCTGGGTATCTCAGGGTAATTTAACTATCCTATTGTTAGATAAAAGTTGATAGGTCGTAATTGATAATTCACGCATTTTGTTCAAAATTCGTATTTTTAATTAAAAAATTAAATGTTTAAACCTCAAATTTAATTATTTTTTATTTTCGGTTGAAAATTCACCTTTTTTTAGAAAATGCAATTATTTGGTTGAAAGTTATACTTCTATCTATCAAATTAATTATTTTTAAGAATCGACATTTCAGTTAAAAATTCAATCATTTTGTTAAAGTCATCTTATTTAAGTACAATCTTTTTTCTTTGAGTGTTCGGCCATTTGATTTGAAATTCATCTTCACAGGTTGTAAATTCAGCTATGTTCTTAAAAATGTATTCGTTTTGCGGAAAATTAATTATTTGTGGATAAATTGACCGTTTTATTCAAAAATATCCTTTTTTGGTAGAAAATTTCTTGTTTCAAAATTCAAATGTTTTCTAGAAAATTCTTTTTTTCTTGCAGTTTTAACAAATAGGTTAAATATAAGTTTCTTGTAATTGAAAAAATTATATTCCTTATAAAAATTTCGACCCTCTAGAAAGTTTAACTAATTGGTAGAAAAATCATCTTTTCGTTAACATTTTTATTTTTGGTAGAAAATTAATCATGTTTACTTGAAAATGCAATACATTTTTTGAAAAAATGCTGACTTCGAAGGGGAGAATGATGTTCACATGCAAGCTTTATATGATGATTTTTGACGGAAAATGCGAGGGGTTGAATAACTTGGGCGTGAATTAGTTTTTAACGACCCGTAAATACAATTATTATTATTAGGGGAAAAAGATTTTATATTGTGAAAAGTTGTAGGCTCCAGAAGCTACGACTATGGTTCCTTAAAGCAGCCAATCCCGACGCATCCGGAACGTGTACGTCGTCCACTTCTTCCTTATCCTATCCTAGATGGTAAGCAAGAACGGGAAATTCACGCAAGAGATTTCTCACAATACTCTTCCTTAGAATCCGTTCTCTAGCCGCGGATGACCTTACGCAACAGATGGTACAGTTAGAGATAAAGGTTTCACCTCTGGATACTTTCTTAGAGCTACCAACTTTTGTATAATGTTATGAGGAAAAGCGTTGACTTACAATATGAAGAGATCTCATAAGAATAGCCTTTTGCATGTGCTTTTTAGAACTGAGCAAGCTATAGCCAGAACCGTTCTTTGATGAAGACAGTTTAAGCTCAGCCAACTTCTACTCCCTTTATCACAAGGAAGGTATATACGAGGTAAGGAAGATCTAGGATAATAGCTTGGATGGATTTGAACATTTTGCGTGTGTTTGGGTCAAGTTGCTTCAACTCATCGACGTTCTATTTTACGGCACCAAACGTGTAGAGCAGTATAGGAATGGCCATAATATTGATCGCCTGGATCTTATTCTTCTCAGATAATTCGGAAGCCTAAATTTTCCTGAGAATTTGGCGATACCATTTTTCCAGGGCCGCTTGTAATACACGGACATCTTGGGTTTCCGCTTGCGGTATATATGTTGCTCCATTACCAATGTGTTAAATGGTACTCGTATTTCCACCTATAAGTTGAAGATCCTGTTCATCAGGCGATAATGTATTTTCTAGTCTTCCTTTTTGTAGATGGACGCAGGCGCACTTGCCCAGTCCAAAGCTTATTTCGTTTGCTTTAGAGTACCTATATACCGCCGTTACAAGAATTTTAGTTCAACTTTTGAAGAGGCAAATAGTTTAAGATAGACTAATTATAAAAGATGCTTGACCGTAAATTTTCTTCTGTTCAGCGGGCCGCATACGTATCCAGAGCTTTTTCCACGACCCACAATAGATAGAGGCTAGAGAGAGATGCTGCAAAGTATCGGACTTAGAGAGCCTTCTTGGAAGATCTCCCTCTTATGTGTGACATAGCTGGTAGTCAGTTGTCTTGTCAGATGTTATGACAAAATTTGTCCGCCATAAGAGAATAAGCTCATTAATACTTCTCACTATTTTGGATGCACCTTAGGGCATCTTCTACTTCTTAAGAAGTAGCTCATGATTCGTGTTGTCGAATTCCTTTCGGTAGACAATTTAAGCCTTGAACAGATTACGCCGATACCTGATGGAATCCTGTGGAATAAAGCTATATATTAACTAGTTTTCTTTGCAACCTGACAGCCCTCTCTTTCATCCGCGTTGTTCAACTATCGTACTCCATACCGGCTCGATATAGGTTAATATCCTCTCTTTGAGGATGCTAGTAAATAAGTTGTAGCTAGCGCTAAAACAATTTATGGGTCGGAAAATTTTTTGGATTTGACAAATTTCCGGTCTTACGGATCAGTATCGTGCGTCCTTCCACTAACCGCTGCGGAATAGGTTCTTCTCCGTTTAAGAAAGTAGTAAGTATACGAGCTACATGTTGGTGCGCTGAATTGAACTTCTTCCCCAAAAAGTTGTTAATTTTACCTGTCCCTGGTGCTGGAACGTTTTTAGTTCTAGCGATAACTTTCATCACTTCTTCAGCAGTAATTAGTTGATACTCATTCTCTGGACGTTGCAGCAGTTTCTTCTGGAAGAAGTTACAAAAGAATGCGATATATAAAGCGTGTTCCTTTAGCTGATTTGTATCTCTTTATGTTTTTCCCAGAAGACTAAAATCTTTTTCCGACTTGGTGGATTTTCAGCACCATATGATGTTATGTTGAACAAACGGGAAGGATGAGTGGGAAAGGTAGAATTTTCCTAAATCCACTTTCCTCGCCGTTCAAGGCGCTCTTTGACGGTTGAACAAGCTTTTATTATTTTCATTCAGTGCTGCTTGATTCTCAACAGTTTACACTTGTTCAGCGTGTGTTTGCTTTCCGTAAGATTCGAGCAACTGTCCTATCTTGTGAAGCGAGTTTTTTATGTGGTGCTAATCACGTACTGAATATTTGATACATGGCGTTTCGTCGTTTTAATTTTTAACTGATGATGTGCAATACGCTCCCAAGTCTTAGTCACACATACTGAAGCATAATTATTTCTATTTACGCTAAGCAGGAACAGCGCATTTTGTAAATTAAACAGTTCAGATTAAAGAGATTAACATATTCAGGAAGCAAATCAGGTAGAGCAGTAGTAGCCTGAGCTAAGTTTTCCAACCGGAGAAAGACTTTTTGGTAGACTTTTGGTCTCCTAGTTCTCATGTTAGCATTATCGGCTATTTGCAAACGTGCTCTTGGTGGAACGGGAGGTATGTTCGGTGGAGGATGCTGCTCTCGTTCTTAGTGATAAAGATCTTTATATTCCCCTTTACGTGAAAAGGATATCTGATCACTTAAGTACTGACGCTTTTAATGAGCATATTTCGAGGGCATATTCACCCAACGTTCATGTAACCTTTACCCGTATCCTCTTCGCATCGGTAAGTTTTCTTGTCATCAGGTAAGGATCTCGTTCCTGAGTTGGTCCGCCCTAGCGATTTGAGTGAACGGAAAGGATACTCTACAGCGTATCCTTATAGTATCCACATAGTATTCCCTTCGCAGAATGCCATAAAAACTCAAAAAAGCAGCAAGGTGGGTATTTAACTTGTTGCTATTCGGATTCTACAGTGAATTTTCCATTAGAATATCATGGAGTAATTTCAAGAGTATTTTTAAGGCGTTAAATATTTTAAAAAACGTCATTAACCTCTGCTGAATGTGGCTTCAATTATGGCGGATAATGCCTATCAACTGCTACTAGAAGAATATCTGATTGAAGTCACCTTTTGGCCATGTAAATGATAGGTATCATAATTATAAAAGTTTTTAACACTAAAAAACTATTGCAATTACTCCGTGACAATGTAATGGAAAGTCCGTCAGGGCCAACTGAACAATAGCCTCCATCCGAGAGAGGCCTATTATGAGTGGTACTGCGCGATACTGGTGACGTAACCGCATAATTCGTTGAATTGGAGAGTTAGACAAATGCATTGCAAGAACCGGAGCTCTCGTACGATGGAGTCGCCACATCCCTACGTGTAGGACATGGAGGACTTTCTCAAAATTCTAATTATTATCATTGCAAGGCCTCTTCTTAAAAAGAATTATTTTGCTTTTTCTTGGTTCATTTTAATAAAAGCTCGTTTGAAACAAAAAGTTTGCAAATACATCAATTTATTTTTTAATTGACTGCGTTTCTGCTTAGGGATTAAGGCGTGATTAAAAAAAAATTCGTATATGATTAGAAAATACTGATTATTAGAAGAGTATACAAACGTTACAAAAGGCTGTAATGAAGTTCAACATAATTATATTAAAGTCAACCTTATTATATAAACCATTTACGATATTTTGTAATTGAAATAAAAATTAAATCTGCTTCTTGAGGCTTAAAACATAAAAATTAAACTTTTATCAATATTATTCTTGATAAAACAATAAATTAAACAAATACTGGCGAGAACAAAATTCTCATTTTAATTACTTTTTGGCACCCGTATTTTGTATTTAATATGTACTGAAGCGGACTGACATTTTAAAGAATTTAGAAAACGTACCTTGAGATTGTTTCTAAAAGAATTATTAGCAACTAAATGATCAATTTTACCAAAAAATGTGTACATAGGTTGTTAAATAAATTGTTAGATCTTCTTAGTGCGTAAATTACTATTTCCAGTAATTTACTATTAAGATGCGTGATTTACAGAAATCGATACCTAGATAGCGCAGAAAAATGAAAATTTTAATTAGAAGCAATAAATGTTTTCTGTGATAGAAATAATACAGAAAAATTTTTTAAGAATCATAAAAGCTTTAGATTTTCAAACGTTTTGTAAAGGAAATTTTTGCAGTTTCATATTGCCTTAATATAGAACCGCGTTTTATAATTTAAACAGAGAATTTTGCAAGGAAATCAACTCTTCTTCTGTGTTTTTCTCAGAAAACTTTGTCTTAATAATCCACCAGTGAGGCCACTCAAACGTTTATACAAATAAGCTCTTGGCAAACACGATATCGGCTCCATATCAATATAAAAGTCTTCATTGAAAAAAGTGTTTCAAGCAAATAACTTTATTTAAATTTTCTTTACATATTGTCTTAATTGGGAAAGCTGACTGACAATTCTGCACGGAGCAACTGTGCACGAGCCCATCTGTGCGATCAGATTTTAAACTGACAAGACAATGTGCACAGATGATAGACTCCCAGCTGTGCACGCCTCAATTTGCGAGTTGTATATATTAACTGTACACGGAGCAACTACGTACAAGCCCAACTGTGCATGCCAATGGCCAGTAGAATAACTTTGCACGTCTTTGGCCACTGAAACAACTGTGCACGTGCACAGATTGGAGAATTCCAACTGTGCACGTGCACAGATGGGATACTTTCATTTATGTACGTGCAAAGATGGGAGCCTCCCAACTGAGTGCACCACAATTTGCGATTTTGAAAACTGTGCACGGACCAACTGCGCACTAACACAACTGCGCACAAGCCCAACTGCACATGTCGCGGACCGGTGATATGAACATCTAGATTGTCAAAGTACCTATACTTGAATTTTAACTATGGGGTAGTTCCCAAGATGGCGAGCTTACCATTCGTTGAGTGTCAAAACTTGATGGCTCTCTTCACTCTCCTAGAGTGTAAATTTGACGATCCTAAAGTTTAAACTTGATTATCTCATTAATTTTAGCTTTATTATCTCATACTGTTAACTTAATCATATCAGATGGACAACTTTAATAATTCCGAAAGCATGTTCATTATTTTTGATGAGTAAGATGCCTGATACATGATCGCATATGCGTAAAAACCTACTCTATAAAAAAATTTCCACATTTTATTTCCTTTATATTCATGTTTGAAGTCTCAACAAGTGGTGTAGGGTTAGATGTTGTTGTATAATGGCCGCCACATCATTAAGCCTATGCGTATATTCTCCCAGTGGGCACAACATTCGGCGACGTCTTAACGAAATCGTTACGAGATCTTTACGACAACTTTACGATATCCTGTGTCCATGTTGTTAAGGTATCTTCACGATATCGTAAAAACGTCATATGATCTGACAATGTCTTTACGATATCGTAAAGGCACCGTAACATCACGGACATAGGATGTCATCAAATTATCATGAAGATGGCGTAACCTTTGTCGTAAAGACGTCGCCGAATTTTGTGCCCACTGGGGCTCTTTGTGCCATTACGCAATAACCATCAATAATGTCATCGATGCATTCGTTGTTATCTACACATAGTCGGCACCGGTAAACCACGTCTTAATGTAACCCGTGCTTGGGATAATTTCTGTTGCTGACAAACCTGCACTGAATCGCAATGACAAATACTTCCGTTTCTAGAAACAGTTGGCCCTTTTTAGTCAAATATTGAATGCTTCTCTATTCACTTTATAATGATCTAACATTTTGGGATTCTCGCCGGGGATGGCTTTTTTCTCAATTTCGCTTTTAATTCCACTATTATTTCTACTCTGATATTCAAGGCCTCCTCGGCGGACATATTTAAGGGCGTGTAATAAAGATCCATTTCACAGATAGTGTTGTAAAGAGCAACATTTCGCTTTATGACAAAATAGTTTTGCTACTGTATAACTTGTAAATTGCACAGTTTTCTAATATCTACAACACCCCTACCTTCTCTGTGTCGTGGTACCTCTACCCTTTGATTTTAAGCCTTAGTGGTACGGTGGGGATCGGATCCGACCCGAGCGTTGATTGTAACATTCCTCTCGCCCTCCTCCAGTTCAAAGGGGATTCTAGTAACCTGGTACCCGAGCAGCCAGTACCATAGCAGGTGTACAGATTCAAATTTGATGAGAAAGTTTGTCTGATGTACTATTGTCAGTACAGTTAATTGTGTTATAGTGGCTATTTTTTATTCGATAAGGATTTTTGCGTTTTCTTTAACTTCAGAATGGCTGCCCAGTGGGCACGAAATCTGGCGACGTCTTTACGACATCTTTACGACATCCTATGTTCATGTCATTACAGTGTCTTTACGATATCGTAAATACATCGTCAGATCATACGACATATTTACGACATCGTAAATACGACTTAAGGACATGGGCATAGGATGACGTAAAGTTGTCGTAACTATGTCGTAACGATGTCGTAAAGACGTCGCCAAATTTTGTGCCCGCTGGGTGTTTTTTTCTGCCTATAATTTCTCATTTTTTGAATTTGGCATTTATTTGCATGCTTGCATTGTGTTTGGAGATATTGGTCCACATTGAGCTCCTAAATTTTTTCAAATAGTAACAAGTTTCTGATACTGCAAAAATACTAATAAAGATTATGATTAATTAAAATGCTTATTGTGCAATTTTTTTTGCCTGTAGCCCCATTAACAGTAGGTCGGGTTGGATGCGACCCTACCGTACCTTGTGTGTCTTTTCAACCACCGTACCAGTAGAGGCTTAAATGGCATTACTACCCTTGAGTTAAACATCCTGGTCGTCACACGACGATTTACTTTCTAGTCTTCCATTGTGTAGGTGGACGGAGGCACACTTGTCCAGTCCAAAGCTCATACCAATCGCTTTAGAGTTGCTATTTACCGCCACCACAAGGATGTTAAGATAGTTGAGCTTAAATTCCGTGGCGGACAGAAGGAACCGAAAAAAGCCTCTACAAAGTTCTAAGTTAAAATTTGTATTAAAAACTCACGGAATAATCGTAATAATTCTTCTTGGAGCGTTAAAAACTTAAAAAAATGAAATACCTGTCATTTACATGGACCGAAGGTGGCTTCAAGTGCATATTCTTTTAGTAGCAGCAAAGATATTAGGTCCTAGATATGGCATGATATGGCGTGGCAGGCAAGTTTGTGGTCTTGCATATATATATATATATATATATATCGCTTTTAGTTTGGTCACATACTTGTAGAGGCGCGATATGTACCGATTGGTTCCTCCACATACTTATAGAGGCGCGACAGGCAACCATATATTCGGTCGCGCAAATTATAGTGCATTCGAAATAAAAAATGGTAATAATCTAATTTTACTTTATAAGTGAATGGAAAAATAATTTTAATTAAGTGGGAAAGGTCTTAAAAGAATTCAAAAACTCTGAAGACTTTTTGAAATCAAAATTATGTTCAAAATCTAGCAAAGATGTTAGTATAAAATAGTAATAACAAATTTTGAATTATAAAGTTTATTTTTTATTTAAGTTATAATTTTTTTGGAAATTACTATTTTTTTCTGGTTAAAGAAATAAAAATTCTGAAAAGAAATTGCCTTATGAAAACTTATAACAAATTTTTTTCCTAAATTTCCTTATAGACCTAGACAAATGAGTTCTGAAATGTTACATTTTTAAAATATTTGTGAATTTAGTGGTATATAAGTTTTTTAACAACTGTGAAGTGTAAGAAGCATTTTCGAAAGTCAAAAGAAATTACGGCCTGCTTCTACAGTTTAGCTAAGGCCATGTTATAAATATGAACCATTTTTTCAAATTGAAATAAGAACTAACTCAATCTTACAAAATGTAATTTTCCCTGCTCCAGAAATCTAACTTTAAGAAAAAATGTAAGTTTGCTTAATTTTTTTTATTAGCATTTAATACTAAAACTTGACATAAAAAATGCCATAATTTTCGTATTTTTGTTGTTTTAATATCTGAACTAATCACATTTTTTAAACCGCAATCATGACAAATAATATAAACCAATGCTATAAGTTCACAGAACTATTATGTACTTTAATAGTCTATATTTTTTTAAAGAATTTGACGCCGTTTTTATTTTATTTTTAGTAAATATGAGTTTCCTTAGTTTTTATTTAGTTTTATATAATCATTTCCTTTATTTCTTTATTTTGTATTTACTGAGAAAAATAAGTTGAAACTTTAAAATTTTCTCCACCGGTCATGTATAGAAAACTATACTTTCCAGCTGGTCGATTAAGTTTTTGTTTGCATTTACTTGTTTAACTGTTTGCATATTTAATTCCATTCAAAATTTTTGATTTTGCTAAAATAATTATTTTAAATTCTTTCCTTTAATAAAAAACTTGCTTTTTTAAATTTGTTCGTAAATAAATTTTTTTTCTAATAATTTTAATATTTGTTTAACTTTTAGTTTCTTTTTAAAAATTTTAAAGGCTAATACATTATAAATTAATTACCGCATTAAAAAAAAAAGGTTTTTTAAAGAAAAATAACGACAATCATGCAAAAACCACACTTTTCTATTTGAAAAAGATATTAACAATGTTTATTTCTTGCATAATTAAGAAGAAATTTGGAAGGAATTTCATATTTGAATAAAATTATGAATCGAACCAAAAAATACATGATCTGGCACTTTTTTGTTAGACTTATTTTTTCAAAAATTGTATACTCCTTTTCAAAGATCTTTATTGAAAACCGAAGTTTAATTCCGCTTTATTGTATTATTCACAACTTTCTTCTAACTGCAATTCATAACACAGTAAATAATTAGACATAATGTAAAAATTACAATGAACATGAAAAGTCAAAACTGTCATCTAGGTATTTGAAGTTAAAGTGAATATTTATTTATGACAATATTAAAACTTCCATTTTAATATTGAGTCTATTAAATTAAAAAGGAAGATATTTTTAAATTATTTACACCTAGAGTTATAATGCTTAAAGCTTCTTGTTCTTCAAAAATCAATATATTCCAATCAAAATTTTTTTCTTACTTCTTAAATCTTGTAAACAAGAACAAATGTTTTCATGTAATAAATAAGTGACGAAATTTTGTTATCAAATAATTTTTTTCAATGTGATAAGCCGTGATTATTTCTGCCGTCTTGGAGAAAAATGATACTCTATAAAGTTTAACGTAAGGGTCATTTTCGCATTGCAGCGTTTACGTAAAGAAGACTCACGTCAAAACGAAGATAGTGAGTTTCTTCACGCTAACAGCAGATTTGGCTTAACCCATTTTTCCCTCTCGACGGATTGTTCACTTTGGAGCACGGGGTATTTTGTACATTGATTTTTTTACGTAAAAAAAAGTCGTGTCTACTAAAATGTAATATTTTTGTCTCGATGATTCAAATTAAAGAAAAAGGTTTGAAAGTGTAAAATTAAAAATATAATTATTGAAAAAATTCTGAATTTAAGAATCAAATGTTAAGCAATTAAAAATTTTACCATTGAAATTTAATTTGGTTTTGAATATAAGGGTTTAATATCGTAAAATTGACAACTGTAAGCCTTCGAAATTGATTAGACTTAAATTAATGGTCTCCAAAATCTGATAATACCCAAATACAAATATTTAGAATTCTGCATTTCAATTTTCAATTCAAAACCTTTCAAATTTAATTATTTGAATTTATCAGATTATATACTTGAGGCATATTAAAAATTTTAAGAATATTAATGCTTGCATTTTTGATTTATCAACTCTATGAAAGAATTTCAAATAATACAATTCTTGAAATTTCTGTTTATAATATTACTCAATTTGAATGTTTTAAATTGAAAATACATTAAAACCTTTAAAATTAAAATTCCTCTCCCTATAAAAATTTTTCGATTTCAAATTTCAAATTCCAATTTCTCACGAGGTTTGATATGAAATTTACTTAAATTTAACTAAATTTTACTTAGATTTTAAATTTAAATAAAATGTATTCATTTTTTGAAATGATGTAAATTATATTCAATCGTTAAATTTAGTTTAACAATATAAGTTTAATTAAAATTTATTTCTTGAAAAAAAGGATCCTACTCCATCTTCACTCCATTGGGAATCGAACCACAAAACTTCTGATTTCCGGTCAGGTGCTTTTCCAATTAAGCTGTTAGAGGGCTCGGAATAAGAACTCTTAATTCAAGAAAATAACGCTAATTTTTAGCTAGGTGTTAATAATACAAGTAATTATTTTTTACTTTATCTGCTATATCATCAGAGATTTACCTTACCCACAGTAGATCAACCCTCCAAACCATGAAGGCAAAAAATCCGCACAATATCGATCAAGTTAAGAATCTTCATTAACAGAAAATACTTAAAGGACGAAAAAAATCTTAAAGGACGAACAGAATTATTTTAAAACTTATTTACTTAGTTTCTAGAAAATTTCTCTTTTAAAAGAAACCAGATGAGAAATTAATTTAATTTAACTAAACTTTATTTAATTCTTAAATTCACCTCAATTTCATTTAAATGTTGAATTTAGCTACATCTTATTTAAATTTTAAACTCAACTAAATTTTATTAAATTCTTTAATTTATGTTGATTTCATTTAAATTTTAAGCTTAGTTTTAAAAAATAATTTTAGAAATTTCACTACAATTTTAAAGTACGAAAAGAATTTTCTTACATTTATTTATTGTCTAGAGATTTTAAAACAATAATAATTAGAATATTTTTTGGCTCTTTTTAATTTGCATATAATTAGGTAATTCAGTGTTCATAACATTTTTGGCGTACAGGCCGTACAGAGCCAGCCGACCGATTCACCTATATCAAAGATTGCTATAGTGATGGCGAAGGCGAACGCGAACGCGAGAAACAGAAAATTGCGTTCGGTTTGGAATTCAATAACTTTCGGTGTGTGCTTCGGCCCCGCCCCGCCTGCTAACGTGCTAGGAGGACGCGGTTGCCATAGAAACGGTGAAAAGTTGAAGAGGGCAGCACCTCCATATAGTCGAAAATGTAGTTATATATATAGGCCGTCCCCACCACTGACCCATGCCGTATCTAGGACTTAATATCTTTGGTAGCAGTTAATAAGCGGTCCGTAGGTAACTTTAAGAGTTTCGTCTGGATGCTAGCGCCACGCAGTGGAAACCTCAGACAACAACGCGGCGATGCAAGGTGGACCATTAAAGCAGTGTTCTTGATGTCATGAGACGAGATGTCAGGAATTACTCCGTGAGTTTCTAATGGAAATTTTAACGTAGAATCCGAATTACAATAATTTAAAAGTTGATCTTGCTGTTTTTCTTAGTTTTTCAAGAAGGAACCGAAGGGGGACTCAGTGGGGTTCTTAAGGGTATTTCGTAGAGGTTCCTTTTAGTTTCTTGGGTCCACCAGGGTTCTGTTCTGTTCGGGGGGTAACATAGGTATCCAGAGTTTTCGCCTCAGAGCACAATAGATAGAGACAAGAGGAGGAGCAGAAAAGTATTAGACTTTGAGTGTCTCCATGGAAGACCCCTCTTATATATGACATATCTGGTAGTCACTTGTGTTTTGTTGGATGATATGACAAATTTTGTTCGCCACAACACCATAAGTTCTTTCATACATTTTACTATTCTTATATGCATCTCCAGGTACTTGATGAGCTTGATGAGTAGGTTGTGGTTCGTCTCATCGAATGTTGTCTGGTATTCAATCCAAGCCACGGATAGATTTCGTCGATACCTAATCGAGTATTGGGTAATACACCTCTCTATTAACAAGTTCTCCCTGCAACATGCCAGCCCTTTCGTGCATCTACATTGTTCAACTATTTCACTCCATACCGGATTGACGGACGTTAATATCGTTTCTTTGAAGAGGCCAGTGAATAGCTTGTAACTGGTGTTTAAACAAGCTAGAAGCCGGTAGCTCTTTATGCTTGCTGAATGTCCGGTCTTAGAGGTTGGTACCGTGAATCCCTCCACCAACCACTGCCGGATGGGTTGTTCTTCGTTTAAGAAATTCGTAAATATATGTGCTAGATCTAGGGATAACTTTCTTCACTTCTTCTGCAGTAACTAGTGGACACTCCTCCGCTGGACCTGTCAATAGTTGCATCTAGCAAAAGTTAAGAAAGAGTGAGGTATCTGAAGCGTCTCCATTTAGCTGAGGAGTATCTATATATTTTTTCCCAGAAGACTTGAATATTTTCTCGACTAGGCGGATTGTCAACGACATATGATTCTTTATTGAACAGAATGGAAGGATGAGTACAAAAGGTATAGTTTTCCTGAAACCGCTTTACTCGTCGTTCAATGCGCTTTTCACTTGTTGAAAGAGCTTTTATTTTATTCGTCCAGTGCTGCTCGGTCGTCAACAGTTTACACTTGTTCAGTGTGTGATTTGCTTTCCGTAAATTTCAAGCAATAAGCTGAAGCTGTGCACTACTTCTATTCTCTATTGTCTCGGGGGATTTATTTGAGTTATTGATGCCGCTGAGCGATATTTTTCGATACTGAGACGAAAACGATACGATACTGACCCTTCAGTCTCGATTTTGTATCGCTCGATTTTGTGTCTTACCGGAAAAATATCGAAAAGTGTTGTCTCGTACCGGTATCGTATCGGCTTTCCGAGACAAAATGACCAGATGGGATTATTCTCATTCACAATAGGAGAGAGAGAATGTGTGTAGGGATGTCCGTGTGACCGGCCACAGATACCGGAAAAAGAAGCTGCGAGGAGGGCTGCCAGGAGCTCAGCCCTTTGCAAGAAGACCTTGAAAGAAAAGAATTATATATATTCTAAAAATCTAAAATCTAGACCTCTATAGTTTACACTGCCGAAGAAATTTTAAAGCACTCACTGAGATAGTTATTTCTTTCATTCAAACAAACTGAAACTTGTTTCATTCAATTTTGAAATCAAATCTTTTACATGGATAGAAAAAAGTTTGTTTACTTTAAATGAAAGTTTTTTATTTGAATAAATTCTCCTACTTTTTATTTATTGATCAAGAGGCACAAAGATATTCCTCAACTACTATTTTACACAAAACCTATTTTATGTTTTATGTTAGCTTATTTATCTTATAATTATTAGAAGTTCAAGAGTTATTTAGAAGTTTTTAAATAACTCAAGAATAATTTAAATCTTTAAATTTTACAAAAAAATTTTAATAAAAAGTACTTTTTTGAAGGTAGCGAACAACACATTTAGAAGCGTTTTAAAAGGTTTACAGAAGATGAGGAATTTTCTTCAGTTTCCTGGACAAATTTTATTGATATATTTTTTTAAATTTGGAAAACAACAATTTGTAATATTTTAGAAGTCTTGCAAACTTGGCTCAGAAAGAATCAGGAAGATTTTAGAGTATTTTTTTAAATTTCAGGACAAATTCAAAATATTTAAAAAGATATTTAAAAGTTTTTACAGAAATTTAAAGATTATTTATAAGTTGAAGAGAATTTACAAGATTTTTAATCAAATGTAGATTTTTGAAAATTTCAAAAAAAGTGGGATTACCTAAAATGATTTTTCATTCTTACTAAATTAATTTTAAAAGAAAATTAAAAAAGCTGAAAAAGATTTCTAAAAAAGTCAGAAAAAATTTAGAAGATTTAAGGGCATTTTTTGTAGTTTTTAAATTTTATCCAATTTTTTTATTCGAGTTACTTCCAAAGACTTTAAAGAATTTTTTAACAAAAAGTACATTTTCAGAGATAGAGAAATGATAATTTAGAAGCCTTTCACGTGTTTTGAAAGATTTCAAGAGAGTTAAATATTTTCTTAAGTTTTCTAGAAAAATTTAAATTGATTCTTTTTCTTTTAAAAAATTCAATTTTAGCAGAATATTCAAAAAGATTTCAAAGTATTTAAAAACATTCGCAAACTTTTTATAGAAAGAATGTGGAACGTCTTTAGGCAATGTTTTCAATTTTTAAGATTTTTTTAAAGGAAAAATTCGAATTATTTAAAAATATATTAAGAATTTTTTGACGTTTTAAAAATATTTCAAGGTTATTTATAATTTAAAGAGATCGAAGCAAAAATTTAAATAAAAAACGTCAATTTTTCGAAATTTTGGAAGAAACCTATAAATAATTTTGAAAGGTTAAAAGAAAATACAAATATTTTCTTAAATTTCCTAGGGAAATTTGTAATAATTTTTTATTTTACTCATTACTTGTTAAAGAAAATTGAAAAAGATTGAAAAATAATTCTACAAAATGTCGAATACTTTTGGAAATGTATAGGTGCAATTTTCGTAATTTTGAAAGTTTTTCACAATTTGTTAGAAAAATTCGAGTTAGTTTACAAAATGAGAACTAATTTTTGCATTTTTGAAGAGAGTAAAAATATTCTCAAACTTGAAAATTTGTCGAAAATGTATAGAATATTTCATAATTTCTTCAAAATTTCTAAAAGTTCTACAGTTTGAAACGACAAACTGACAAATTATTCCTCAGATACTGATTATCCTGCTCTCATATTTACAAATGTGTTAATATGTATAATAGGTTATGATTACAAGATGTGTTTTAGTGATAATCAAATACAATTGCATTTCCTTTTGAGTTTTTTAATTTTCTTATATTAATATAATCTTCACAATTATTAAAAAATATGTGGAAAAATCTAATCACAAAATTGTTAATCTTCTTATTATCAACACAAGAATAAGAAATTTATGTTTTGCGGAAATAATCAGTAAAAGCTTTCCGTCGAAACTTACTCATAATTCACAAAAGACATCGTCAGATCATGCGACATATTTACGGTATGGTAAAGACGAATTAACGACATGGACAATAGGATGTCGTAAAGATGTCGTAACGATGTCGCAAAGACGTCGCCAAATTTTGTGTCCACTGGGTTAGTGTTACTTTGAGAGACTTGCTACATTGGAAAAATAGAATAATATGATACCCTGAAAATGATGCAGTTATAAAAGAAATGCCGAAAATATATTTCGTTCATTTGAAAATTCAGAATTTAAATTACCAGAAATGGTTCTTGGTACTCAGGTAGTCAAAATTCGTCAACATTCCCCTTCTACTATTGTTTCGTAGGAAACAATCATCTCCCAGTGGGCAAAAAATTTGGCGACGTCTTTAAGACATTATTACGACATCTTTACGACATCTTTACGACTTCATTACGACATCCTATGTCTGTGTCGTACCGGTGACTTTGCGATATCTTAAAGACGTCGTCAGATCATACGACTTATTTACGATATCCTAAAGACACCTTAACGACATGGACATAGGATGTCGTAAAGTTGTCGTAAAGATGTCGTAAGGACGTCGTAAAGACGTCGCCGACGTCACCAAATTTTGTGCCTGCTGGGCTGGCTGGCTGTCTAGTCTCAGAAAAAAACACAAAATTATTTAAATAATTATCATCATATTATTTGAATTAAGAAGAGTCATTGCAATGCAAATAGGCTCAGGATTTTTTTAATTTTAATGATAAATATAATGACCTATTTTTACAAAGTTGCACGATAATTCACATCGGTTTTCTTACTCATTAAATAATTGCGAAACGTGGAGCAAATATAAATGCTAATGTGGCCGAAACATACAAGTCATTCTAGGTTCTTTATAATGTGCAAATATTGTAAGCCCGTATTATATATCTTCGAAGGGGAAGAAACGGATGGATTAAATAGAAATATCTAAGAAAAATAAGCGTATCCCCTCCAAACCATCTTGCAAAAAGTGAAATAATTTAGAAGGACAACTAAGATAGCGACTGATATATATAGTAAAGTTTTTCGTAGAATATTTACTGGTTAAACCAAACAGAGCTAGAAAAAATGAGGTCCGTTGTTACTCTCTCCTTCGCTTTGGCAGTTCATGTCAATTCCATTGGTAAGTATATAATCTTATATAAAAGATTAATTTCAATATATAATCAATTTAATATATAAATGTTAAATGGTACGTGCATAATCCCGCTAAGAGGATTTATGAGAGGTATAAAAAGGAATGTAAGATAATGGCGGCAATTTTGAATATTTCTGTCTGATTTCTTGCACACATTATCTAAATATTGCTCTCTCGGCTTGGATGAAGCCGGCATTTGTAGAAAATATTTATATTTTGTTTGATAATCAAATTGGAGAGAACAATAAAGAAAAATTGCAGTGACGCTCAGTGTAGCCATGTGTGGATTTTTGTAGCACTCTCCATGGACCCTCGTAAAAATCACGAAGCAGACACCCTGGAGCGCATTGAATTGCTCGTAAATAATTACCCTTCCATTATTTTGATATGCAGACCAGTTACAAAAACTGAAATCAGGAAGGTATGGCTTGATTCAATCGTAATTAGCAGAATTAGTTTTTTGACATGATTTGAAGAAATTGAAAAAAAGATTCATAAAAATCCTTTAATATTTGCAGTAATAATAGAAACATTGAACTATATACAAAAGTATACCCTTTACCGAAAACTTGACATCTACCCAGTAGGCACCCATACGACGTTGTTACGACATGTTTACGACAACTTTACGACATCCTATGTCCATGTCGTTTCAGTGTCTTTGTGAAATCGTAAAGACATCGTCAGATCATACGACTTATTTACGATATCGTAAAGATACCTTAATGACGTGGACATAGGATGTCGTAAAGTTGTCGTAGAGATAATGTAACGATGTCATAAAGATGTCGAAAAATTTTTTGCCTACTGGGTACTCCCTCATTCTGAATAATGAGTTTTTAATTAAAAAGTAAATATTAAGAGGTCTGATCAACTTCTAATAATAAGCCTTACTAAATAAACTAATTTTTTAAATTATGGATAAGGTAGAACGTAAAGAAAATAGACAAACATGTCTTCAATTATACATATATTAGATCATTATTTATTAAAATAAAATGTTATCGCATAGGTATACGTTTGCGCCGCTCAAAGGATCCAAGTTCTAAACTCAAAGTTCGATTTTTTCGTTTTACTAAAAACTTATTCAAATAAAATATTCATTATTAGATCGCCATCATAAGTGCAGTTTTAGATACTGCAAACGATACCTAAAATAGCCTTTTTTAGGATGGGTGGATTGGAATGCCATTGTTGCTGGTTACATTAATGGAATCGTTTCTTCATTACTGGAGATTGTTGTTCCATTTCCTTGAAAAATATTTCGAATCGGCTTAAATAGTAAGAATAATAATCATCTGAAAATGAGGTTCATTAAATAAGTCTCAGTTGAGTTCCTGATGCATTAAAAAATACGTCAAATTTAAACCAGTATTTCCAATTAGATTGGTTAGCTTTGTCACGCTTATTAAAAATAATTAATTTCTTGTTTGTTATAACTGTTTCCAAAAAATAATAATTGTAAAGTGTATAGAGATATTAAAATGATTTCAAATTCATATTTGTAATTAGAAGGTATTTCATGATTTAAATTTTAAATTGATTATTTATTTTTAAGAAATAAAAATTAAATAATTTTTTTATGATTCACTTAAAAAAATATTTGTGTTATCAAAGAATTACTTCATTTACATACTTTTAGAAATATAACTTGTTGCAAAAAAATGTTCTTCATTTAATCATTTTAAATATGCGTGTCAACAGTAGCCAATTAAGATGTTTACGCTCACTTTTCTCTCATTAAATCAGTATTAACTCATTAGTAACTTAAGGAATTTGTATAATTAAGTACTAAGATTATAAATTTCAACAAATTCGATACATTTTTTAGATGAGAGCAGAATTAATAGAACCGAATAAGAAAATTTAACTATTTTTTGTTGAAAGTCTAATTTTTTGGCTGAAAAGTATACTATTGTATTTTTGAATTAGAATGAATCTAGTTTGGTTAAAGATTTGACCATGATATTGCAAATTTAATTCTTTTCTTGCAAACTTATTAATTTAATTTTCGGTTGAAAATTAGCTTTTTTTATTAAATAATTAACTATTACATTTTTGGTTAAAATTGATACTGTTTAGTACAAAATTTATCTTTTTGGTTAAAAAATAATCTTTTTGGACAATAAAAATCCAATTATTTGGTTGTAAATTTATTTCTTTGAATGAAAATTCGTCTTTCGTGGCAGAAAATGAATCTACTCTGTTAAAAATAATTCTTGATTTTTAAAAATTTATCTTTTCTAGTTGGAAATTCGACTGCTGGTAGAAAATTAATCTTTTTGGTTAAAAGTTCATCCTTTTTTGCTAAAAATATAACTGTTGAAATTAATCTTTTTTAGTTGAGGATGTACCTAATCTTGTAAAAAACTTTCTTTTTCGCTAAAAAATCAACTAATTTAACAAGTTTCATTTTTCTGTGTAACGATTCATAATTTTAGTTCAAAATACAACCTTTGTAAAGAAAATTAATCTTTTTGGTTTAATAGCTTATAACAACTGGGTAGAAAATTAAACTATTTGGTTCTAATTTAACTTTTTTGTTAAAAATATCAATGGTTTATAGATAATTCGTCTTTTTTGTTAGAACATTAATCTTTTGTAAGTGAAGAAACTTACTTAAAATGTTTGGCTTTTTTTTATCATTTTAAGTTTGTTTGCATAACTTAATCATCTGGGGAAAAGAAATTATGTATCTTATTTCAGGCACATGGATAACAATCCACCAGTGTTATTTTTATTAACAATTTAATTAATAAAGCCGTTAAAAATTAGTGTAAATTATCACTTAAAGCATATTAAATATTAACTATGTTTTTAATAATATTGACAAATTTAATATTTTAAACATGCTTGAGCAATTGGGTTGTTTTGCAATTTCAGATAAAATAATTTTTTAATACATAATTGTAATCTCAACTCAAGGTGGCCTTTACATTTTTGCCTTTTTTATGAATCTTGTGGTCCGGAAAAAACCGCTTTAACTTTGCAAATATTTGCTTCTTGGTTTAATTGAACAAAGCCTACTGCCTCATCTCCCTAATTTTCCCTTTCGGCCACACCAATATAACCAATAGAAAATTTGGTTAAAAATGTATTTTCCTTCTTGATAATAACAAAAAATTCTAAATCATAGTAGCCAAACATAAACTATAAGGTTCTAAGTTTTCAAGTGAAATCTTTTGAGAATACGTAGGTACATACACGAATAAAACATTTTTATATATTTTAAATACAAAACTTACGTATTGAGAAGTTTAATGAATTTATAACAAACTATAATTATACGATAATTTCTAGGAATAGTATCCCAGTGGGCACAAAATTTCGCTACGTCTTTATGACGTCTTAACGACATAAACATAGGATGACGAAAAGTTGTCGTAAAGATGTCGTAACGATGTGGTAAAGACGTCGCCAAATTTTGTGCCCACTGGGATAGCTATACATGCGCTCATTGCATTACAAAAAACAAAACGTAATATACGTTTTCAAGATGGTGTCGACATTATCACATTTAGTTCCATAACTTTGAAATAGCGCCGGTAGCGGTATGCGATATTATGTTGCATGCATGAAATTTAAAGTAAATGAAAAAATTTATTATTCTACAACTTCGACGATGAATAGAAGCGGCAGACGGAGGAAACCATGTTGGGAAGAATTATCCTTCCTTTAAAAAAAATTGGTAAAAATGTTGCGTTTTGTTAGGGATGCAACCTCGTATTATCGAATACGGCTAAAGAAAGGTTAAGAAACCACAGGTAAATTTTCAAACCAACCAAACTGCAAACATCTTAAAAATAAACAAACAAATCATTACAGGATTTTCGCTGATTTCAAAACTTTTTTTCAGAAAAAAGTACGTTATAATTATGAACGTATTAGAACAAAACCTGATGCAATTATATGAAAGCGGTCAAAATAATAATTCTAAAATGAGTGGTGTCAGTTTTGATATTCTTGGTGATATTTTGATGTTAAATGAAGTTCTGATAAACAACAACAATGTAAGTCGGTACACATAAGCATAATTAAAAAAAGTGAGGTTATATTATGTTCTATCCGAGTAAACCATCTTTATTACGTTTATTATGTTTTTTACAGGTATTTTACGTATAATACATTTTTTACGTATGATACATTTTTTACGTATGTCAGAAACCTTGAGTGACGCCTCACTGCACAACCCTCGTATTCTTGTAAGCATATCTCTGACTTTGGAAACAACCCTATTACAGACAGTTTGAACAAGATAGGAAACTAGGATATTCGGAAATACCTATTTTCCACTCTGTTCGTTAACAACAATCCCTTCAGTGGCGTGACGTCATTACCGCAAAATCGCGTATTGCGGGGCGGCCTCCTTCGGTCAGGGGGCCCCTTACGGCCAGTGGCAAAATTATGTTTTAATATTAATTTTATACATTCTTGTGCGTTTTTAAATAATTATTTAATTATTTGAAAAAATCCAATTGGTGTACACAATTCTTTTTCAAAAAATCTTTTAATACCGAATTTTACGAATTAAACTTAATATTGTATTATTATGAGGAATAGTAAATTCTGCTAAAAGCTTTACGGCAATGTTTATAAAATAATTTTTTTTCTTCCATATTTATTTTAAATTATATAGTTTAAATTATATAGTTTTCAACAGAATTCAGTGTAATTCAACGGATTAAAAAAAATGTTCAATTTTAAGAGAATACTTAAAACGAGTTTTAAAACATCACATAAGATTTCCAAACTGACCAGAAGTAAATCTCGAAAATTTGAAGACAAAAATTTAGGGTTAAGTCAAGTTAGTTTAAAAGATATTTCCGAATCTTTCAATTTTAAAATAGATAAAAAACATTTTCATACTTTTAAAGATTTCTGAAAATTAATTAAATATTTAAATTTTTCCAAGGTTTGAACAGTCCTAACAATCTTCTAAACTGGTTAAAATTGTTCTTAAAATTGTGTAATCTCTTGTCAAATAAAAAAATTTTATTTAAAATTGTCTAGATTCTTTTTTTTACATATCTGACATATTCCAAAATCTTCTCGGCTAGTGAAGGAACATGACCTTATGGATTAATGCACCTACATGCAGCTATAATTAAGAAATATGTAGAAAAGTTTGAATTTACAATGATGTGCACAATGCTTTCCAATATACTAAACGAAGTAAATGTTTCATCAAAATTACTTCAAGAAGAAAATTTAGATTTAAGTCGTGCACATGAAATCTCAAACACTGCAAGGACACATTTGAAAAATTACGGACTTGAGTATGAAAAGTATAAGGAAGAAGCTACACAAATATCGCGAAAATGGAGTATTGAACCAGTTTTTGTAGAAAAATGGAAACCAAAGCGTAAGAAGAATTTTGCTATTAGTGAGGAATTTTTAAAAATCAATGTCTTTAATCACACCTTAAGGTGTCTAAGGTCTGATTAGACATTGTGAATACATAGTTTCCAGTAAAAAAACACAGATTCGATATCATAAGGATTCACAAAAGAACCCATTGGGCACAAAATTTGGCGACGTCTTTACGACATCATTACGACATCTTTACGACAACTTTACGAGGTCCTATGTCCATATCGTTAAGGTATCTTTACGATATCGTAAATGAGTCGTATGATCTGACGATGTCTTAACGATATCGCAAAGACACCGAAACGACATGGACATAAGATGTCGTAAAGTTGTCGTAAAGATGTCGTAACGATGTTGTAAAGACGTCGCCAAATATTGTGTCCACTGGGAATTCCCGTTGCAAGTCCTCAACTTTATCCCATTTTTAAATAGTAACGGGTTCCATGAGACGTCAACAGTAGAAGATGTTTTTCCTACTTTACTCATTAAATACAGCTTCATGGAAAGCGATTTTTTAGAATTATTCCCTCAAGAATTTATTTAACTCTGCATGTTACAGTATAGCAACTTGCGAAAAGACGTTCAACAAATTAAAAAAAAATAAAATCCTATTTACGAAACAGAATGCATCAAAGCCGATTCTTAAATCTATCTCTACTGATAATCAAACTTGATGATCGAAATTGTTATTAATAAGTTTATCATAAAGAAAGCGAAGAGAATTGCAATATAGCAACGTGCAGATAATTTTTTTAACAGTTCATTACTAATTTTTAAGTCAGAACTATGTATAATTTATGATATAAATTGTCTAAAATAAAATATAATTTTTAATATATTATTCAAGGAACTATGTGAGATTAATTTTTTTAAATTTATTTCAGCTACACTTATACGCTGTTTGCTTTTCAATCTTATAAGAGGGGCCTCCTAAATATTTCTGCGGTGGGGCCTACACGGTTGCAGTTACGCCACTGAATCCCTTCTTAAAATTCAACCAGTACATAATTTATCTAAAGAAGAACTTTAAAATCAATTAAAAATTTTACATCCTGGCTTAAGTTTTCCATGAAATCGAATCATTTACATTTCTTATTTGATCTTTCAACTTGATTGTCATTCCAGACACGGCGTGCCTGAACGAGAAATAAATAAAATTTTCTGGAATAACTCAGATCTTTGCAGGATCTTCGAGTAGAAAATTAATAGCGATGTTCTATACAAAAATGAAAATATTTCGTCGAGCTCCTTCAAAATAAAACTGGTTTAAAGGTTTTATACCTTTTTTCGCTCATTTGATACCTAACGGAGCTTTTAGCTATTTTTTTCATAGTTACATATCAGTGAATCTCTTCATTATTTTTTTTGGGCCAACGAACTTGATTTACAGAAAATTTTTCCGGTTGTCCGGTGTCGCTATTTTACTTTTAAACAGCTACATAGTTTTTGAAGGGTGACAAAAGATCTGGTTTTACGTAGTTTTTGAAAAAATTTTACAATATCGTAAAACGGGCTAACGACAACAGATAAACGGCAAAATTTGGTATGAATAAAGAACTTTTAGATGCTTTAGCTAGTTTGGCTGCTTTAGCTATTTTAGCTGCTTTAGGTACCAAATGAGTGAAAGAAAGGTATAAAAAACTTTTAAACCAGTTTTATTTTGAAGGAGCTCGACGAAATATTTTCATGTTTGTACAAAACATCGCTATTAATGTTCTACTCGAAGATCCTGCAAAGATCTGAGTTCAAGAAAATTTTATTTACTTCCCGTTGAGGCAGGCCCTGCAGATGTTTGATAATTGTTAAAAAAAAAATACACCTAGCTATCTTAATTTAATTATTTCGGAGACGGATCTAAAGTTGTTTTCAGTTTTTCGATATGCATTTTAGTTTTTTTTAAACTCAAATTGATTACAGAAGTTTTGAATACATATCTGTTGAAAACTTTAATAAGGCGGACAAAGGTCAATTTAACCTGCAGGCGGAGTCTAATTCAGCTTGCTTGGCATCTTACTTTGACGCCCTTGTGTGGCACTCTCGGCGCTCTTCGATCGTAGGAGTAGCAGGCGGTCGCCAGCTTTGCTTTCGCCTTAATGCGACTCTGTTGCGAGATGTTGCTAAAACGGAGAAAGCGGATAAAACGAAACGCCCTGGACAATTGAAGAAAAAAGTGCTCCTTTTCACGACCCTGTAGAAAATACTAATAGGTCACTAATAGGATTCTACGAGGTTTTTTTAAAAAATAAGGTGACTTTATAGTTTTCTAAAAAAATATTCATTTATTCCTCAATATTTATGTTGTCCCCTTCAAAGTAATCCCCCTCAGATATAATACACTTGTGTCAACGCTTTTTTTAATCTTCAAGGCACTTCTGATAATCATTTTGTGATGTAGCCTTGAATTCTTTTGGCGATGCAGTTTTTATCTCCTCAATCGTTGAAAATCGATGTCCTTTCATGGGTCTCTTCAGTTTTGGGAAAAGAAAAAAGTCACTGGGGGCCAAATCCGGCGAATATCATCATTGACTTCATTCAACGTCTCCTGAGCGATGGTCATGCGATGGATCTTTTGATCAAAATTAAGCAGTTTTGGAACAAATTTCGCTGACACACGTCTCATGCCCAAAACGTCCGAAAAGATAGCATGGCATGAGCCAATCGATATGCCAACATCTTCAGCAACTTCACTGATGGTAATTTGGCGATTTTTCAACACCATTTCTTCCACTGCTTGAACGTTTTCATCTGTTGTTGACGTGCTGGGACGTCCAGGGCGAGGTTCGTCTTCGACATCCTCTCAACCTTCTTGGAACAGCTTGTACCACTTATACACTTTTTTCTTACTCAGAGTAGACTCACCGTAAGCAACTGTCAACATTTCAAGAGTTTTAGAGCACCGGATTCCATTTTTCACACAAAATTTAATGCAAACTCTTTGCTCCATTTTTTTCGAAAGAAGAAAATCGCCGAGCACACCAAACCCTTCTAACCTTTTACGCCTCTGCCAGAAAAACAACACGAGCTATATAGTCAAAACTGTGAACATATGATCGTGACGAGTATACCAACACAACAAAACAAAAAATTTAAAACTGGAATGAACGTAGCCCGCGAAAATTGAAAAGTCACCTTACTTTTTGAATACACCTCGTATAAAAGGATCCTATAAGTAACCTATATAGGATCCTATATAGAGTCACCTATATAGGTCAGTATAGGCGCAACCTATAAAAAATGAAACAGCTTCCTGCATATGATACTATATAGAATCTTATTAGTGACCTATTATAGGACAGCTGATGAACCGGAAGTGTTGAACAGTAGTTTCCTATAGCAGATACAGCTGCGCAGTAGTTATTTTTGACTATGCGATTGCCTAGTAGTAGAAACCTGTATAAGTTCTTATACGGATTCTAACGTAGGGAGAAGGAACTCGTACCCTTACTATAGAATCATTTATGATTCTATAAAGGATCTTATGTAGGAAGCTGTTACACTTCCTATAGTTAGCACCTATACTGACCTATATAGGTAACCTTATATAAGGATCCTATATAGCTCACTTATGGGATTATTATATAGAATCCTATTTTTGACCTTTACAGACACCTATGTAGGTATTTGCAGTAGGGGACAACGCCAGGCCCGACGCAGTGGTATGCTATGCGTTTAAAGAAACTATTATTCCACTTCACAGAGTGCCAGAAAAACCTTTGCGAATATGTTTAGAAATAGTTTAGAACCGTAGTTTTCCAACTATGTCATTTTTTCTTGAATAATTTTTTTGATGTTTTTTTTCAAAATAGGGAATCTTACTTTTGGGATGACCCTGTTCATTTATAATTTCCTTTTATTAGAGCGCGCATCGTGCTCATAATACTCTGGTGTTCTAAGATATTGATTTTAGTGTTCTTTTACGCGTACCGCACTTACCTGTCTTGACCTTGTAATAAATGTTAAGAGATTTATTTTTTAAAAAACATGTCCCTCCCTATGTTGCAGTTTGCGCCGTTTTTAGAGGATCGGATTTTTTTAATGTATATATTGCAAATATACAGCCTGCTGACATGATTTACTACAGGGACCAACACGGCGTCAGAGAACTCCTAGGACCTACTTATTTCTTAGTAAAGCAGGCTATTATCGTTGGATTTGGTCAGATTAATCAACCTGTTCAAATAATGTGTAATCGCCAAGGTCAAGGATTTGTAATAGAAATGGATGAGCACTATTGGCATCGAAGGCTGACAAACGATGAAGACTTTCGGAGATATATGACTCCAGGAGAAACGATACCATCGTCTCCACCAGCACAAGAATTTGAAAATCCGAGAGGTATTAGAGGCCCTCGCCTGCGCTGGGTTACCGGAACCAGATGAGAAAGATTTTATTGAAATTAAGTAGAGCTTTCCATCTGAATTTGAATTTGGACCAGTCAATTTGAATGCAGCCATTGTTCGATCCAGACGAAACCTAATTTTCAATGCCTTTATTTAACGCTAAAGCTTTAAAAACGGAATAAAGTGAACATTTGTGAGTAAGATAATATATTTTAATTTCAAGTATCATCAGATGAATTAAATTTTATGTGTTTCCAAAAGTGTAATAAAAACAGCGAATCAGTGATTTGAGACCAGGTCCTCCAAGCCTCAATCCACTTGCTTGTAACAAGCAAATACATATAGTCTTAGATGGTCTGCTGGGGACCACTGGACTTTTTAAAATCATTTTCAATGACAGTTTTCTTACGAAGTACACTCTTTAAATCTGAATTAGTATAAATTCACTTATGCAAAAAAAGAGATTTTCGTCAGATGAAAAATTATTTTTTGCAATGATGAAAAAAATATACCATCAAATCAAGTAAAAAATGGCAAACGTGTTATTTTATTCCTTGCCCTATTGATTTAACTAGAAATGAATTGAAAGATATTTAAAAATGTTATTTGAATCGAAAAATATACCAAACTCTCGCTTTTAGTCACCAGGTTTTCAGCCTTCCTAGAACTGCTGGCTCTCGCAGTTTCTCAGGGGGCTGTTTACGTTTGTGTCTCCCCGAAATCAGTCCAAGGCCATTTGAAGGCAACCCCCGGCACTTGACTGAAAGCGAGAGTATAGTGTATAATAATAATAATAATAATAATAATAATAATTGATATCTAATATGATATACTCGTATACTAATAATGAGCTGTGGCTCTAAAAAAGTATCCAGAGGCGACTGCGTTCAACTTCGAAACGCTCTCGGCTGATGTGCAAGGACAACAGCGGTTAAGGGAATGTGATACTTAGAAAATTGTCTATTTCATCAGTTTTAGGTTCCCCCGGCTTTTTTTCTAGAAGAATAAATACTGTGTCTTAAAAATTTGGGAAATGATAGCGAACATACTAACGGACGTCCCCACACACTTTTTTGTAGGTTAATTAAACAAAGTTTTAATTTAGCAAAATGGGATTAGTTTGCATGTCGCTTAGGAATCAGTATTGATTTTTTCAGTGTTAGATTCCTCTAGCTTTTTTCCTAGATTAATAAATATTTTGTCTTAAAAATCTTGGAAATGATAGCAAACATGCTAGAGGACGTCCCCACGTAATTTTTTTTTACGGTTTATTCTGAAAAAATTTGATATTGTTAACAACGTGTGTATATATTTCGAGGTTATGTGTGTTACAATTCTCCCGAGCGTTCCCTGGCTGACCGAATGAACCGAATGGGGCCTCTAGAAAGTACCCGTAAAGATCCCATTGGGCCCCCGTTCAGATCATTTTTAAAAAACTAAAAAAAAAACAGCAAAATCAACTTTTAAATGGTTGAAATTCGGATTCTACGTTAAAATTCCCTATGGAAAGTCACGGAATAATCGCAATAGTTTTTTTTCTACGGTAAAAAGTTTTAAAAAACATAAGACGTATAACGCCTATTGACTGCTACACTTGAAACGCATCATCTGTAAGTAGCAGTCAACAGGCGTTATACATCTTATATTTTTTTAAAACTTTTTACCGTTGCAAAAAAACTATTGGGATTATACTGTGACCTTCTATAGGGACTTTGTAGAGGCTCCATTCGCTTTCTTCGGTCTGCCAGGGTTACTTCCAACCTAGTGGGCATAAAATTTGGCGACGTCTTTACGACATCGTTACGACATCTTTACGACAACTCTTCGTCATCTACTGGGAAACTGCACAATATTTTTGGCCGAAAACTTTGGACTTACAAATAAACATAGGAACTAATCTCCTAGGAACTAATCTCCCGGAACTAACCATTGTTGGCAGGCAATCAAAAAAGTTTATTTTATAGGTAATTTCCAAATTATCGGAACGGCAGAGATGAAAAGCGACATAACCTCAAAATAATGCACATGCATAAAAATATTATTTAGTACAATTAATTTTTTTGTTATTATCCCTCAAAAAAGAGCCCGGGGACGTCCGTTATGATATTTTATAGTATCTCCAAATTTATTTTAAAATTTTTTATTTTTGTGGAAAAAAAGCCGGAGGAACTGCCCAGTGGGCACCAAATTTGGCGACATCTTTACGAAATCGTTACGACAACTTTACGACATCTTATGTCCATGTCGTTTTGGTGTCTTTCCGATATCGTAAAGACATCGTCAGAGCATATGACTTATTTACGATATCGTAAAGATACTTTAACTATATGTACATAGGATGTCGTAAAATTGTCGTAAAGATATCATAACGATGTCGTAAAGACTTCTCCAAATTTTGTGCCCACTGGGTATTTCGTAGGAAATTTACTTTTTGCTTAAAATTTATATTTTAGCGTTAAAAAATGGACTGAAATATTTTTTGGATGAAAGTTCTACTTTCTTTGCTAGTGGTAAACTTAAATATTTGGATCTGTATTCTGAGATTTAAAATTCAATGTTCTATCATAATTTGTGTTATGTTTTTAAAAACAATTGTTACAATTTAAAAGTTTATAATTGTTCTAATTGATATAGAATTTTTATTCACAAAAATGGGTGTCAAAATTATTAACGATTTATGTATTTGAACTTTAAAAATTAAAACGAAAATGTTTTTTATTTAAATGCTCAATAAATAATAACAACTTTCATAAATTGTACATTTCAAAGAAATATATATATATATATCCACGCGATCATTTTCAATTATGTTTTTGAACTGAAAACTTTTTAAATCACATTCAAAATTACTTTAATTTTAGATCCTTAAAAATTAATACTTGCGCAATCGTTTATTAATACATGAAACATTGTTTTGAAATCTATTTTAAGTATTCTTTTAGAATTTATATTGAAATAAAACATCATGAAAATGTTTTCCAGGAATTTTAATAAAATGTTTATATAATCTTGAAACCTCTCACCTGTGTGGAAATAGCCCGGGTTATCCCTAGTACAAGGTTTCGGGTCAGGGACAGGCCGGGCTATGTTTGTTTTTTAAGAGCCTAGCCGTACGCTGGTCGGGGACTCGCTGGGAAAAATGTATGTCAAAACCCCAGTCGGGGGCTGACTGGGCTCTGATCGGGCAAATGTTATGATCGAATCCTTAGACGGTAGCTGGCCGGGCGCTAATGGGCAATAATAACATTTTTAAACTTTGTTTATAACTTAATTACTTTTTCTGATTTCATTAAGAAATGGATGTGTGTACAAATCATTTAAAATAATATAAAACCTAATATACAATATAAAAAGCAGATGACAAAAGCCTTGAAATAACGAGTTTTTTGGCGTGATTTTAAAATTACCTTATGCAAATTTCAAAATTTCTGAAAAATATATGGCTACGTCTTTACGACATAGTTACGACATCTTCACGACAACTTTACGACGTCCTATGTCCATGTCGTTAAGGTATCTTTACCATATCGTAAATGAGTCGTATGATCTGACGATGTCTTTACGATATCGCAAATACACCGAAACGACATGGACATAGGATGTCGTAACGATATCGTAAAGACGTCGCCAAATTTTGTGCCCACTGGGTTCGTAAGCGGTCTGTAAGCGCATTCCCGCCCGTATCATCAGGTGGGAAAAACACAGTGTTGTTTACGTAATGTAAATAGTGAAATATACATTATCTACTAGCTAAAACATATCCAGGAATGTAAAATATGCAAAAAAGTAGCTTATTCATTAATTAAGATTGTTGGACACAAACGATAACCTCAAAATTCAATTGCCATTTTAAACTCAATATTTACTAGCATTAAATTATCTTACGATTTATTTTAATTGTAACTTTACGGTTCACGCTCAAAAATTTAATATTTTTCAATAATGTTTTTCTTTTAACCATATACTTAAAAGGTGTTGCATGTTTTGTGCATATTTAAAATATGAAATATTGTTTCACAAGGTGAACAATTTATTTCAATGGAAGAATAAAGCCCTTTAGTCAGTTTTATAATTCTTATTTACTGAAGTTATGAATATGTAGCTTCTTTTTTCAAAGTTCAAATGATCAAAAATTCAAATGTCAGATTTTAAATAGAGTAAGGGGGGCAGCGCCAACCAGTGGCGCAAAGGTGATTTTCCTTATTGCATGGCTATTATTTAACAATTTTAGTTCTACTCTGCAGCAAATAAATCTATTTTATCAGAAAGATAGTGTTACTTACTTAAATCTTAAAAATTGACGTTGTAAAAGAAAAATTATACAGAAAACAGTTTTTACCACGAAAAAATGGAAGTTTCGCTGACAGAAATATAAAGTTTTAAACTTTAATGACAATACTTACAGTATAAAATCTTGATATCCTGCCAGATAAAACAATATCACACAATCTAATAATATAAATCAGACGTAATTCAAGTCCCAAATATATTAAATCTCATAAATAAGTGAGGCCTTGCCAGGGGGGCAAGCCCGACGTAAATAATATTAACAAGTGCTTAGGTGATACACGACGTCACAAGTTTCGTCGATAAATGATCGGCAATGTAGAACAGAAACTTATCTAGTGGGCTACATGAAAGAAACTATTAAATATTATTATTATCAATCCGGTCGGTATGCAGGTTTCTTTTATTGTTACGGTAGAATCATTGCGTACAGTCAGTTTCTAGTAGAATGTCAACGAATAAGAGGCTATATTACAGCTATCTCTATTTTCATTCAAAATAACTTATTCTTCTTGTTAAAGATCTTCGAAGGTAATTTTTTCAGTACATAAAATACCACTGAAGAAAACCATCACATTTTCTGATCTTCAAACGTTTTTATTTTCATAAA
This sequence comes from Belonocnema kinseyi, assembly GCF_010883055.1. Taxonomy (NCBI): domain Eukaryota; kingdom Metazoa; phylum Arthropoda; class Insecta; order Hymenoptera; family Cynipidae; genus Belonocnema; species Belonocnema kinseyi. The sequence goes on along the minus strand of NC_046657.1, from coordinate 131,963,122 downwards.
AAGTTGCAGTCAGCTTTGCCTTCAGGTGAGGGGCAAAGCCGATGAAATACAGCTTGTCAGAAATAATTAAATGACCAAATCATTGTTTTTTCCATGTGATTAATACTTATAGAAATATGATATAAAATAATGTAGGACTCGAAATGAGAAAAAATGGATGAATTGAACATCTCATTAACTTCAAAAAAATCATTGACTCTTAATTGGTTGGCGCTGCCCCCCTTTACCCTACATATTTTAATGGTAAAATATTTGGTGTTTAACCTATGTAAAAGCATGTGCTGCAATGTCTTCAACTAAAGACTGTTACAGGTTCAGCAGAGTCAGCGCCCACATAGACTGTAATTTGCTTAGATATTAACTGGCACGATTTATAGCAAAACTTTCTCAGAAAAGTGTTTTTCTTTTTCAACTTTTAAAAAAGTCCGCCAATTTTGCGTAAGTTATGTCCGTCATATTGGATTCACCATTTTGAATTTTAGAATTCCGATACCATATTCAGATTCAGAGATCCAAAAACTGTTTGTGTGTCGAGTTTCATCATAGTCGAAATAGTATCAATCTATTTATTTCCCAGTGGGCACAAAATTTGGTGACGTATTTACGACATCGCTCTGGCATCTTTACGACAACTCTGCGACATCCTATATCCATGTCGTTACAGTGTCTTTACTATATCGCAAAGCATGCGACATATTTACGATATCATAAAGACGACTCAATGACATGTATACATGGGATGTCGTAAAGTTGTCGTGAAGATGTCGTAAATACGTCGCCAGATTTCGTTCCCACTGGGTTTACATGTCGAATATTGCGTCAAATGCACTATTGGCCATATTCTTACGTAATATGCATCATATGCTGTCAACAGTTAACATTAAATGTTCAAATCGTACTAAACAACCCTGGATATGAATTTGATGTTAAAAAATTTTTTTTAGTCATTAAATATTGAATCCATTTCAAACTTCCGTCTACTGGGAGGCGAAAGGAGGGAGTGAGAGGGAAATTATATATAATGTTATTACTTCATGTTTACTACGCATAATTCGTAGTTAATTACTTGTACTAACCCACGTAAATTACGTAACGTATTATATGTTAGATCTTCTGAGATCGGAGGACAAGAACACTCAGCCAACGTCAGTCCCTTACTTTTGTTGAACAAGCCTTTTAGTCTGGTGTCAACCCTGATAAAGTCTTAAAAAATTGTAAAGAAACACTACTCCTATTATAAAAAGAAGATGAACGAGCCGAACAACGAAATATATCGAAAATCGTGACGCCTTTTCCTGATTGGTTTCTCATTTTGGTTTGAATGTGGACACAGTAAGCGGGAACTTTGAAAATCGACATTGTACAAAATGATCAATTATTCAAGTAATTATTTAATAAAAACATAATAATTTGATCTTTGTATATCTTTTTGATGTTTTTATTGTAGTTGTACATTTTTTAAATGTTTTTATTATATTATAATAGGTAAATTGCTCATGTCACCGACACCGACATGCATGGAGAATAGACACAAGGAGACCAAAGTAACGTAACAAAAAATGAGCATATTTTTTTACGAAGTTCACACGCCTGAACTTCCCGTGCGTGGCGCTAGTATGAACATTTGTACAAATGACGTGGTACAAATATAACACCCCACGTGACAATCGTAACAATACAATAATATAACCTCAAATCAATAAGTATCAAATGTTCTTTATGAAATTATTGGGCCATGAAATAAATAATGATTAATTTAGAGTCATAACTTTCTCCGCAAGTGTAAATGTGGCCATAGATTTTTTGTAAGTCGCACGAAACTTAAGAAAGGTAAGTAAGGATAACATGTACAGGAACATAATTTCCGTGACTGAACTCGTTCTTTTATGATAAATTCTTTTTTATAGGTATTTTAGTATTGTACTTACAATTTCGATATTGCACTTTCGCTTCATAAATGATATATTTAACGCACAAAGTATATTTAATAGAGTATTTACTTGCACATGAATTGAGGTTATATTATTGTGTTTTCACGTGGTCTCCTTGTGTCTATTCTTTATGCTGACATGTATGTTCAAGGTTGGTAAGTGACGTGCTTTTCCAAGGACGTATAGTTACTGTAGCCTGGCTCCGATCCTGTTTCAAAGTCGAAATCGAGCGGACCTCTCTTTCTATCTCCAAACGTTACAAAAAGAGGTCCGTTCGAATTTAGACTTCGTACATGGTATCGAGCTAACTATACGGCCGTCAGAATTGGTATATTTATTGGTATATTGGTATAATTGGTATAATTGGTATATTGGTATATATTGGTATATATATATATTTCAATAAGCCAAGTGATTATTACTTGGCTTATTTCACAAGGAAAGACTGTACATAAAACTTTCAGTAAGTCAGTTCCTTTATTTTCTAATTCCGTCTCCCGTATAAAAACTCAATCTAAGGATGTTCAATACTCACAAGAAGTAGATATTTTTATTTGGGACGAAACTCCAATGGCGCCAGGGTATGCTTTCGAATTATTAAATCGAACATTACGTGACTTCATAAATTTTGATTCACCACTTAGTGGAAAAATTATAATTCCTGGCGGAGATTTTAGACAATTACTGCCTGTGAAAACTCGTGCAACTCGCAGCGAATTAGTAAATTTATCCATTAAATTCAGTTAACTTTGAAAACATGTCTCTGTATTTTCACTAACAGACAATATGAGTACTTTACTATAAGAAGCAGAATTCGAAAAGTATTGATTTTTTGTGGAGATGGTACTTTAAATGACAATGAGAATTACTTAATAGCCCCAGAAAAAAGTGTAGCTACTAGAACATTGAATGCACCGACCCTTCCTTCTCATGAATTACGATTAAGAAACAATTTTATTTACATGCTAATTCGTAATATTTCTATTAACGAAGGTCTATGTAATGGTAAACGTTTGAAAATAATCCAACTTGAAAATAATCTTCTACGATGACACATTTTAACAGGTACTAAGGTAGGTCATATTGTCTTTATACATCGTACAATATTGTATTGCGAAGCACAAACTTTCCATACTGTAAGCATATACGATTGGATATTGTGATATCAACAAAAACAAATTCATATATTGTTCGACAAAAATATAGGATAAACTTAAACTAAGTTCATCTGATAGTAAAAAAATACATAAAATATAATACTTTAAGAAAAAACTAAACGCGCGCGTGACAGCGCGCGTTCGGTCTCGTTGGTATAAAGTAACCAAAGTGCAGATTTTCTATTCATTAAGTGTAGATGAGTGATTTTTTGTTCAAAATTAGTGAAATAAAGTAAGAGTATTTAAAATTTAATACGACGAGGATTTTTAATTTATGAAGGAAATTTTTTCTGTGGATACAGACGCAGCCATCCCAGTGGACACAACGATTGGCGACGTATTTTACGACATTGTGGCGACAACTTTACGACATCCTATGTCCATGTCGTTAAGTCGCCTTTACGATATCGTAAAGACAGTATAACGATATGGACATAGGATGTCGAAACTTCTCGTAAAAATGTCGTAACGATGTTGTAAAGACGTCGCCAAATTTTTTGCCCGCTGGGATATAACATAGTCAAAGATATGTTTACGTCAGATAAATTTTTTCAAATAAATTTTATCTTCCGTCAAATAAATGCCGTCGATAATGGGTAACCTCGCGCTTCGCGCTCGGATATTTATTCTTTGCATATGGAATGCTTGAAAAAAACTTTATCAAAAAGATCTCTTTTAGATGGCAGTATTTATATGCGTCTTCATATTCTGAATTTTCCACTTTATTAAGTATAGTTGAAGATTAAGTTTCTCAAAGCTCTGTAGGCTTTGACGTATCCTACATAGCTTTTTCGTATCCTACATAGCTTGTCTACAAATCAGAATTTTTCACTATTTTTTTGTGCAATCAAAAATAGAATTTTTTATTTTTAAGAAAATCCAAAAATTTGTCATCATAATCTTGTAGGTCTTTTAAAAAGAAATTTTTTTCTTTATACTTTTTTTCATATCGTGCATTTTTTGGCTTAAAATTTTGATTTTCCGTTGATTAAAAAATTTTAGAACACGCTATATCTCTGAGAATTTTTTTTATCGAAAAAAGTCATTAGAATAAATTGTTTGTTCTTTTTAATACTATAAATATTCACACATAGAATTTTCAAATTCAGAAAAAAGTGGTCGAAAAAATTTTCAAAATGCGCTCACTGCTTGAGCTGGTTAACGAACTTGTCCTTTGTTTTAGGACCTAAACAAATGTGCCAAAGATGGATTTGTTTCGTTCATTCTTTCGAGAGTTATCGTGTTTACGGCCGGACGGACAGACAGGCAGACAGACGCCATCGTGAAAACCTGATTTTCGGATTCAGGGGTCTTGAAACGTGGAGATCCGTTGAAAAACTGTGATGTCAAATTTCAGAAAATTCTAATGCTTTCTCAATCATAAATGATGAGAATGTAAAAAGTTAAAATGGGATAATAATTGTTTTTTGAAAATCAATTTGTCCACGGAGGGTTTTTTTTGCCCCACTGTGCGGCACCGCGTCAATTCTCTGAATAACTGTTTACGGGCGTGCTATGTCACAGTTTAACTGTAATTATTCACAACTTCGAATGCTGTATATATGCCAGGGAGTCTTCAGTATTATTTTCCTGAAATATAATTTATTGTTTATCATGAAAATTATGTAACAAACTGTAAAGAGTGTTTACTTAATAAACAACTTCAAAGCAAAGCACACCATTTCTTGTCTGATCACTTTTATGACTACCTTTTGGTATCATTTGACCATTTGTGTGATCAGTTTCCGTTTTGAAATGATTTTATTAATTTTATCAATTAAGTGCCAACGAATCATGCAGACATTTTATTCGAGAACACGGGAAACAAAATTATTTTCAAAAAAGGTTATAACTTTAGTGGAACTGAATGGTCCCAAAAATAGAAAATATGATGAAAACAGGATTACAATTTCACAAAATAATGCAAATTTTACCCAAGAAACGATGAATCTAAAATGGGCAAAAATAATAAACACATGTCAATTTTGATTGAAAATAGCATTTCTGCTTATAGATGTGCTTTTTCTCTTTTTACGTGCTCCTTAGATCGTTAATAAAAATAGAAGTATAATAGATACTGTTATGATCATTTTTGGTAGCGGTGCTAATAATATATTCGGGTATGAACCCTAAATATGCCAGTAGGAAGTTTAAAGGCTTAAGGGCATGTGGAACTTATCCGATTTATATTTTAACGGCACCTTCTTAACATAAATGATCATACTGGTCATAAATAAGATATCCAGATGAAAGTTTAAAAAATTAAGAAAAGGGACTAAGGAACCCCGATAGCAATATGCGCGGCTAGTGCGACGCACGCGCGTCGCACGCGTGCGGATTTTTTCGCACGGCGTGCACGGAAGCGATGACGTAGATGCGTCCTCATATGCGTGACAGGTGAACCGTACGTCGTTGCATTCACCGCATTTTTATACCTCAGAAATTTTATGCAACATTTTTACACACATCAAAAATCACATAAAATAGAAATATTTGGAGGCTCATTGTGAGCCTCAGATATACTTTTGAAACTTGATATTTTGAAGAGACATTTTTGAAACTATTGAGAACAGATTTCTGGAAAAAAAATGAAACTTTTAATTTTCTTGAGAAAAATGTAAGAAAAGCTTATGAAAAATGCAAATTTAAGCTGAACACCGGCTGAAGGGACTGTGGGTGAATGGCTTCAAAAAAGGTTGACCTTCGGTCGGGCTTCTCATTGTGCACCATATTCGCTGGGTCCCAAACGACGGTCACTGACTGTGACTAGAATAACAGAGTAATAATAAGTTAATAAATCTATAACTGATCTCTGTACCGAACCTGTAGCTGGCATTAGGAATTCTATACTTCAAATCAGGAAACTTTAAAGCCTCAGAGCAACGGCGAAAAGTATTTTTTCTGCAAATAAAGAAACATGGGGAAATTTATTTTCCTAGGAGAACGATTTGGTCAACGTGTGTGTAAAATATGCCTTAAATTTCACACACACACACACACACACACACACACACACACACACACACACACACACACACACACACACACACACACACACACACACACACACACACACACACACACACACACACACACACACACACACACACACACACACACACCCATTGTTTATCGTTCCAGAATTTAAGCCTATATTTCCGTATTTTAATCAAGATTCACATTATTTCAAGTAACCTCAACTGATTATCTCAGTTTCATAATAAAATATAGTATAATTTGCTGTACACTTTTAGATAAACATATTATAGCAATGTGTAAAAAAATTTATCTCCTTTCACACGACGAAATTAACGAAAAAAAAACATTGTAAGAGTGAAAATCGACACATTATAAAATAATTATTTATTCACCTTTAGCATATCTGACAGGCGAAACTTTCACTCGAAACTACAGCGAACACGGAAACCATGTGTAATCTAAAATACAAATTACTTAATGGGGACAAAATTTGGCCACGTCTTTACGGCATCGTTACGACTTCTTCACGACAACTTTACGACATACTATGTCCATGTCGTTACGTCGTCTTTACGATATCGTATATATGTCGCATGATCTGACAATGTCTTTACGATACCGTAAAGACCCTGTAACGACATGGACATATGATGTCGCAAAGTTGTCGTAAAGATGCCGTAACGATGTCATAAAGACGTCGCAAAATTTTGTGCCCATTCGGTTATTATAAAATATGAAAGTGCCCAAAAAGAAGGTTGCAAATTATCAGCATATATATATATATATATGCGGTTCGGTTTTGATTCCTCTAGAATCAAACCGAAGAGCCTATGACAAAGCCACCGAACGCGTCCTCGGGTTGCAGATAGAGGGGCCCTGCACTAAGGGTTTCTGCTGAATATGGTTACAAAAATAAATAGGCAGTCGCGGACAATTGTCCAGGGGTGGTTCCGAAGGAATTAACCCCCAAGCCGAGGTGTGAAAACCGTGCCGAAAGCTGAATGGCACCTGGGTGAGGTGTCTAGAATGGTAACTCTGGGATACCGGGCGACCTCTCAAAGTACGCAGCCTTATCCTTGCATGCGGGGCTCTACAAGGATGGACGAACCCCTTTCCCTAGCTTCTCGTGGGAACAACAATGACAACACCAAACATAGTTGTAGTAAGTGCGGTTCAAAACAACAGAACGCGCAGGGCTCCCGACAAAGAGTCGGCCAACAATGCCGACCCATCTAGAGCTGGAGGAGCCAATGAAAATGGATTCAATGCGATGGATCGGCGGGATTTCGCGACCTTTGGGTGAACAGAGCGACTGAATCACGACGTACTAGAGTGCTACGATGCGAGTGTTGCCCCTGAACGGGGTTACATGGTACGGTTGCGTGCTCTGTGGTGCGAAAAACACCCGGAGCTATCGCACTTTTCGTAGCAACGTCTGCGAAACCATGCTGAACTAATCCGTAAAAGGGGCTATGTAAGCGGAACGCCTACTCTACCACAGCTAGAACAAGCCGGCAACAGAGAAAGAGAGGCGACACTAAGATCAAACGCGGGCAGGCATCCAATAGATGAAGAGCGATGCTTCAAGACCCGAAGAAACATCAAAACCAAGGTTTCTCTCAAGCCTTAAGATCTGGCTGAAATGGATGATGAGCTTCGTGGACACTTTTCCGGAGAATCCGACCTCTGGGCTATCAATTATTGTGTGTATAATGCAGCGAGAGCTTTGGCCGATGCGAACCGTAAAACAAAACCAACGGCTGATCATAAGACCAAAAGACGAATGCATCTACTTGCCATAAAGATAGGCTGGGCAAGACAGTACGCGTTCCGGATTCAGTGTGTGATTGACTATATCACATCTGGCAGGAATTTTACCGCCAAGGTTCGAAAGTTCGCGCGCGAACTCGGGACCCGTTATCACACACTTAACAAGTCAAAGTTGCCGACCATCAGACAGCATATTGTTGAGAGAATACGGATACTATCTGACGCTAAGAGAATTCTAGAGCGGAGGGAGAGGTGGGTCAGAGAAAATTAACAGTGTCTCTCTGACCCATCTCGACTCTTCCAAGACCCTTCAGTTACTATCGAACACCCACCCAAACCAGAGGAGGTCGAAGTATTTTGGAGAGAAGTCTTCGAAGTTCAGCATAGACTGGACGAAGACTTAAAAAATATAAATAGCTTCAAGGATTTATGTGTGACCTTCATACACCTGATAAAGAATTCCCACCCATCACCACCGAGGAGGTGAAAAAAGTATTAAGATAGATGAAGAACTATTCCGCACCGGGACCAGATTGTATCAAAACCTTCTAGTGCAAGAAGTTTTCTTCAACCCATCAGCATTCGGCCCGTATGTTCACCTCATATTTGAAGTTGGAAGAGCCGATTCCAGAGTGGTTGGTGGAAGGGCGCACGATACTCCTGCCGAAAATAGGCAAATTAGCTGACCCGAAGAATTACAGGCCAATAACTTGTCTGAACACACTTTATAAGATATTGACAGCTATCCTAAATGATCGGATTGTTCGGGCAATTGAACCTGTGTGGCAAGAAATGTATGAACAACGAGGCTCAAAGAAAGGCATAGCCGGATGTCGGGAGAACCTCCTCATCGATAGATGTGTCTGTAAAGGTGCAGCATTCTGCCAGCGTGACCTATCGATGGCCTGGATTGATTATCGGAAAGCTTTCGGTTCGACCTCCCATAGTCTTATCATCTGTCTTTTGGAAATCTTAAAAGTTCATCCGCAAATAGTTGGGTGCATAGAGAGATTGATGCTGCTTTGGAAAACCAGATTTACTATCTCATCTGAAAAAATCGTATGACAACTAACAAGGTCACCTTTCAGAGAGTTGTCTTTCAGGGCGACACCATGAGCCACAGAGCCGCATTCAGGATGTAACATCTATAAAGGATACTCTCCGAAGCAGATACAAACGTCTCATCCGAAAAATTTGGTCTTCCGAACTGTCGGCGAGGAACAAAGTATCTGCAACGAACATGCTTGTTGTCCTGGTACTACTCTATTCATTTGGAGTAGTTCCATGGGAGAAGAACGAGCTTAGATCTCTTGATATCGGGACAAGAAAGGTTATGCACATGAACAAAAGGATACATCTTAAGTCTTCCGTTCCGCGACTGTACATCTCATGCCGTCAAGGGGGTCGCGGAATATTGAGTCTTGAATGTCTTTACAACAGGATTATTCTGGGTACAGCACATAGATTTGCAAATGGAAGAGACCCTATTCTTAAAATGGTTGGGAATCACGAAGAAGTGGGCAAAGGAGCGTTTCTGTACAAAGCAGCAGAGGAGGCTGCTGGAACACTCGGACTTGACTTCAGTATTAGGGGTGAGCAAAATGCATCAAATCTTATCTATCTCGAGTACTCACTCCTGAAAGCCCGGATTAAGAAAGCACAAGAGAAAAACTTTTGTGAATAGCTCCTCGAAAAGAGGATGCACGGTATCTTCCACAGAAATGTGAAGGATCAGTTAATGTCTTGTGAGCTAACGTTTGCTTTCCTTAAATCGCCCGGATTGAAGTCTGGTATAGAGGGTTTTATTTTTGCATGCCAAGACGGTGTCATTTCCACCTTAAAATACCGTCGCCACATTTTGAGCCACAATGCGACAATGCGACACTAAGAGTGCTTTATTACCATCTCTGTCACTCCTACGGCAAAAACCTTAATTTCGCTCCTCTAAATGCTCCTAGGGAAATTGAGTCAATTGTCGAGAATGGGAAGTGCCGCATATACTGGAACTTCATATTTTCGACAATTGTTTTTGTTGCTCACTCGAGGCCGGACATGGTTCTCCTTGACTTCAAGAAGCGAACCATGTTCGTTATTGAGTTTTCGGCACCAGCTGACAAAAACATTAAAACCAAGGAGAATGAAAAAAAAGAGAGGTCGAGACCTTATAAGGGAGTCGCAACGATTGTACCCGGCATATTCTGTTAAACTGATCGTCCTTATCATCGGC
>NC_046657.1:131949760-131952958 GCF_010883055.1 Belonocnema kinseyi | reverse complement strand
TGTAATCTTGCCACTTGGTGCAACCACTGTGACTGCAAGTTAACTTATACGGGGATGATTTCTCCCAGACTAAATCTAAGTATATTTTCGACAATTAATAAAATGAAGGGGTCGAGGGAGTAAGGGATGAAATTTATTTAATAAAATACTATTTATTCAGAAAAACCCTATCCTAAGCCCTACATAAATTTTCCTACTTTCTACCTAAATTTTATATTAAATTTTTAATCAATTATTGGTTCGAACAACTTTACAATCTATTAATATCCAACCGATCAAAATACTTCTATTATTAGAACGCACAACAGCGATTAAAATTCTCTTACGTGAGACTATATTCGAAGCTTTTTTACTCTCTACTTTACTTACTATTTACTCTCTAAAGCTACTTTAGATTTCGGTATTTTATTTTTATGATAATGGTCATTGACCTTTCTACTACATGGATTTTTCTGACCCAGTGAGATATTGAACAAAGACGAAATTTTTCCGACCTCTCAGTTAATAGGGTGAAATGTGTCAAAACAAATAGGGGTCAGAAGCCCTACGATATTCACGTGATTATTACAATGAGGTGTCAACCATAAAAAGGATTTCACACCTGTCGCGTGGGAGCAGGCCGAAACGGAGATGCCTTCGGACTCCAGATGCGCAAGACAATTGTTAAAGAGGGACAGAGATGCGAGTCTTACAAAGAGAGAGGAGGTTTCTCAAGGAGAATACATAAAATCTTTACGCTAGCCTCTCGGGCTTCAATCTCTCGAGACTATGTTCTCTTTACTTGATAACCAGACTTAGGCGCTTTTTGGACAGGTTTTAATCGAATTTACGATTGTTCACTCCTAAGAAGCTAAGGGTGATTGACGGGTGATAAACCTTTACTACACAACTTCTTGGTCTCGGTTACAGGAAATTTATCCTGGCCGTTACGTCTGTAGTTGTAGTAAACGTTTACAACACTTAGAAGATAGCTTTAAACCGGGTGCCCCTAGCACTTACCTTTATATTTACTTTTAAAATTTAAGAAGGTCTATGCCTTTGAAATTACCTTCGAAAAGAGAAAACACGTAAGACGCCTTGAGAAAAATTAGGGATTCCGAGTCAATGCTACAGAGCTCTTGTTTCAAAGATACATCCTTCTACTGACTGGTTTCAGTCGAATGTACGTCTGTCCACTCCTCAGAGGAAATAGCTTTTTCTTAAATATAGTAAAGATGGAATTTCTTCCAAATCTACTATATCAAGTCTTAGAAGAGAGAGAATACTCTCTTCCAAGGAAGCTCTGCGAGTTGCCTCGCAAAAACTAACTGGTGATTTTGGACAGTGTGGCTCTTTTTATAGCCCATGTCCTTCTCTCATCTCCCAAGATGCATAAGAAAATACATACTGGGAGGCTCTAGAGTCTGCGCTCCTGTAGAGCTCCTACAAGAATGCAAGTTTTGTGTGCATTTTCGTAGGAGTTTGTTTGGTTGCTTGTGCTCAGGATTTGTGATGTAACCCGCTGATTACTATATATATATATATATATATATATATATACACACAAATACACACATATATCCATATATATGTTTTTTTGCTCGTGATCAGGTGGAAAGTTAAGAACCTGATCCGTAAATATATAGAATTAGCAGAGTAGACTCAATTAAAAATAATTTTAAATCATAAAAATAACATACACATTTATCTATAATATCGAACTTGCAAACATTTGTTTCTTCTTGGTAATCTATCAATTTTCGGCCCAATGAAAATACTAAAATGATTTTAAAATTAAAATTTATATTTTAAATTTTTCTAATAGTAGGAAAATAGTGAAAATTTGTACTATTTTCACAATATTGATCATTTATATTATCGTTATTCAAAAATTCACCAATCACAATATGTGACTCATATCACAGTGGGCACCGGCACGTTCTAAATACGTCCTTAGAATGCACCTGCATGTCATATGATTTGGTGTCTTTGAGACATCCTTTGGATCTTTTCGTGTCTATAAAAGGTCCTCAGGAGGTTCCTAAGACGTCTGCCGAAAGGCGAATATAAGACAAGTTTAGGAATTGTGTGCGTACTGGAATGCTTCGCACAAATATGCCTGCACGAAGTGCGATTGATACCGGTGCTATTCGGCACGCATGGCGTGCCTCACATGCAGTGCGAATGACGTGCCCCGCACGCTTGCTATCTGGGAGTGTTCATGTACCAATAAATGTTTACAATTACAAAAGAAGTTGAATTAAATTATTTTTATGTATATATGACAATGTATCAGTAGATAAAAGTTTAATTCTCTTTTCTTAAATTTTAAACTTTCAGCTCGATATCTCATTTCGTGTGGAATTGGTATGGTCCAAAAAAATGTCAATAAACTACGAATCGGATAAATATCACATGCCCTTAAATCTCATAAAAGTCAGGAGCAAATTAAGAAACAATTACTGTATTACAAATCTACTGCAATACCATTTACTCTGTTTGCAAGTAGAACGCTTCTTTATCAATAAATGTCATAACGAATTATTTATAATTTTTATTCAATATGCCACAAAGCTTGTATATATATGGTTATTGAATTATACTAGGCAGTCTGATAAGTACCTGAAAATTCTAAGAGATGGCATTAGTATTCACTAATGTGGACCATTTTCGTCGAGCTTGATCCTTCAAATGACATCTGTCAAAACTTCAGCCATTTATGTTTACGCATTTACAAGTTACAGCACTGAGAAGTGACTAACCTCCGAGTTTTTTTTAATGTGGAAAAATCTGAGTTTCGAGTTTTGATCAAACACTACTATCTTTGCAAGAAAATGATCAGTTTACCGAGTTTCGTTGTGGCCGTACGAGCACAGTTGGTGCTGAACGATCTGGGCGCCCAAAAGAGGTCACTACACCAGAAAATGTCGAAAAAAGCCATGATATGAAGAAGCTCTGCGCGCGATGGGTGCCGCGTTTGCTCAAAGTGGACCAAAAACGAGTTCGTGTGACAACTTTCGAGCAGAATTTGGCATTATTTTCGCGTAAGCCGAACGAGTTTTTGCGCCGATTCATAACCATGGATGAAACCTGGATCCACTACTACACCCCTGAGTGAACGCAACAGGCAAAACAGTGGGTTCCACCGGGCCAAAGTGCTCCGAAGCGTCCAAAAACGCAACAATGGGTCGGAAAGGTTATGGCCTCCGTATTTTGGGA
>NC_046657.1:131935121-131949660 GCF_010883055.1 Belonocnema kinseyi | reverse complement strand
TCACGACAATGCGCCTGTTCATTCATGCTTAGTTGCACAAGCAAAATTGCATGAAATCTGCTTTGAATTGGTTCCTCAGCCACCGTATTCACCAGACCTGGCTCCCAGAGACTATTACTTGTTCCCTAACCTGAAGAGATGACTCACCGGTAAGCGTTTTTACTCAAATGAGGAGCTCATAGCTGAAACTGAGGCGTATTTTGGAGACCTTCCGATCGAGTACTTTTCGGACGGTATCAAAAAGTTAGAAAATCGTTGGACTCGCTGTATCGACCTAAAAGGAGAGTATGTTGAAAAATAAAACCGACTTTGGCCAAAAAAACGTCTCCGTGTTTCATTTTTCAGGGACTTATCAGACTGCCTAGTATGTTTAAGTAATTTGATGTTTTACAACAGAATAAGCATTGAGTTATCAAATTCCTAAACAATACATAATATAAATACGTTTTAAAGGTTATTCACTGAAGTTAAGCAGCGTTAGGCGCGGTTAGTACTTGGACCGGTGACCGAATGTGAATACCGCGTGCTGTTGTCATCCTCTTTTTTTGGGGGGTGAAGCTTGCATTATTTTCTAATTTGGTAAATCGCTTTGCGTCGATTTTCTTTTTTTTACCATTAGTCAATTTTATTATTGTATGATTTGCCATTTTTTTATTTGATCGCGAATACGGTATGATAATAGAGTAAGGATTACATACATACTACATGTTCTTTCAAACTCATTTGCCTAACCCTAAATAGGCCAGGCAGGAAGTTTAAGGGAAAAAGGATCAAGTCGAGTAGAACACTGTAAAAACTAGAGATCTCTTTTTTATGGTGTCATTTTTTTCGCGTCCTGTTTTTTAATATAATAACTTCGTGCTATTATTTTTAATGTGAAGAAAATAAATCTAGGTTCCCACTGGTGGTATCATTTTGATACGACTCGAAAATTTTATTTTCTGCGTCCTTTTGTGATACCTGAAACTATTGCTGAAATAATACTTTGTCCAACACCTACGCGAAAAAGACGACTTTTTGCGCCTGAAAATAGTGGAGAAAATGAGCGATTTCTCAATCATTGACGTTAGCGTTAAAAAATAGCATGTTTTTTCCACTAGTGAGGCAAAGTCTACTAACAAGTAGGAAAAATTACGTCGACGAGTCAGAGAAAGTGATGCACCGTCGTGAATGCCATTGAATATGCGGTAACATGGCGTCATCTACAACTCAGATGGGCGCTTTGCAACAGAGTCTATTTATATCCGTGACGTCGTGTTGTCGGGGCAACCGAGGTCACGGAGGGCCCAAATAAGAAATAATGAATAAAGTTTTTGTTTATTTTTCTAACAATCCCCCCCCCCCCCCCCTCCAAAAGACATTTTGATATAGGGCCCCCTCAGGGCTAGCTACGCCACACAGTGACCGATTCTGGATTCAAGTGTTGATAACTTATGTGTAATGTCCCTTTTGATCCGATTTGATCCGCTCTTTTTTAAATACTTGCGAATACTTGTAGTATTAAAAAAACACAGCTAGAATAAGGTTTCAATTTGTCAGAACGCTGCATGAACTAAAAACTACCGGAAATCATCATAGTCAGTGGCCTAAAAATGCCCGTACTAACATTGTTTAAATAATGAAAAAAGTACAGACAAAATTCAGAGGTATTGTGTTTTGAATGCTGGTATACATTGGTAAAGTTTTCGTAGACTTGAGTGGCGTGAAATCGTGGCCGGATATCATTCCTCTATTTGCCCTTGTACGACGAAATTGTTTATAACGCTTTTACACCAACATAATGAGCTCTGACAAAAAAACGTCATATACATCTTCGTCGTGATATTATCCGTAGAATCGATTGGTACTATTAGTTTTTTGCAAAAAAGTTTTTTCATTTCGCTAAATCTTATTTAAGCATATTTTTGAAAATAAGTCAAAATGGCAAAACAAAAAAAGGGTACTATTTTTTTTGGCTTATTTTACCATTTCATTGTCATTTTCATGCCATCTATAAACGGCGCTCCGTATGGGCATTTTTAGGTTACTGGCTATCATGATTCCTGGTCGTTTTTTAGTTTAGGCAGCGTTCTGACAAATCGAAACCTAAATCTGGCTGTGTTTTCTAAAACTGCAAGTATGCACAAGTATTTAACCCGTTAACCATAGGGGGCAGTTTGGGTCGATTTGACTCTCCCCCCTGCGGTTCACGTATGTATTTCGATAGAGAACACTTGACGTAAATTTACTATTTTTCTTTTTTTTCTGTACCAGCGAGATTAAGGTGAATGCACGTCGTTCATTTGTCTTTGAGTTATGAATTTAAAAAAAAATATTTTTTTCTATGAGTTTATTTGTTTATTGTCAACTACATCAACAATAATTTTAAAAACACATATTGCAAAAATTTTACCGTTAAGTAGAAGGTTGAAACAAGAACCATGAATTTTTTAAGATTTTTAGGAATACGTTTTTGATTTTTTTTAAGCATCGGGTCGAATTGACCCCTCCCTACGGTTAAGTGTTGCAAAAAAGCCCTGCGGTTAACGGGTCAAAAAAAGGGCGGTTCAAATCGGATCAAAATTGACACTACACGTAAATTATCCACACTTGAATCCAGAATCGGCCACTGTGCGTCATTGCAGAAAATGCTTCCTTATCAATGGATGTTCTGCGTCAATAAATTAAATTAAATTAAATAATTCTTGTGCAAATTAGTCGAATCTTCTGCGCTGAGCAAATACAAATTTTTGTTTGACATCTAAGAATAGTAAAAGAAAAAGTTGATATCAGTTAATATCATCAGCGCCCCTTTTCGATTCGAAAATTCCAAAATATTTCCCCATTGGTCAGATAATTATGGAGAATTTTTGCTATGTACATTTTTTCCTACTGAATGTGAATTAATAACTTGGCATCAATTGGATTGACTCCTATGCACACATTTTGATAGAATTGAATATCTCGAACCTGAAATTTCTTTAACTTGAATCAGAAAAACAGGCTGTTATTATTATTATTTCTTTCAACTTATTAGTAATGTTTCTGTCCACTGACTCTTTTGGGGGACCGAGTACCTGAAGGGATGGGCGAACAGTCAGTATTGATAAATGCACGGTCCGAGTCACTTCCTTGTATGAACGTAATCCCTTCATTTGTGTACGTTACGAGTACCTTATGCGTTTTTTCTACTAATTAGTAGTGAATAGTACCTGTGTAACGTTTTGCACTGATTAACAATATACTAATTTTGGGGTATCCATTTTCACGTTGACATGGGAACAATAAACATTATTTAAAGGTAAAACGTAGCGTTATTTATCACCCTAATCATCTAATTTCACTGTCGGATCATTTTCTAGTTTGAATCTCAAATATTAATGGTCCTTCGAGCCGGATCGCGATAGTAAAAAAAACAAAAGTGCGTGAAAAAGTGAACAAGACTACGAATCAGAACGTGGATTTTAATGCAAAAAACAGATATTTCTAGTTTGAATCGCTTCATTTATCAAAACAGCAAGTGCAGAATGAAAAATGGTGTGACATCAGAAAGAGTGACCGGGAGAAGAGCACAGCGTATCCGGGAGTAACGGGTCGAGGGGAGAGAGCGGGGCGACTATAAGCCCTGACTCACACAAACAGGATTGTTAAGTGGTTTCAAAGGGCTCCCGATATTGATCATACTATGCATATTATCCATACTTTTTCTTTCGAACGTCTCGTACTCCTGGTTTGCTTCATTTCTGCAGCTGTTCTTTCTTTTCTAACACGTGCTTGCGAAATGTCATTTTGGGATACTATGGAGAGCCATAGAATGGACATTTTTTTAACTTAGACAAGTCGCACTTTTTTTTTACAACTGGCAACAGTAGAGATTACCATTGAGGTACAGGGAATATTTTTTAAATGATTTATAATGCGCCTATAAATTTTAACCATATTTTCTTGAAACCCATTTTACAGTTTGATAGGAAAAATACCTAGGGGCAAAGTCCTACATGATAGGCTTTTTCGACCGCTTCATAGCTGCTGCTGAACAAAAGGAGACCGTACTATCTACGGTTACTCAGAAACAAAAGACGTTTCCAAGGTTGGAACTACCCAAGTTATCGGGAGTTAATATAAAGTGGCAATCTTTTGTAATATATTTGATTCCATGGTGAGAAAGGATACGGAACTCCCAAACGTACAAAAGGTTCACTGCCTGAAACTGAGTGTGAGTGGAGACCCCGCTCCATTGATAGCCAGCATCCCGAACACTAAGGTTAACTTCGAAAGGGCGTGGCAGACCCTAGTCAAGAGATATGTCAACGCTCGACTATTATTTAACAGCTATTTGACTAAGCCTTTTTCATTATAGTCAATGAGTAGGGAAAGCTCATCTGAACTCCATTCCTTACTTAATGATACTTGTGAGGTTATCAGCGCTTTAACTTCCTTTAATCGACCTACTGATCAATAGGATGATCTAATTGTCTTTATGATAGCTCAGCGGTTGAATACCACCGCTCGCAAGGCCTGAGAGGACCAACTTTTCCGAAGCAAAGATGTCAAGCAGAGGAAAGAATTTGTAAGAAAGAACACTCTGTGTTACAATTGTCTAGGGAAATCCCTCCAACTTCAACCTAGGCACTTTCCACTGAACTCTCTCAATAAACCTTTTTCTAATTCTTTGCCTAACTCTACAGATTTTGCCAATACTCACCACAGACAAAAATCCATGGGACTGGAGGGATATTTCCTACTGGATACCCATTGGGCAAAAAAATTAAGGAAGTCCTAGACACGTCTTTGGACATACCTAAGACGTCTTTTATAAAATGCCTTTTAGTCATCCTAGGAATGTTCTTAAAACGTCTAATGTCAGTACGAAAGATGTCCCGAGAATGTCCATGTCTTTAAGACGTCCTTAGGTTATCTTTAGGACATTGGACGTCTTGCAGAAGTTGATTGGCCTGACTTAGGACGTCCTAAGAACGTCCAAGGGACGTTCTTGGGATTTTCATAGTTTTGTGCCCACTGGGTACTGCTCTTCACGACACTAAAGCTTCAGATGGAAATCGACATCAAACTCGAATAATAATAAATCAAGGGGCTCAGCCATCTTTGATTATCGGAGTCACTTGTCCAGAGCTTGAGACTAACAGAAAACACGCTATCATCTCAGTGCTCAGTGTAGGCAATCGAAAAACGAAACTAACCAGAGGACTGGTCCAAATAAAGGTTTGCTCTTGAATCAATCGTCAAACTACTTTTATGGTAAAAACAATCATTTTATCTAGACTAACTTCATATGTACATCCTGATGGTACCCATTAAGGGGATTTGGAACATCTCGAGGGTTTAGAATTGACAGACCCTTTTTTGCAAACAGGTGAAATTATGGAACTGATTTTAGGGGCAGAGGTCTACTCCTATGTTATTTAAGAGGGAACTACTAAACTTATTACGCAGATTTGTTGTCCAGGAGGACGTGCCTTCGACCATATTGGAATATAGTCTAGCCGAAGAGGAGAGCGAGCAGCTTTTTACATCTACTCATCAACGTAGTCACGATGGACACTACATCTTGCGCCTACATCTAAAGGATCGCTCTCTTAATCTTGGAGATTCAAGAGCAGCAGCTTGCCAGGCTCTTGTTAAGATGAAAAGACGTTTCCGGCGGCATCCTGACTTATACAAGAAATACTCTGATGTTATCAAGGGGTTCCCAGAGTATCCAGTCACTTTACCGCGGACATCAAGAAGATGTTTTGGCGGATTTGGATCCATCCAGAGCATCGAAATTTCCAAAAAATTCGTTGAAGAGATAGTCTTGACCAGGAGGTTCGAGTCTAGTGTCTAAAGACTGTCACTTTTGGTTTGGCTTCTTCGCCGTATCTAGCGATACGTACACTGCTTCGGTTAGCGGAGGATGAGGGTGACATTTACCTCCTTGCTTCTGAAATTATATAGGGGGAAATCTTTGTGGATAATGTTCTCTCTGGAGCTGATAATTTCAACCTAACCCAAGAAAAGCGCAGACAGGTCGACCTGCTACTCCAAGAAGGAGGCTTTATTTTGAAAAAATGGGTTTCAAACGTGGAGGAGGTTCTGCAGGGACTACCCCTGGAACATCGAGCGAATGTTACGTCTTTTCTGCTAAACCAGGATCTAGCTTTTCGTGCTTTTGTCATTTTATGGCAATCGTCTCCTAAATTCTTATGATTTCAGATTGATTCATTATCGGAGACGCGTCAGATCATGAAACGAACAGTGTTTTTGGAGATAGCTCGCATATTCGATCCACTGGGATGGCTAGCACTAGTCATCGTCAAGGCCAAGATGTTCGTGCAAAGCATATGGGCTTTCAAAGTAGGTTGGGATGATATACTTCCAGCTAAATACAGTGCCAATTGGACAACGTTCAGAAATCAGTTGTCGGATCTTTCCACTCTGAACATTCCATGTTGGTTAGATTCTACATTTTCTAGTTACTGTGAACTTCACGGATTTGGAGATGCCTCAAAACAGGCATCGGAGCCGTGGTATAACTTCTTGTAATACCACCTTCGAGCTTAATTCGTGTGACACTCGTCACAGCTAAGATGAAAGTGGCGCAATTGAAGGAGACCTCAATTCCTAGATTCGAATTGTATGTTGCTGTCTTACTGGTAAGGTTGCTATCACATGTACGATCGGTATTGAGTCTCTCTGGTTCAACCCCGATACATCTTTGGTGCGATTCGGAAAACACTTTGGCTTCGATTCTAGGTCATCATCTACGATGATGACCTATATTACTAATAAGGTAGCCAAAATTCAGCACATGCTACCGGAGGCAGCTTGGCACCATGTTCCTGAAGTAGATAACCTTGCGTATTACGCACCGAGAAGCATTAAACCCGCTAGACTGGAGCATCCTTTGCTTTGGTGACAAAGACCTGTTTGGTTGTCTAAACTCGAAATTTTTAAGCCAAAGTTAACCGGAATCATTGACCCTTCTGTTAATAGAGAAGAACGGATCATCGTAAATTATGCTGCAAATGCTTAGAAACCACCTTGGCGACTCTTAACTCAATGTACATCACTTACGAAGTTGGTAAGAATTACTAGTCTCTGTTTTTAGTTCATTGATCGACTTCGTAAGAAGCAGTTCGAACGGTCGCTTTATCAACCGACGACGGTATATCTTAAATTAACACTACAATGATTGATTGGCCACATTCAACAAGAAACCTTTTATGAGAATATTATCAAGGTATCTGCTTCGAAATCAAGTTCATTATTGAAGCTACTATCTTTTTTTGACTATGATGGACTACTGAGGTTGGGAGGTTGACTGTCTCATGCCGTATTAGATTATGAGGAGAGATGTCCTTACTTCTTGCCAAGGACTCACCATTAACGGCCTTGATTGTCAGGAATGAACATAAGTTCATGTCACACGGAGGTCCTCTAATAATATTGTCTTACGTAAGAAGGAGATATTGGATGCTCTCTGGAAGTACCTTGTAATACTAACTTGTAATAAGGTTATGATTCCTCTCAGAGTCACCTCACCAGTTCGGCCATTTGCAGTGGCTGGACTGGATTATGTAGGTCCTACTTGGATACGCACGTGCAAGGGGCGAGGTCACAAGGTATACAAGGGATATATTACTATCTTTGTGTGATATGCTACACGAGCCGTACATTTGGAGATTTTTGTGAATTATACTGCTGAGGGTTTCATGGCCGCCTATAAGAGGTTTTCGGCTAGGCGAGGCATCAGTCATACTCTTTACAGTAACAATGGGACAAACTTCGTGGGAGCCCTGATGGACCGAATGAACCGAATGGAGCCTCTACAAAGTAACCGTAAAGGCCCCATTGGGCCCCCATTCCGTTCCTTTTCGAAAAACTAAAAAAAAACAGCAAAATAAACATTTAAATGGTTGAAATTCGGATTCTAGGTTAAAATTTCCATTCGCATCTCACGGATTCATCGCAATACTTTCTCTTGCAGCGTTAAAAACTTATAAAGAATAAAATACCTGTCATTTACATGGGCCGAAGGCGCCTTCAAGTGCGATGCAAGTGAGAGAGAATTTTACTTTTAAACTTCGCGCGGAACATACTAATTGAGCTATTATGGATGCGCTTGAAGTTACCTTCAGCAGAAGTTAATGACATTTTTTGAAATTTTGAACGCTGCAAAAAAAAGTATTGCGATTACTCTGTAACTTTCTAATAGAAAATTTAACGTAGAATCCGGAATTCAACAGTTTAAAAGTTGATCTTGCTGTTTTTTTTAGTCTTTTAAAAAGGAACCGCATAAGGACCTAATGGGGTCTTTAAAAGTTCTTTGTAGAGGCTCCATTCGGTTCCTTCGGTCCGCCAGGGAGCTGATCGATAGTTAAGTGAACTATTTTCCGAAGCTTTAGCTGAGTCGGATAAGTTTGCTCATTATATCGCCGAAAACAAAACAACATGGAAATTTAACCCTCCCGCTGCACCGCACTTTGGCGGATTTTGGGAAGCAGGTTTACGATCTGCTAAACACCATATGCGCCGCCTAATTGGAGATACAACTCTAACCTTTAAAAAAATGTCCATTTCTCTCGCACAACTGGAGGCCTGTCTTAATTCCAGACCAATTCATTGTTTGGAGGCCGATCCTAGCGATTTGGTAGGGCTGACTCCGGGACACTTTCTCATTATCTCGCCGATTTATACTTTACCAGAGCTTTCAATATTGGATGCAAAGCTGTCACCTAGAGAGCGTTGGCAGCTCGTGACACAAATTTTCCAAACCTTCTGCTAGAGATGGTCGACGGAAAATCTTCACGAGCTACAATCCCGTCCTAAATAGCAGAAGCCATCCACCTTAGTCAAGATCGGTGAACTAGTTTTTATTATACAGGAGAAGATCTCTCCTACTAAGTGGCCTCTAGATCGGGTAGTTCCAGTACATCCGGGGTCTGATTGTCAAATTCGATCCATGTCTCTAAGGACAGCAACTGGTCTTTTAAAGAGGCCTTTCGTTAAACTTGTTTTATTACCTATTTCTGTTTCAGAATCCACGAAAGCTGACCCATTTTAACATTATTACAGGGTGGACGCATGCTTGATGTCTATATAAAGGTGAGCGTACCATTCGAGGCCTGTTATTGCCATTCAATGTCTACCAACCAAGTAATTCGTGAATCTATCACGAAGGTGGGCGGAAATTTTTGCGATCATTCGCTGCTGTTATTTTTAATTATCGTGTCCTTATGTGTACGTTATGAGCCCGTTATGTGTTTTTACACTAATCAGTAATAACCACTCACTGTGTCACGTATTGCACTGATTAACAATATACTAATTTTGGAGCATCCTTTTTCACGTTGAAAATGGGTACAATAAGCATTACTTAAAGGTAAAACGTAGCGTTATTTATCACCCTAATCATCTAATTTCACTGTCGGATCATTTTCTAGTTTGAATCTCAAACATGATTCAATACGGAGAAAACATGTTTTTTGGCTATTTTCAAAAAATTATAAATGAAACAAAAGTGTTTTTTTAATTAAAATTTTTTTATTAGTATTCAGCAGCAAAAACTGTACATAGAAAAAATTCGCTATAATTTTTAAAGCACACTGAGAGAAATTTATTGTACTGGGAACGTGGTTGTGCATAGTTAAAAATGTCCCTTACTACTTCTTATACATGAATCAACGAATCTCTTAAGGAGGCTTTCATAAACCACGTAGCCCAATTTTTGCCACTTTTTGACTTCCTCCTCGTCCCAAATGGTCCACCGTGGCATTATCGTCGATCCCTTCCCCACTACGGTGCTACGTGGTTTTTTTCTAGTTGCTGTAAAATTATAATAAAACAAAAAATTATGAGGGGCAGCAACCACACACGTGGTTGCGGCCAGAATTTTCTTCCTTCGACACGTTAACTAATAT
Organism: Belonocnema kinseyi; assembly: GCF_010883055.1. Taxonomy (NCBI): domain Eukaryota; kingdom Metazoa; phylum Arthropoda; class Insecta; order Hymenoptera; family Cynipidae; genus Belonocnema; species Belonocnema kinseyi. The sequence goes on along the minus strand of NC_046657.1, from coordinate 131,939,761 downwards.
AAATAAACAAAAGGACTTTGGGAAAGATCACGTGGGAGTAAAGAAAAGAGCCAATCGACTTAACTCGGTTCGGTTCGCAAGGATTGAATTTAAGACTACGCGCTCTATTTCAAAAAAGGAGTAACCTAGGCGTTTCATTATTATTTTTTTACACCTAAATATAAAACCACTAGACTCGTACTTGCAACACCCCCTCCCCTTATGTGGACCCGCGTGGCCTTTTGTCGAACATTTCCTCCCCCTAAAGCGATTGCGTGGTTAATGGTCGAAAAATTTATTATGAGTAATTTGGTCATTTTCACTCCGCCCCAGTCAACAGGATAATCCAAAAATGCATTGAACATTTTTTTTTATGCTAGAAGCGAATGATCCCCAACATTTCATTTCAAATATGATGAAAGTCATTCGGTAATTTTGTTTTAAAATTGATTTAAATAGCTGCCGGTTTTTAGTTGAAGCTGCCCACTTAAAATTCATCGGAAAAAATCCCTTTTTTTGAGTTTTTCGAATAATTCTTTAGGGCTTGGGAAAATGTGATGGAAAAGTATTGAATGGTATAGTATGATATGGAACCACTACAAGAATTGGGGACAAGGGATTCTCTGCGTTTAAAGCAAAGATTAGAAAATTCCGCATTATGTAAACAAAATTGTAATACCTTTTTCGCAGCGTTAATAATTTTGTTAAATATCATAACTTCTGCTTCAAGCGACTTCAAGCTCTTTAATAGTTGCTTAAGTAGCATGCTGCTACTGAAATAAGATACGCTTGAAGTCGCCTTCAGTCTGTATTAATGATAGATATCGCGTTTTTTTTTATTCTGTGAGATAGCCAAGGAAAATTTAATGTAGAATACGATTTTCAATAAATGAAAGGTTCATCTTCTTGTTTCTTTAGTTTTTGTTGCATAATACGGAATGGCTGCTACGTGGATACTATAAGGGTACGCTGTAGCGTATCCTTTCTGTGCATTCGGTCTACCAGGGCTCCCATGAAATTTTAGAAAATAATATCGAAATCCTGGATGAACTTTTTAAAATAATTTGAATTTTTTTAAAATCCTGAATAATTTTGAAATCTATTTTAATTTCTTGAAATCTTTTCGAATACCCTATTAAAATCTTGTGAGTCCTTTAAGATCCCTTTAAATTTCCTTAAAGTCGTATACCATCCCGTAAAAGATTTTTAAATCAGTACCATCTCTAGAAATTCTTTACAAATTAATAAAAGCTTTTAATTATGTCTGCATTCTTAAACAGGCCGGACAAGATATAATGTCATGAATGGTGGAAATTTGCGCCAATACCCTTCACCACGTAACCCCTTTCTAGCCCCCCTATCATTTTGCATTTTGCAAGATTTTGTGTGGCCGGCTGTACAAGTATTCTCAACCATCTTTCGAATTCTCGAAAATGCCGCGAAGCAATAAAATCTGATAACAGCCATTGAAATGTCCTAATTTTTTTTAAATACCCTAAGACCTTTTAAATTTTGAAAATTCCAAACATTTTAGCGTCTGTTGGAAATTGCAAAAAATCCCATCAGATATCGGGATCACAGAAACGATTTTATAAACTCAGAAAGCGTCAAATGTATCAGGTGCGGCTATTAAAAACTCGGGCTGATGCGTTATACATTTTTATTTAAAAAATCGCTTAATGGACATTTTATTCCCTTTGAAGCAGTCCCCTTCCCGGTTGAACGCAATGTTGAGGTCCTTTTCTGAGAGGTCGTACTTGAGCTGCTTCGATTTTTTCTTCACTACATCAACAGACTCAAATATGGTTCTTTTAGCCAAGATTTGATCTTCGGGAACAGAAAAAATTTGCACGGAGATGGATAAAGCGAATATAGTGGATGTTCCAATACAGGAATTTGAGTTCTTAAGACTCCTGGATAAACATCACTTTGTGTGCTGACGCGTAGTCCTCGTGAAGAATCCGTGAGCTATTTTTTCACATTACCAATCTTCTTCTTACATGTACGCAAAGGGTTGTCAGAAGCTCTTTATAATATACATCGTTACCATTCCGACCGTTAGGTACGCATTCGTTGAGATCAATTCCTTAGTTACCGAAAAGAACAATTATTATTTCTTTGAATTTTGACTTGTTAATCCGTGCTTTTTTTGTCTAGGTGAATTAGGACTATTCCAATGCATAGATTCTTTTCTGTGTCAGCCAATTTGTTTTAATTCTTGATATTTAAATTAAAATTGCAATTTGTCTAAATTTATCAGCGCGAATACTTCTAAGTAATAAAATAAAGGTCACATTGTGTTCAATGACTAGTATTTCCTCGTATAGTTTTTGGCGGACATACCCGACGGTCTACTTTTGTCTGATCGACTTTTTTTTGTTTGTTAAAATAGTATTGAGCATGATGAAAAAATTTGAATAAAAAGATACATATCCGTGAAATTAACCTTACGTGCTTCTTCTTAATTCGGGAGAGTGTAAAGGCGAACTCGAATTCCCTTAACTGGTGACGGTGAATTTCAAACCCGTTTATCAACTCAACAGAGCTATTCATCTTCATTTTTAATGCTCCAAATTTAAAAATTCCGAAGGTTTTTAGAATATCATTTCAATATTGTATTTGTATTTTATTGATTAATTATTTTAGTATATTTTTGTTTAATATATGCAATATTTTTTTCGTCGGGCATGATTAGCTTTTTATTTTATCTAGTATATTTTCCCAAAAATTCCATTTAGATAACTTGTATACGTTTTAATTTAACAATTTTTTTTATTTTATTCTTAATGTCGTATAAACAGGTTCGGAATCATCTGCGGTAGAAGTGACTCGCGGTTTCAAGCAAATACTTTCTCTAAATAGCTACTTTTGACTAATGATATTGCAGTAATTTCTAATAAACTCTCTTTAAAAACATAACATATGCATAATCTCTCTGTACACATAAGAAATATTTGCGTAACTTTATGCCTGGAATATTTTCCTTCTGTTCTTTTTGAAGTTTCTAATTCTTTGGTAATGTGAAAAAAGAACAACACAGTTTTCAGGTCAACTCTTAAGTCTCTACCTCAAGATCTTCGCGATCAGGTGGTCATATAACAAATACCATTTTTCTTCAAAAAGCTAGTCATTGCTCCAATGCCCTCACCACTGGAATTACTGAACCGGATTATGCTACTGCAGTCCGTCGATTGTACATCATTCCCGGGAAGAAAAGTAGAGGAAGGAGTAGTTTAGAGTGGCTGATTGGCATATATTTTAATGACCTAATAGGCTATGAAGCCATTTTTGTAAACACATGGCGCCTACTTTGACTAATTTAAAAAATAAGTCATCTTATTAGAATTCCATCTCAGAGAATTGAATAACTTATAGCACCTAATCATTTTTTCTGTACGAGATGGTACATTAGCATTTGGATACATCGTGTTAAATTATTCGAATATCTCGGCCAAACGAATGTTTTTCGGCCCAAATACATTAAAGAACACATTGTTTAGATGATCATTCATCGATATTGGTACAGTCTTGTTGGCATAGCCGCCATCTATATGTAATTTAACTCTTTCATAGTTATTATTGAGATCCCTTCTAGGAGCTATGAATGGAAACAAATGTCGCCCAAAGATTACTCCAATAATGAAACCATTTTCTTCTCCGACATCATAAACGCCAGCTGGCAAATTCGAAACTACACCTGGATAAACGTCTTCACAATGATGTACATTAAGTTGAATAGGAGCAGAATGAACTGCAGCATCTTTATGTGGCCAAGCTAATTCTGAAAAAGAAATAAGTATATGTGGGATAGTAATGATTGTGCAGTAGAGTCGAATTCTCAATATGCGATAAAAAGTATTAAACTATCTTAAATATAACGAGAATACAGTTAAATATCATGTTTTTGGGGTGTTTGATTCTGAATTGTGTATTAGAAATACAGAATATACAATGGTTGCCACATTGCCCTATAAATTAACGGGACGAAGAACAAAGTCCAATCTTGGGCGAGAAGGTTGTCATAATACATCGGAAGGGGTGAAGTTATCCCCAATCTATCGGGGGGCTCTAGAGACGACTTGATTTGGCTAGTAGTACCCCCATAAGCTGCGCGTTATTTGAGATTCAATACCGAAGTGGAACTGAATTCTAAAGGCGTGCTGGAAGCCCATAAAGCCAACTAATCGCATAGAAATTGTCGTGGTGCTTCCGTCTGAGCAGTGGCGCACACAAGTACGTCCCTATATACAGTAGCTCGAAACGCCCTTAAAGGTGTTCGGATAAGAAAATATGTGTGCAGTGTACTGGAAACAACTCACGCACGAGCCGGCCGTGTAAGCACACAGAGCACCAACCAATCATGCGCGATTCATCGCGCTGCTGCGATGCGGACTGGATACGTACCATTCACATATCGGATCGCCGCACAGTGGGGTGAAATCAGAAAACGAGGTTCAAAATGACATTTAGAACGCAATTATGCACCGATGTTAGAATTTTTTTTTTTGAAAAATTCAGAACTAAATTTTTCAGAAAATGGTGAGAGTAGATTTTGTATCTTTTTGTTTATTTAATTTTTATTTTAATGCAAACATCGAAAAAAATGTCGATTTTTCTAATTTCATTTTTTATCTTCTAGAGAAAATTTTTCTTATACTTCT
>NC_046657.1:131931229-131935021 GCF_010883055.1 Belonocnema kinseyi | reverse complement strand
AAAAAAAAAAAAAAAAAAAAAAAAAAATGACAAAATTTTAATTAATTTCTTTAAACTATTGACTCAAATGTTCCTTTTTTTATTTGTCTGAAAATTGATCTGTTTGACTATTTAAACTACCATCAACTCAGGTAACAATGTATTCAAATCTACGTAATTATCTATCATATTTGTTCACACTAAAATTATTAATTTTTTTATTATAATTATTTAGGTTTAAGAACCTTTGAAAAAGGTACGCATGTGTACTGAAACGTCAGGAAGTTTTGAAAGGAGTTTTTTCTATTAAATAAATATCTGAGTTTCGAAGAACATGTTTTTTTGATTCATATTTATTTTTTCGATTTACGATTGGACCGTAAGACATAAAGAATTTGAAATCTACGATTTGAAATCAATAAATATCAACGGTCGAAGAAAGGATTGATTTGTTTCATCAAATCATTTTACATTACTTTCGGTTCATTCGTTCCGCAACGAGAAATATTTTCAGGATCCTTCTTTATGACATCTTTACGACTTTTTTACGACATCCTATGTGCGTGTCGTTTCGGTGTCTGTACGATCGTGAAGTTGTAAAGGTGTCGTAACGATGTCGTAAAGACGTCGCCAAATTTTATGCCCACTGGGCTCCGATGTTCCTGTACAAGAATTTTAAGCTTGGCATATAGGCATATTTTTACATTGCCTCGGCTATACGAATTTTCAGCTGCTGATGAAAATTTCAACAGTCGCTGATTTTGGACCACTCTAGTATATGTATGTAACTTTTCTTTATGATAGAAAGATGAAATGTCATCATGTTATACGAGAACTTGCTTATCTCTTTATTGCTTCAAATTGTAATAAAAGACATCATAAATCTAAAGTTTAATCGCGACATCATTATGAAATGCAAACAATTGAGTATGACGCCTGCAATAGCGTTAAGTATACGATAAACAGAATATTTTTTAGGAATAAACATCAGTCACACACTCTTTTCAAAGTTCTTTAGAAGTTAGTTTTAATTATTTAAAAAAAAACTGATGACCATGCTTGGTATTTTATTTTTCATCTTCATGGTTTTTTCGAATTCTATTGGTAAATATAGCAATATCTGCATTTTAAATTGCATTTTCAATTGCATTTTATTTATTTCCCATTCAGTTGAAAATGGTACGTCTTCACGAAAACGTTCATTATCCACTTATGTTAGATCTTTTCCTTTTTATAAATAATTTTTTATCAGCTACGAAACAGCTACTAAAACGAATGATGAAATAAATATAGACATGGAAACGGGTAACCATCAGTGTTTCACAGTAATGGACCTATAAATAAACGGAACGGAGCACAAAAATGCGGGGTCGGGGAACGCATAAGGTGGTCACACTAGAAAATCTATTGCAGTGCGTTGGAGACATCTCACGGACTCACAGTGGGGTGAAATTAATTTCTATTTTAACGCAAACAGCGAAAAAACTGTCGATTTGTTTAATTTCATTTTTATCTTTTGGATAAATTTTTTCTGACGATTCACGCCCCTTGGATTTAATGCGCAGGGCTATAAGAAAGATAAAAACATTGTTAACACGTATAGTTAATTCTTATGAACAATTTGTATTAACAAATACTCGACATTATGAGTTATTCGTCTTCAAAGTATATTTCTGCTCCGAAATCGCTTGCTTTTATCGTTAGGATGATACGTGGACATTACAATTCAAGATTCAATGTTATTTGTTTATTTTACAAACAAATTATATAAACAAATGCATGTTTTGGCCGTTTTTTGGCAAAATAAAACCGTTTTTTTCTTCCGACCTTGCTGCAATTATATTTTTAATTATGTTTTCTGAAGACATTTTTGCCTCTCATCAATGCTTGTTTATTTTCTAAAAAATGTATATAAAAAAATGTACATTTTGGGCGTTTTTAACCGAAAAGAAACCATCTTTATCTGACTTTACTGAAATTATATTGCCAATGGAGTTTATGAAAAAATCTCGCTACGTATTATTACTATTTTACTTAATAAGCCAATTATTTCAGTAAATTCACATATAAGTGTTTTTTAGGTGAAAAGATATCGTTTTTTTTCTCTGATCTTGTTGAAGTGATATGGCCAATGATGTGCTATAGAAAAATTTTGCCAAGCATCGCTAATCGTTTATTTTATAAATAAATGTAGATTGCAGATATTTATAGGCGGAATAAAATCGTTTTTCTTTTATTTGTTTAAAACTATATTAACAATAAATTGCCTACATAAAATTTTTTCAAGCCTTACTATTTGCTTACTTTAAAAACAAATTAGGTAGACAAATACAGATTCTAAAATAAAATTGTGAATGATGTTCTTTGACAAAATTTTGTGATAAAATAGAATTCGTAAAATTCAGAAACAAATCATATAAAATCTACACATTGTAGGCGTTCCTAAGCAGAATAAATTTTTGTTTCTTATAGTCTTGTTGAAAATAGATTGACAATGTTGTTCACATGAACTCTTGTAAAACAATAGAATTTATAAAATTTATAAGCAATTTAAATGAAAAAAAAACAGTTTAAAATCTCTGAAAATGTACATTTGTTTATATATACATATATAATAATATAATAATATAAGCAAGCGATTTCAGAGCAGAAATATACTATGAAGACGAATAAACCCTGATGTGAAGTATATCTTATCAGAATTTGATTATAACAATTCACTATGTAAGTTTACAATTTTTTTCTTATATCCCTGTGCATTAAATCCAAGGGACCCGAAGTAGAAGTACAATTTTGTCTAGAGGATAAAGAATGAAACTAAAAAAATTAACATTTTTTTCGCTGTTTGCATTAAAATAAAAATTAAATAAACAAAAAAATAAAGAATCTACTTTCATCATTTTCTAAAAAATGTAGTCCTTAATTTTTCGAATAAAAAATTTATAATTTGTGCATAATTGCGTTCGAAATGTCATTTTGAACCTTGTTTTCTGCTTTCGGCCCACTGTGTGACGTGCCGCCCGTGCACGAATCAATAAAGCCAACCAATCGCGTGCAACCTCACGTGCTGCTGCAGCCAGTGGCAGTTCATGCTCAAGGTATTCGCACAAGAAAATACGTGTGCAGTATGCTGGAAATGGCTCACGCACGATCTGTTCGTGCACACACACACAGACCGCTAACCAATGGCGTGCGATTTGTCGCGCTGCTGCGGTGCAAGCTGGCTATATACCGTTCACCTATTGGTCCGACATTCGCAACGTCAAAAACTTTTGCGACTCGAGCGGCGCACAGTGGGGTGAAATCGGAAAACGAGGTTCAAAATGACATTTAGAACGCAATTATGCACCGATTTTAGAATTTTTTTTTTTGAAAAATTCAGAACTAAATTTTTCAGAAAATGGTGAGAGTAGATTTTTTATTTTTTTGTTTATTTAATTTTTATTTTAATGCAAACATCGAAAAAAATGTCGATTTTTCTAATTTCATTTTTTATCTTCTAGAGAAAATTTTTCTTATACTTCTCGTCCCTTGAATTTAATGCACAGGGGTATAAGAAACATAAAAAAATTCTTAACTTGCATAGTTAATTGTTATAAACAAATTGTATTAACAAATACTCGACATTAAGTGTTATTCGGCTTCAACGTATATTTCTGCTCTGAAATCGCGTGCTTTCATTGTGAGGATGATACGTGAATATTTAAATTCAACATTAAATGTTATTTGTTAATTTTATAAACAAATTATATAAACAAATTCACATTTTGGCCGTTTTTAGGCGAAAAGAAACCGTTTTTTCTTTCTACCTTG
>NC_046657.1:131913732-131931129 GCF_010883055.1 Belonocnema kinseyi | reverse complement strand
CTAATATTTTAATACGTTTAAAATCAAAATCAAAGTAATGATTGAAATTCCAAGAATGTTGCGACAAACCTGTATTAAAATTCCCAACTTCACAATCTCTTTGGTGTTCAGCAATTCTAGTTTTTAATCTCCTGCCAGATTCACCTATATAAGCTTTATTACAACATTTACATTTAATTAAGTAAATAACACCAGATAAATTTTCAATAGAATCGACGTCCTTTCTTCTTGACAAATAATTATCTAATGTATTGGTGTTTTCAAAATAAACATTAATATTAAATTTTTTAAGTGAATTTCTTAATCTTTCTGATAGACCCTGAATGTAAGGCAAAGTAACATTTAAATTAAATCTATTGTAAGTATCACTCCAATTTACAAGTATAGTTATAAATTATAAGTAGTCTATTTGAAGGTGCTTCTTTTTTCGTTTCTTCATCACTCTCGACGTCTCCAGTCGGAAGACATGTATTGTGAATGGCATTGAAGCAGATCGTCCATTTGGTTGTATTATCTTTTCCGTTTGAAGTTCTTAAACAGTACTTGCAGTGACAAGAATTATCTTCCGCCTTCCGAACTAGGTATTCAGAAAACTTCATTCAGTAATATAATACATATATGTCACATTTGCAACAGTCGTTTGCATCTTGATGTGCTGGTTTTTAGCCATCAAGGATATTGGTAATTCATTTAATTTTTCTTAGGGCACCAAACGATAAGCCTTCTTTGCATAGCGCGAAGAAGCTTTTAAATTCGGCGAAGACTCTTCCGTAATCAGATGCTTCAAAAAACGGCTGTATTAGTGTAAGACTCATACATTGACGACGAACAATAGCTAATAAAAATTCATTTTGTATGGCAGGAGGATTTTGTCTTTTAGTTTAGTTTTAATATTGTACAAAGGTATTGTGCTCATTCTTTTTTTTTTGTTGCTATAATCTCCTATAACATTACGTGTGTCTTCAGTTGTTAAATACGTTACACTGCTATCCCAGTCGGTCATGGGCTAAAAACATACCCATCAATTACTTCACCATTTACAAATCCCTTAGCCTTCATTATAGTATTAAACTGGCGGGATGTCAAGTAGATTTGCTTTAGCGCTGATGGAATGTTTCCACAAATAGCATATCTGCCTACTTTAATTATAGTCGATTTTGACTGAGTATGATAGGTATGTAATATCTTCGATCAAGCCATACGCCAGAAATCAAAGTTCAGAGCAGCTTCTCGATTCTGTTGCATCTTTTTCGGAAATTCTTCTTCTACTTTTAGTCCATTTTCATCGATCTCTGCGGCACGTTTGAAACGCAATCATTCGCAACATCTTCTTTCTTCTTATTTTGCGAATATTAGCTTTATGAAGTTTCACATCTGCTGCCATTACACCTTCTTCATCTTCTGCTTGTTTTTTTTTCGTATTTTCCGCTACACGAAGAATTTCAAGTGCCTGTAAATGTGGCCCTTTTTCTTCTAGCTTCATTCCCTGGCTTTCTGATGTCTTTGACGAATGGATCAGATTCAGAATCTGGATAGAATGCTTTTTTCCGGAAATGCAAATTCGATTTTTTGCCTGCTCAAGTGCTCAAATTCACCTCTAATTGCATTGCTCATAGGTAAAAGTGTTACGAACTCAAGAGTTATAGATGTGAGGAATTCTGGAGCGTAAAATTGATTCGTTATATTTTCATCCATAATATCTCTTGAAAAATGGAGAAAGAATTTATCGATCATCATGAATTCTTTGCTCAGGTCGTCAAGCAGCGTCTCTTTTTCTTCAATCATACATCCAATGAGAATCAATAACGAATTTTCTGCCTTTTGGGCATCCTTGATTAACAGCAAACATGGAAACTCTTCGTAAATTGTGTTCAATATTGTGAGATCCTTATAGAGCAAAAGAAGATTGAAACAATCCAATAACATTCGTTTATGGGGCTAATACTGAGGATATTTTTTTTCTATGTCATTTGCTACCCTGTGTAGTACCTGTGCAATATGTAAATAAAATTGTTATATTAGTTGGCTTACTTCTTCTAGTTACATGATTATAAGTTGAATGCAAATATGCTTGTACTGACATTTCGTTCCACTTAAAACACAATGCTTTTATTGATGCCCATGACAAGCCAGTTACGATGGCTGCGAATAGTTGTGCACACTTTGAACTCTTTGCGCAAAAAGTGTTAAAAATATTTTAAAAATTTGCTAATTGAATTATTTTCATATTCACAAGTGATCGTTTCTGCTGTTGTCATTGGTAACTCAATATGTCGACAGCACAAAAAACTGCCATGTATCGAGTTGATGCGACAAATGGATGAAAACGATGCAACTTTTTTATACCTACATTCATAACCAGCTTGATTAAAATTTCTAGATCAATTACCTGTCATAAAGTTTCAACTGCTGAACACATTATAAAATTATTTAAACCTCTGAACTGAATAATAATCAATAAAAACCGTTTAAAATTACACTTTTACTCAAATTTTGAAAAAATAATTTACTTAGCTCCATTTATTTAAATTTATGTTATTGAGGTTGTGGATCGATTTGCAGAACTTAAATTTGGCAGAAGGGAATGTTTCACGAAATACGTCAACTGTCATTCTGTTATGCGTACTGATTCTAGTATGCCATGAAGTTGTGCTCCTTAATTTTGATTGAGCCTCCGAATCACGGTTTTGCGTATATTTGCGCTTATGGAATCTATGTTTGCATTTTTTTGCTCACATTCTAAAATTATAACGTGCAATTGATTCATAGTATACATTTCTGATCTGATCAGTGAACTTGCTAATCGGTAATAGAGATCACTCAATTTATCGTCCTCTACCTGTAACTGCGTCAAATCTTGAAGATTTTCACTTTTTATCTAAATTCGGTTTTTATTATTTGCCTTTGATTTTATTTTGTGTACTGAGTTCACTCTCATTATATTTTGACGTTGTAACCGCTGTCCCACAAGTTTGCGTCTAAATTTTTAATTTTTTCGTGGTAAAAAACTCTTGCATATTGACGTTTTAAAATTTCCTTTACTTGTATCGGATCTGTGCTGTGACTTTGTTGTTACACGGCCCTGACTGTTAATTTCGGAGGCCCTGGAAGTATCAGTCCTGGAATTGCAGTCCAAGCCCGAATTATATTTATTTCAGGTTCCACTGTAGTGAGGTAGAGTTTAAATCCCCAGCAGAGTCGATTTTCCAAAGCTTTTAAGCGTGCGTTTGTATGAAAAAGTGCCTGTGGTGAAGTTTTTACATACGGAATAATCAACAATTAAATAAAGTAGTCAGATATAAAATAATTTTTTCTTTTCAAATCACTAGACACTTTACACCATTTTTGTTGTCTAAAGATTCGGGATACTATCATTATTAATCGTCTACATTGTGCGTACTGTTGTTTATACAATACAAAACGGCGTTCCTAAACGTAAATCCACGTAACCCAAACATTCAGATGCGCACGAAAAATTTTCTTGGATTTGGATGCGTGCTAACCGCTAACGCAACTGTCACGTTAAGGGCTGCCCTGATGCTGTTTATCACGCGTCAATGCGCACCGCCTCTCTCTCGGCCCCACGGTCCCCACATGGGCGATGACCAAACGAGCGCGAGCTACCTGGGATCCTACCCCTTCCAGTGCGACCCTTTCTCCTCACACCTGTCTTGGCGCGCTGAGTCGCCGGGATTGCCGCAGCGCAGGGTCTATTGTTGCTAATGGCCATAAATCACCTCCGATTACCGTTTGAACTATTAAGAGTTTGTGATCACATAATTATAAGGTCTAGATACATCAATTCTGTGAAAATGTATAGCAAAAGTCTCGAAAACATGATGAAAAATCTCATAAAAATTCGATTTGAGGTATCTAGTGTTTTTGAAGTACTTCAATATAAGATCTATAGACATCAGTTCTATAAAATGTAGCTGCAAGTCCCTACTGTGCGAAGGTGGCGATATTTCCCGCGTCCCTTTATTGCTTCTTTATTCACTAGTATGTTTTAAACCAACAAGAAAATATTCCAACGTATACAGTTTTTGGTGGTCCTTAAAAGGCCGGATGTTTTTGAAGAGTTTAAAAACAATAAAACATTCGTATTGTGAAATTGTGTAATTTTATTTCGTAATCTCTATTATTTAAGTTCTACTATTATATTTTCGACTGCTGCACATTTGTTCGACGAATGAGAATTTTGATGTGGATAAATTGTTGTACTCAGCATGGAACGATTCACACGCATTCTTCGATGTTGTCAAATATGCGCTTTTCGCAGCCCAGATTCTTGGCGGAAATAAAGATGAGTCACTTATGTAAGTCTTAACCAAACATTTACTGAACGCTAGTAGTCTATCATCCAAGCGAATAATAGGTAATAAATCATAAGCAAAACAGTGTTTTACTTCCGAAGCGTCTAAAAAGTATAAACCATAGCAAGAACGTAACCAGTTTCCGATTTCAGAATTTTTTTCCCTATATTCTATTGTGAGACCAAATTTTTGAATGTTTCTTTACCAAGCTTGAGAAAGGTGAAAACGACAACCGACGACTTGAACATTGGGCCAAAATATTATCGCGGTGTTGTGAATTGCTTTCTCAAAGTCAATATTTTTTTTTTTTTTTTAGATTAAAACCTTTCTCCGTGCTAAGTCTAGAAAGTTCCACAAAACATTTCCCGTATATTTATTGAATAAAAGAGGACAATAATCAAATGTTCCGTCTAAATATAAACTTTCCGATGCTGCTAAAAACTCTAAATTTTTACAGGTGTCGAAAATAATTATATTTGAATTTGTATCGTTCAGTTGAATGAATTCTTCTCCAAATATGGTTCTAGGATTCTAATCACTGATGTTCTTATGAGTTTCCTTTAAATTCTGAGGCATTCAATTGCTTTGGTTCCGAGTATGTCTATTTTTAGACGGAAATTTGGATAAGGCTATTGTCGATATGCAGAAAGTATTAAACAATAGAGAATTTTAGAAAAATTTATTTTTTCCAAGATTTCTTGAGATCTGAAGGTATTTATTTATGACTACGTTATTCATAATGTTAAATCCAAATTTCTGAATGAAAATAGAAGTTCTCCGAATCTATATATTTTCACGATTGAATGAGGGAATGTTGAAAATTGTCGGTGGTGATTAAGAGCCATTGGCTACAATAGACTCTGCGCTCCCGAAATTTCGACGACTAATCGCACCGAGACAGGTGTGAGGATTAAGGGTCCCACTGGTAAGGGAAGGATTCCAGGTAGCTTGCGCTCATTTGGGATGTACCCCCCCCCCCCTTCCCGCGCATTAGTAAAATGCTAAGGACTGAAGATGTAGGAAGGTCTTCAATTTAAGTTCAGTTTAACTAATTTAAGTCAGTTTAACTAAATTAAACGCAAAATAATAACTATAACAAAATTCATAGTCGAAAAGTTTCGTATCAATTTCATATAGTTAGAGCCACTGGTTTAGAGAGTTCTTTTAACGATCCACTTTTTCTGTATTCCCTTCAAATTTGGTTGGTAAAAGTTTCTTATATTTTTTAAAATGACGCAGAATCAATACAGATTTTAACATATTTGAAGACAATTTTAAAATCTTGAATTTCACTTGTTGCATGTTCCTCCTTAAGAGGTACAAAAGTACAGTCGTCTAAAAAAAGTACTTCAGAAATATGAATAATGTACCAAATAATTTCTATATATGTCAGTATCCAGCAGAAATTTTCTGGTTAAAAATTCCTAGCCATTCTATCCCTCATAGTACAAATTTCTATTGACAAAAAATTAGCATTGTTTTTTAAATGTTTTTTAAATGTAGGAAAATAGTGTCATACAATTTTTTAAATATAAAATCGAATTGTTAAAAATTATATATCTGCCATTTCTTGAAATCCTTAAGCATATCCTATACAATCTTTTGATTTCTTTGAAGTCCCTTTTAAATTTCACGGAAATCGATTAGAATACCGTAAATAATCTTAAAATCAGTAGTTATCTTAAAATCAGTGTCTATTCTGACGACAGGCCGCAAAATATATAATGCCATGGCTAGGGAAAATTTGGTCCAAAACCCTTTACCATGTAACCCCTTTTCAGATCCACCAATCATTTTGCATTTTGCAAGATTTTGTGCAGCCAAGTATACAAATATTCTCAGCCATATTTCTAATTCTCTGAAATCCCGTGATGCAATAAAATCTGATAAGAGTCATTGAAATCCCTTGAAATCTTTTAAAACGTCCTTAAACCTTAGACATCCCTTGAAATCTTATAAATACGTTAAAGTTCATGGTAATTTATTAAAAACCTTGAACTCTGTTGACTTTTCTCCGAAATCTCCATTTATTTAAAACCCCTTTGAAATCTATAAAAAGATCCTAATATTTTCATTTCTTGATTTCATTGGGCATTTCATCATCTGTTGGAAAATCAGAAAATAACTTACCTGACTCTTATTTTGGTAGGTTCTATTTTAAAAATTCCCACCGCAACCAAGTTAGCATCTGTGGAAATTGCAAATTGAATTATTTGGTCTTCAAAGTCGAACTGGTCTTTTTCGGTAATCCAAAATAAACCATCTCAGCATCTGTTGAAAATATAAAAAAAATCCATTAGATGCCGGGATCGGAAGAACGGTTTTGTAAACTCAGAGAGTGTCCAATATACGTGGTGAGTCTATTGAATAACAGGATTGATGCTCTGTAAATGTTCATTTTACAAATTATTGAATAGACATATTATCCTCTTCAAAGTAGTTTCCCTTCCGGATCCCTACACCGTTTCATAAGAATTATTCAATGTTGGAAAAAATGTTGAATGTTCTTTTCTGATAGGTCGTACATAAGGTGCTTCGCTTTTTCCTTTACTACATGAACGGACTCGAATCTGGTTTCTTGTAGATCAGACTTGATTTTTGGGTACAGAATAAAGTCACAGCAATTTTTTTGCCTCAAACTGCTGCAGCAGCATCGCTCTTTGTACTGATGCGTTTTCCTGGTGAAAAATCCATGATATGTCGTTTCACATTTCCGACCTTCTTCTTTTTACACGTTCACAAAGGGTTGTCAGAACTTCCTGATAATATACCTTGTTTCTCGTTCGACCTTAAGGTGCTCATTCGATGTGAACAAATCTTCGGATATCGAAAAATCAAATATCATCCCTGGCGGAACGAAGGAACCGAATGGAGCCTCTACAAAGTACCCGTAAAGACCCCATTGTATCCCCATTCGGCTCCTTTTTTAAAAACTCGAAAAAACATCAAAGTCAACTTTTAAATTATTGAAATTCGGATTCTACGTTAAAATTCCCTATAGAAGATCAGGGGAATTTTAACGTAGAATCCGAATTTCAACCATTTAAAAGTTTATTTTGCTGTTTCTTCGAGTTTTTTAAAATGGAACCGAATGGGGACCCACTGGGGTCTTTACAGGCTCTATTCTGTTCCTTCGGACTGCCACGGATGAAATTTGATCGTACAATGTTTGCAGTGAGCCTGAATTTTATTCACTTACTTCGATAAAGTGCTTCCAATAAGGACTTTTTTCACCATGGCTGTGAATTATAACCTGTATAGAAAACAATAGTTACTTCTAACATAAATTGTTAAGAAAGCAGGATGTCCACTCTATCTGGAAAACCTGAAATTGTCAGGGAATTTGTTGACTTTAAAGATTCATTATTTTAATTGAAAATGTATGTCCTTCGTTGAAAAAAGAGGTATTTCGTTGAAAATTCGTTTTTTCCTTAGCCGAAAATCAATTTTTTTCTCTAAAAATCTAACTAATTCAATTGCAACTTTAACTATTTTGGTACATTGTTGTTTAAAAATTAATTTTTTACTCTGCAAATATAAATATTCAATATTTGTTTAAAAATTTATATTTTTTAGTTGTAAAATTTTATTTTTTTTTGGTAGAAATTAATCTTGTGGGCTCAAAATTATTCCATTGATTAGACATTTAATGATTCTAGTTGAAAATGCACGTTTTTGTTTCAAATTCAATTATTCCAGTTGAAGATACATAATTTTAGTTGAAAATTCATCACTTTGTTTAATAATCAACTACGTATTCCAGTTAAACAGAGTGGGCACCGTGAGATCCTCAAGACGTCCTTAGAATCTTCCTCTATGCCATATGATGTGACGTCTTTAAGGCATCCTTTGGATCTTTTCATATCTTTAAAATGTCCTCAGGACGTCCTTAAGACCTCCACCGAAAGACGTATATAGGACAAGTTTAGGACTTGTATGACCACTGGGAAGATTCATAATTTCAGTTGGAAATTCATTTTTTCGTTTTGTTTTAAATTTAATTATTCCAATTTTGATCTAAACTTGATATTTTTTAGTTTAAAATTCCACTATTTGGTTAAAAATTTGACTTTTTGTGTTTAATCATGCAATTATATCGTTGAAAATTCATGTGTTTTGTTAAAAAATCGTCTTTCTTTGTAGAAAATTAATCCTCCGTTTTGAAAATTATTCGTCTTGCTTAAAAGATTTTTTTTGCTAAAAAATTTAAGCATTGCAATTAAATATCGATCATGTCAGTCATTAATTCATATTTTTGGTTAAAAATAAAACTACTTAGTTGAAAGTTAAATTTAATTTATTGTAACAATGAATCTTTCTTTTTTTGTAAAAAATTAATTTTTTTAAATGCAAATTTACCCCTTCCATGTTTTGTTGAAAGCTGATCTTGTTTAGTTCAATATTCAGCTATTTGTTTAAAAATTGCTCTTTTTGGTAGAAAATTAATTCTTTCGGTTGAAAAGTCAACTATTTGGTTAAAAATTCTTCTATCTTTCGAAAATCCAAACCTGGAATTCTCAGGGAATTGTTCTCCAGGATTTGAGTAGACCCCCTGGAAAGTGCATCACATTTTGGAATAAATATTTAAATACAGTAATTGAATATTTTAATTAGGCATATTTCGGGAGCGTAAAGGTTTAGTAAAGATACCGTCAGATCAAACGACATATTTACAATATCGTAAAGACGACTCAACGACATGGACATAGGATGTCGTAACGATGTCATGAAGATATCGCCGAATTTTGTACCCACTGGGTCTTCATTCAAGATGTATGTAATTCAAAATATCTTACAGCCGATTATAGATCATTAAAACATGCACAAAGAACAAATTTAATTTAGTCGATAAGAAAGTTTTCCATATTTGAGAGTTAAATTCAAAAAATTATATTAAAATGTACTAAAGTTGTTTGACTCACGCTCTAACCTCCAAGTGTAGTCACCTAGTTTTACTATATAAATACTACAATGACATATGTTTTGGATTTCAAGCAGCACTAATTTTTTAAATAGAAGTGAGTATGCAGAAGAAAAACTGTTTAATTTGACAATGTTTGCATAAAATGAAATTTTGGAATGGTTGCCTCAACAAACCTAAATATTGAATAAGTTCTTAAACGCAAAAATGATTAAAGTAAAGAGTTTTTCCCTCAAAATACATACTTTAATTTAAAAATGGAGAACCGTTTATTATTTAAAAACAATTAATGCTAGTATTTATTGCGTAAGGTATCGCAAGTCAATCTTGAGGTTATAGAGAGGTTATATGAGGTTATCTATATATCGGATGAAAGATATCGATATTTCCGATATTTCGATATCGGTATTGCATTACTACTTAGTAATACTTAATCCTACAATACAGTCGCTAATGACCCTCATAGTTGATGCGACTATAAACATTCAATTAATAAAATTTTTCTGGATGGTTTAAATGTTTAATGGGGGATTCTTTTTAGTGCTGTAGCTGTATAGATTCTAGGCTGTTTCTTATCGAAATCTTTTAGGAAAACAGAACACGTACAACTCTCCAAACAAATATTTCAAAATGTTGAAATGCTGTTTCTTAAGTTTTTACTTTTTTCGAAAATGTGTTTTTGTGGAACTTTTTAGAGCCTAACGATTATGCACAAAAATTAAAGATCTGAAAAGTAAAAAATGGCCGTTTTTTGAATTTGTATTGTGGGTGAATTTACCGGGATTGGTTCTGAATAGACTTAGGACTTACAAAACGATATGATCAACTTGCTCAAAACTCTGGAAAAGATCAGTTTCTTGACATCAAGAGCTTCTTATGATCTTATTTTCTTCATCACCCAATTGATTTGAATTTGTGATATTTAAAGTGGAATTTCAATTTGTCTGAATTCGGTAGCGCGAACACTCCTCAAGACGTCGTAACCCGTTAAGATGACACCTATAAAAAATAACATAAAGGTCACATGAGTACTGATATTTCCTCGTTCAATTTTTTGTTCACATATGATCCATTAGTTTTTTTGCTAAATTAACATTCATTATCATAAAAAAATCTAAACAAAAAGATACGTAGCCGTGAGATTTACTTTATCGAGCTCCTTTTAAATTCGGGAGAGTGTAAAGGCATATTCGAATTCGGTTCAACTTGTGACGGGGAATTTCAAATCCGTTCGTTAAGCCATTCCAGCTATTCATATTTATTTTTTAAAGGTTTCAATTTTCAAATTTGCAAGTATTTTGATTTAAAAAATATTCTAAATCATGCGGTAAAAAATGTTTTGAAACATTGGACGTTCTTGGAATGTTATTTGGCTTACCTCCAGAAGCTTTAATTTGAGATGTTTGTAAAGAAAATCTGTCCAATGTTAGGATTAATGGTTTTTGGAATATCTACATGCTAAAAGCTTTAATTTAAACCATGTTTGAAGAAAATCGTATCACTTTTATGATATGATAAATTCTGTACAAGAAAAGTACGATCGCTATATAAATTTGACGGATATTTAAAATTTACAATTAATTTTACAGTTTGTGTTACAATTATGATGATTATAAAGGCCTAATCGAAAAGAAAATAAGTAGAATTAACAGCAGAACTTACTACTAATCTTTTTTATTTTTCTGAATTTAAATGCAAAATTACTACCTACACGGCCCTACAACGGAAAACATAGTTGAGCGACATTTTTTCGAAAAATTGGTTTTTTATATCATTGGAATCGTGAGAATAAGTTGCATCTGACTATCATGGTTAACATTATAATTTTTAATTGTTTAGAATGAAAACTGAATGTTTAAAATTCCGTATATTGATCAAATTGACCAAATGCAATATAAAAATGTAAGGAAGGTACTTTGCGGTGCCTAAAAGAGAAGGCGAATACGTAACGAAATACAAGGGAAGAATTAAAGTGAGGTACTTTGCGGATCTTTTGTCTGGCAATAGTGGCCGAGCATCCTGCTTGGTAAAAAATAAAAACACCGTATGTGCTGTGCATAAAGTTTCAGGTTGTAAATGTGTCGAGTCGAACAAAGATGTCCAAGCGAAGAAATGCGAGAGCGGTATCGCTAGAATTCGGCATGCCATGCATATCTAGTGGGCACAAAATTTAGCGACGTCTTTACGATATCGTTACGACATTCTATGTCCATGACGTTACAGTGCCTTTACGAAATCGTAAAGACATCGTCAGATGATAAGAAATATTTACGATATCGTGAAGACGACTTAACGACATGAACATAGGATGTCGTAAAGTTGTCGTAAATATCCTCAAGTACGTTATTTAATAGAAATTGTAAAATAATTCATTTTTTCTTGCGAAATCAGAAAGAGAACATGCGTTTTACCAAAAAGGGATACTTGTATTAATAAAAATGTATTCCTGTACTAAAGTTCTTAGCACAGATGGTTTTTCTTGAATATGTACGTTCAACTCAGAGAAAACTTACTTAAGGGCAGATTCTGGTCATCCGTGTCTTTTTTCTTAATTTTTCAAAGAATTTCATTTCATATTAAAAATAATGTGTTCCTTCAAAATTTTTTACAGTGTAAAGTATAGAGGTTGAACTAATAAAAAAAATTTTTATTTGTTTTTGATTGTATTTGTTTACAAAATGGTGGCCTCAAAAATGTCCTCCTTTCCAGCTTTCGATTAAATATTTCGGGAACAGTTGACCTGAATTCAAAAAATAAAAATGGTTTATAATCTGTATAGTTCTGGCTATCGTATAAACTACATTCATAAATTTGTCATGAAAAAAATGATCGTAGTTAAAACGATAGAGACACATTTGAAGAATAAGCTATCCAAATTTCAAGTCAATCGGTTCATTAGTTTCCAAATAAATTTGTCAAAGGTTTCAGAAAATTTTGTTTCGAGAAAATTGAGTTAAAGTTTTCTTCCATGAATTATTGAAAAAAAAGAATCTCACTCACTCAGCGATGCCAGCTCCATACACGATCCCTTCCTCTTCTTCATAATAATCGTTCTGAAGTATCCTTGTGTTCCTAAGGGCTGTGCTGTATTCTTTGGATACTTCAGAAATTTGTAGTTTAGTTCTCTCCATGTGCAAGTTGTTGACCTTCTCAGCGTAGAGTTTTGCTTGCGGTCCAATCCTGACTTCCATGGCTTGCATAACTTTTAAAATTCTATTTCTAGAATTATTAACTAGCAAAATATGAAGAAAAAGAAATTTCGATTAAAAAAAAAAATTATGACCTGAATCTTCCTTTAACTTTTTAGTTTGGATAGCAGTATACTAATACTTATATTTCAAATACGTAAATGCACACAGCAAATGCAATGATATAAAAAGCCATGCGTCGCGGATAAGTTGTCTGTTAAAAAAAACAATTTTATTCAATATTATATTTGTGTTTTATTTATGTATTATTTCAGTATTTTTCTGCTTGCACTGTGCAATATTTTCCTTGTCGGCCTGGATTAGTTTTTCATTGTATACTGTATATTTTTCCTATTAAATGCAATATTTGCGTTACCTTATGCCTGGAATCTTTTACCACTATTCTTTGCGAAAATTCTAACTCTTAGGTACCAGAGCATTGATCGCTTTCCTCCTCCACAGCGGCTTATTATTTATGAAAATTCGACAAGCTAAAATTAACATTTGAGTATCGTGCTAACGTCTATAATAAACAATCAACTATTTTTTACACATTATCATGAGTAACTCATAAAAAAGAACAACACAGTTTTTAGGTTAGCTCTAAACCATATACCTTAATATCTTCGTGCTAGGGTTGTCATCTAGCGAAATGCGATTCTTTTTCAAGAAGCGAGTCATCGCACCATTGCCCTCACTAACAGAATTACTGGACCTGATTATACAACCGTAGTCCAGTCGCAGTGGTGGAGGAAGAAAGAAAACAGGTGTCCTCATCGTCAATCCTTCATTACGCGACGCCTGCGCAGTTGAAAAATTAACACCACTGCCGTAGTCCGTCCGTCGTACATATAGATAGATTTGAAGGACCTCATAGGTGACGAAATCATTTTTGTAGACGCATGGCGCCTGCTTTGACTAATTTATAAAATGGGCCCTCATCAAAGTTCGATCTCGGGGAATTGCAAGAATATGAATGGTATTCGGAAAGCCAAAGCCACCCTCTGGCAGACCGAAGGAACCGAATGGAGCCTCTACAATGTACCCGTAAAGACCCCATTCGGTTCCTTTCTAAAAAACTTTTAAAAAACAGCAAGATCAACTTTTAAACTGTTGAAATTCGGATTCTACGTTAAATTTTTTATTGGAAACGCACGGAGTAATCGCAATAGTGTTGATTGCTACTTACAGATGATGCGTTTGACGTGTAGCAGTCAACAGGCGTTTACGTGTTGCATTTTTAAAAAATTTTTACTGTTTAAAAAAAAAGAACCGAATGGGGACCCAATGGAGTCTTTACGGGTACTTTGTAGACGCTCCATTCTGTTCCTTGGGTCCGCCAGGACCACCTTTATAGAACCTGATCATTTGTTCTTTCCGAGATGGATACTTGTTATTTTTATAAATCGAGTTAAATTATTCGAATATCTCGGCCAAGCGAATGTTTTCCCGGCCAAATACATTGAAGAACAGATTATTTAGATGATCATTTGCATATATTGGTACAGCCACGTTGGCATAGCCGCCATCGATACGTAATTTAACTCTTCCATAGTTATTATTAAGATCTCTTCTAGGAGCTATTAATGGAAACAAATGTCGCCCAAAGATTACTCCAATAATGAAACCATTTTCTTCCCCGACATCATAAACGCCGGCCAGCAAATTCGTAACTACACCTGGATAAACGTCTTCGCAATGATGAACATTAAGTTGAATAGGAGCAGAATGAACTGCATCATCTTTATGTGGCCAAGCTAAGTCTGCAAAAGGAATAAGTGTAAGTAGGAAAGTATAAGGATTGCGCAGTAGAGTCAAATTCTCAGAATGTGGTAAGAAGTATCAAACTTACTAAAAATATTATCAGAAGACAGATATGTTTTTGAGGTTGTTGATTCCGAATGGCGTATTCAAAACGCAAAATTTAAAATGGAAGAAAGATTTAAAAAGATATGGGATTTGCATATACCTGTAAATTGGTTCAAAGGCCGTTTAGTTTGCTGATTATGAATGTCGTATTAAAAACATCGAATTTAGAATGGTTGATGACAAAGCCAGACATATTTACGTTTCCGAAACTAAAAAAGTAGCGTTTCCATTAACCCTGACACGTAAAGGGTTAGTGTTTAACATTGATCGTTACTCGTTTCCACGCCTATGTTCGTTTCATTATTTTTTCTCGTAGTTACTAAAAAATTATTCACAAAAAGGGAAATATCCAAATGTATACCGAATATCTTCGTGAAAGCTTACCTTTTCGGATTGAATAAAAAAAATTTACAGCAAACGGAAATGCACTTTAAAATATTACCATATTTACCAATAAAATTAGGAAAACCCACGAAGATGAAATATATGATACCAAGCATGATCTTCAGTTTCTTTAAATAACGGAAAGCCACTTTTGAAGAACTTTGAAAGGAGTAAAGCTAATGTATATTCTTTAAAAAATGTTCTGTTCGCCGTGTACTTAACGCTATCACAGACTCCATACTGAATTGTTTGCATTTCATTAGTGAAGTCGCAATTAAACTTTAGAGTTATTTAATCTCCTATTCGAATTTGAAGCAATGGAGAAATAAGAAATTTTCATATTTCAGAAATATTATGTAATAATTGTACAATAAAGAGAATTATACCAAAATTACAACATCTGCAAGTTTATCGCACGCTTTAGTAATTACATTTTTTGTTAAATGAAATTTTTATAGATTTTCCTTTAAACCTCGCAGAATATATTTGGAAAAGAAAAACTAAAATTTTCAAAGATTTACAATAAAAAAATGGTTTGAAAAAAGGTGTAAAACTGATCATTTTATTTTAAGTTCGCCCGCAGGTTAACAGGCCGGTTAAAAGCCGTGGTTCAAAGCCTAATATCCTCCCCATGGAAAATCTCAGAAAATTCTCGGGCGAAATAGCTTGGTTCGTTTCGCGCTATCCCCTGGCGGATCGAGGGAACCGAAAGGACCCTCCATAAAGTACCCGTAAAGACCTCATTGGGTCCCCATTCGGTTCCTTTTTAAAAAACTTTAAAAACAGCAAGATCAACATTTAAACTGTTGAAATTCGGAATCTACTTTAAATTTTCTTTTAGAAACTCACGGAGTAATCTAAATATTTTTTTTGCGCGTTGTTGTCTGAGGTTTCCACTGCGTGGCGCTAGCATCCAGACAAAATTCTTAAAGTTACCGACGGAACACTTATTAACTGCTACTCAAAGAAGATGCACTGGAAGCCGCCTCCAGCCCATGTAAATGACATGTATTTTATTTTTTTAAGTTTTTAACGCTGTAAGAAAAAGTATTGCGATTAATCCGTGAGTTTCTAATGCAAATTTTAACGTAGAATCCGAATTTCAACCATTTAAAAGTTGATTTTGCTGTTTTTTTTTTTAGTTTTTTTCAGGAAGGAAACGAATGGGGACCCAATGGAGTCTTTACGGGTACATTGTAGAGGCTCCATTCGGTGCTTTCGGTCCGCCAGGATCAGCAGGGTCGATTTGAATGATTTTTGTCAGTAGTTGGCCGTCACCAACACGACTCACTTTTCAAATTTTTCTTTAAAGGCCATAGCAGGATAAGTATGGTCTGGGTGCCCCCGCTCGGATGTGATCCATATTGCGAAAGGAAGTAGTTACTCCAATAAGATAATGTTGCCCCAAGTACCAACTAAGAAAAAAAAATGTTTACAAAAGTTTTAAACAAATTTTGAAAAATCGAATTTTCTCAAAAAGGCTTTGCCGACAATAATGGATGAAGTATAAATTAGAGAAGGTACTAGGGGCGTTCCGAAAAAAATCAAAAACCAATTCTGTTGATTATAAGAAGATAAATTAAAAACAAATAATTCTCAAATAATTTTGTTTGAAGGATGCACGTCTGGCACACCACCCTTTTTCCCTATATTTGCGGAAATGATCAATGCATTACTTCATACTTTAAGAAAATAAAAACTACTTGAAGGCCCCTCACATACATGCAATTTGATTAGAATGAGGGTCCAACTTAATTTATAGCTTATGACGCAATAAGTTATACGCAATGGTGTAATAAAAAATCAAATGCAACAGAATTATTCGATTGCAAACACATTCCATCGTAAATTCCCCAGTAACAGTGTCAATTGATTATAAAGTGGATAGAAAAATACTTTTCTTCGTTTGCTGCTGACATTCGCCAAACTAGTGTCATGTTTGCCCAGGTTTTACAGTATATTCTGAAATGTTTTAGAAAAATTAATCCACAGAAAAAGTGGAAAATACTTATTTCCTCTTTTAGCAATTTGTGTTTGTTTAGAAAAATACCTTATGTATTTATAAAAATTCATTGGAGCAATTTTTCAGTAAACTTAATTTCGAAGTTCCGGATGAACCGCATATTATTTAAAATGTTCGAAAATTTTTGGTAAATAATTTTTCAGTTTTAAAAAAGTTGAGGTCACTTTTTTAACACAAAAATTTTCAAAAACTTATTTCTCGGAAATTTTGCATATTAAATTGGAATAAAAAGTACGCATTAAATATTTTTCAACAAAGAACGAAAAAAAAAAAAAATAAAAACATTTAGGAGGCAAATCTGCCTCCTAATCGGACGTGGTTTCTCACAATCCTTAGTCTCTATATGCCAAGAAATTAGTGGACAAATAAGTTCCTTCTCACAAGCCGATGGCCAAGACTAGACTGGATAGAGTTCTGCTGCTCTCAGCCTCCCCTCTTCCATCAGTCCCGCCAGAATCGCCTGGCCGTCAGGTGCTGCCCTCTTTTTCCCCACCACCGGTTGTTACTTCCGTGGATCGGACTGAATGTTCCCCTGGTGGTCTGCCGGTTCGATGTTTCCTGGCAAGATGGCTACGCCGGTTTGTTTTGACATGTGCTGGCCTGAGTGTGGTTCCGCACGTCCTAAGTGCATTTGTTTTTCTTCACTCGAGTCGGTCAGGAATCAATAGACGGTTCCACGGTGTGTTTATAGTGGCTTCG
>NC_046657.1:131911766-131913632 GCF_010883055.1 Belonocnema kinseyi | reverse complement strand
CGAAGCCACTATAAACACACCGTGGAACCGTCTATTGATTCCTGACCGACTCGAGTGAAGAAAAACAAATGCACTTAGGACGTGCGGAACCACACTCAGGCCGGCACATGTCAAAACAAACCGGCGTAGCCATCTTGCCAGGAAACATCGAACCGGCAGACCACCAGGGGAACATTCAGTCCGATACACGGAAGTAACAACCGGTAGTGGGGATAAAGAGGGCAGCACCTGACGGCCAGGCAATTCTGGCGGGACTGATGGAAGATGGGAGGCTGAGATCAGCAGAACGCTATCCAGTCTAGTCTTGGCCATCGGCTTGTGAGAAGGAACTTATTTGTCCACTAATTTCTTGGCATATAGAGCCTAAGGATTGTGAGAAACCACGTCCGATTAAGGTAAGCGTCAACAAAGATTTTGAGTGAGTTTTCTTTCTTTTCTTGTGCAATTTGAGTGAGTTCGTAAGCGGGATTAATGCCCCTATTGGGTAGTTGTGACGCGTTTCGAAGCAACAATAATTAGTATGTAAGCCTATCCTTTCGTTTGTTTCTTTTTTTTTGTGTGTCAATTTAGATTTGAGCCGATTTCTGATTTCGTACCGGTTATGCCTTTCAGTCAGGAACGCTCTTGATTTGTGAGGAAGCGATCCTCTTTAAATTTATTTAAAATTTATAATGTAATAAATCTTTATTTGTTACAATTTTTTTTAACCAAAGAGTCACAATGTTTTTCCTCGCCCCCACTTAACCCTTTACCGATTGAGTAGGGACTTTTTATACGAGATTTCCTAAAGTAGAGATAAATTATGAATCCCTCTCCCCTTTTGGAGTGACGCTCAGAACGCTTCTGGCGCCTGACTACGGTAGGTAATGTTTAAATTACCTTTTAACCACTGAGGACGCCAGGATTTGAGCATTAATTCCCCTCTTTGTCCTAACGATTGGAAATAGTGTTACATTATCTCCATTTCTATATAAATGACAGCCATTAAAAAAAAAAATTCACAAAACTTTTGCAGATGTCTTTGTTTATTTCGAAATTGTATATGCCTTTTTATATTTATCACTATGAAACCCATACTATTCCATTTTTAAGGATTTTCTCTGAAAAATAAAATTTTTTAAAACTTCAAAATTGTTCAATTCTGAACAAAGATGTTGAAGTTGGCCGGGTAAACATACTACACACTAGGTTATTTTTACCCGGCCATAGTGAGAGTTAAAATTTAAAAATACATTTTTTTCAATTTTGAAATTATCGGTTTCTCAATTACAACATTCAGGACACAATATGCATAAATAGTAAAATATATAAATTTTTATAAAATATTACATAAAACAATCAAATAAAATAAAAAATAATTCTATTATACAATTTTATCATTTAATTATAATTTATTTAATGCATAATTAACTAAGCAAATAAAAAAAGTTAACAAATTAATGTTCATTTAAATCAATAATCGTGAGGAAGGCGGCAGTCATTCTGAAAAATTTATTTCTACGTCTAAAAACAATGAAACAATAATTCTACACGCGAGAACGCTAAACAATCATATTTATTTTAAAAATGTCTTATTTTCAATTTTCACTTAATATGGTTATCAATCCTACACGGAGAGATCTTGCATATTAATATTTCTTTTATCGCATATCCATAATTCAAATAAAGTGTACGAATTTAGGGATAATCGAGGTTCGGTTAAAAAAAGTCGAATAGTGACTATGAAAATGCAGACAAATATTTTTGATTAGAATAAATCGTACGAATTGTACTAGGCAGTCTGATAAGTACCTGAAAATTCTAAGAGATGGCATTAGTATTCACTAATGTGAACCATTTTCGTCGAGCTTGATCCTTCAAATGACG
>NC_046657.1:131891758-131911666 GCF_010883055.1 Belonocnema kinseyi | reverse complement strand
GTAGCTAATGCTGTAGGCATATCATTGGAACGTGTGGGCAATATCGTGCATTCAGTTTTAGGCATGAAGAAGCTCTGCGCGCGATGGGTGCCGCGTTTGCTCCCAGTGGACCAAACACGAATTCGTGTGACAACTTCCCAGCAGAATTTGGAATTATTTTCGCGTAAGCTGACCGAGTTTTCGCGCCGATTCATAACCATGGATGAAACCTGGATCTACAACTGCACTTCTGAGTCAACGCAACAGGCAAAACAGTGGGTTCCACTGGGCCAAAGTGCTCCGAAGCGTCCAAAAACGCAACAATGGGTCGGAAAGGTTATGGCCTCCGTATTTTGGGATGCACGTGGCATAATATCCGTGGATTATCTTGAAAAAGGTAAAACCATAACCGGAGCATAATATTTATCATTATTGGACCGATTGAAAATCGAAATCGCCGAAAAACGACCGCATTTGAAGAAGAAAAAACCGGTTTATCATCACGACAATGCGCCTGTTTATTCATGCTTAGTTGCACAAACAAAATTGCATGAAATCGGCTTCGAATTGGTTCCTCAGCCACCGTATTCAACAGACCTGGTCCCCAGCATCTACTACTTGTACCCTAACCTGAAGAGATGGCTCACCGGTAAGCGTTTTTACTCAAATGAGAAGCTCATAGCTGAAACTGAGGCGTATTTTGGAGACCTTCCGATCGAGTACTTTTCGGACGGTATCAAAAACTTAGAAAATCGTTGGACTCGCTCTATGGACCTAAAAGGAGAGTATGTTGAAAAATAAAACCGACTTTGGCCAAAAAAACGTCTCCGTGTTTCATTTTTCAGGGACTTATCAGACTGCCTAGTAGACTCTTGCTTCAAAAAATTACAGTATTTTTACTTCGCTGTATTACATTTTGGAATGGATTCGAATAACGAAAATTAGTATAGTGCTTTGAAAATAATGTAACAAAATGTTAAACGTTTTGTTACGAACGCCTTGCAATCTTTATAAATCACTGTACGAAAAATGAAGAAACGTATCACTACTTGTGAGAAACTTATAGTGCTAGGTCAAAAATTTCAGGTGCTCCAGACTTAATTAACTATTTATCACACACACACACACACACACACACACACACACACACACACACACACACACACACACACACACACACACACACACACACACACACACACACACACACACACACACACACACACACAAAATCTTTCAATTTCTATGAAATTGTTGAATGAAAAAGTAGAATTTCTGATTGGCCATTTTATTAAGCATAACAAAATTCCATTCTTAAAGCCATTCCAAAAGCCATTTTTAACAAATTTATAGATCTTTTTCAAATGCATAATTTCAGTCTTCTTGTCCTTTTCCGTATTTTGCATGTGCTGGAAGTTTCGACTCATCATTAGGATAAATTGTTCGTCTTTTTGAATACCGTATAAATCCGTACAGAGAATGTTTGAATCTTGAAAAAAAGTGGTCTCAAAAATGTTTCCAATTCGCTCACTGTTTGATTTTTTATCCAAAATGGCTGGTTAAAGAACTTGACCTTTAGTTTAAGACACTCAAAAATATACCAAGGCCAAGCCAAGCTGTAAACTCTTTCGAAAGTTATCGTGCTAACAAACAAAACATCTACAGACTAACATACAGAAAAAATAATTTAAAAAATATATTTGTATGTATTAAGCGACAGTTTTGGAGTTTCAGGTTTTTTATTTTATAAAATGTAAAAGTAATTATTAGCTCATTTGATAAAGAATCACGGTAATTTATACTAATGATTGGTATATTCTTTATAAATTTAATATGTTGAAAGATATCAATACAAATATGAAAAAATATTATGCTTAAAATTATCTCAGGGCGTCTACTCGGTTTTAAATTACAAAATTTACAGATTTTGACGTTAAAAATTCAACTTTTTCAATACAAAGGCCCAATAATTAAGCAAATTGAAATGTGCTGATTCAAACTTTATAAAATAATTTTATTTGATTTAAAATCCTTTTTAAATATTGTTTCAGTTGATAATATTAAATTTTTAACCCATTCAGTTCGAAAATGTTTAATTAAAAACATATCTAAATAGGCAATTATACATCAAATATTCAAAAGTAAATAATTTGAAACTGAATCGTTTGAAATAGAAAGCCTTAAATGGTAAAAATCATGGACATAGGCAATACGGGACTAGGCATGCCATCCTAACTTGGCGAGCGGGGTTGAATCCACGCGAGGGGGGAGAATTCCATGAGTGGGGAATGCCGCCATCTACGATGTGCCATTTGATTATGCGCACGAGCATTTTTGCCGACAAACTGTGCATGAAAATATAAACATGTGGGCGCTGCCATGTTTGTCGCGGGACATCAAAAGGTGGCGGACCTCCCTCCCGATTGCATCGCCCCCGCAATGGCATGCCTAGTCCCTTGTTTCCTATGTCCATGAAGTTCACAATTGTTATTACAACGTTAAGTAACAATTGAAAATTATTAATTTGAAAGCACCAAAATTCAGAAAAATCAAATTAATCTTGGTATTTAATTTCTTTGCAATTGCGAGAGGAGCTTTTTTAGGTTCTCATTTTTATTGTGTGGAAAAGAGTAAAGTATTCTATTTTTAACATTTTTATCAACCTTGAAATGATAAACTTCTCATTTTTATCAAATTGGCAGTATATTTTATATTTGTAAAGTTTTTATTGAGTTGAAAGTCATACAGTTTTTTTTTTTAATTGGAAGAGGCCATTTTTATTTATTTTAAGATTTCTATTGTGTTTGAAGAAAGAATTTTTCATTTTTTTCTAATTAAAAGAAGATAATTAAAAAATATATATTGATATTGAGTCGGAGGAGAGGAAGTGTTGATTTTCGATTGTTTCTGAATTTAAAAGAGGGATTTTTTATTGTTATGTTTATTATAGAACTGGAAGAAAGGAAATTAGTTTTTTAAAGTTTTTTTTAAATAGGAAGATGAACTCTTTTCTGGATATTGTTAGATGATATCTTTGCTGATTTTTTGGAAGATATCGTTTTTTAATTGATCCAACTATCATAACAGAGAAGACAAATTTTTTATGGACATTAGGGTCGATCTTATTTATTTTTTTTTGTATTCTGCAAATAATTTAATAGATATTAATTTATTTTTGATTAAAAATGCAAATTAGATGTTTTATTCTTGATAACCAACTGACTGAATGGATTTATCAATAAGACTATGTGAATCAGTCTTAACTTATATTTTTTAAATTAATCTAAATTCATTGCAATCTATATTTTCTAATGATACTTTTTTTTATGATGTTTTTATTGATTTGGGAGATGGACATCATTCTTATCTTCACACTTGTATTAATGCGAGTTGAAGTTGAGGATAAGTGTTAATTTAGAGAATTTAAAATGAGAGCGCGGATTCATATTTTTTAACCAGAGATCTTTGTACAGTTCAATTTATCAAAGTGTGAAGGTTCAGGTTTTGCAGTTTAATTGCACTTAGTTGAAAAGTGTTAAAAGCTTCTATTTTATGTGTGTCAATTATTGAGAGTTTAAATAAAAAATTTCCAAATTAAAATTAGTTTAAACTTTAATTTAAATTTCACTAGTTACGAACATTTCTGTACTACAAACGCACCCATGGTTGAAGAGATTTGGCGGGGAATCCCAAGTCATGAGCCCAGTACAGTCGGTCAGATGGTGTGATCGTCGCAAGTTCATAGTAGGAATCTTTATAGCAGTACCCCGATTATCCCTAAATTCTTACATTTTATTTTAATTATGCACATAGAATGAATCAAATATTGACATCAAAAGTCTCTCCGTGTACGCCGCAAAATTCTATAAAAAAATAATGCTTAAAATTTTGTAATTTAAAATAAACTCTACAAAATAAAAAATTCTGCACCCATATTGAATTTAAAATCCAGACTTTTATTTTTGGTAATAAATATGTTTGTCTATAAAGTTTTTTGGTGGACAGTAAAGACGATGTCTTTCCGATATCGAAAAGAAGTCGCCCAATTTTGTGCCCACTGGGTAATTTTTTCCATACAAAATTTAGTAGCTAAAAACATTTATTACGATACAATTACATTTTAATTCAGTTTAAGAGTACATATTATGCTTCTGAATATTTTTGTTATGCTAAATTTATTAAAATAATTGATTCATTCATTGAAAATCAAAATTTTAAAAATCCTTCATACAAAATTTTTATTTTATATTTTTAAGTATTTACCGACTGAGTTCCGGTTATTGAATGTAGCCATGGACATAGAAAACACGGGACTAGGCATGCTATCCTAACTTGGCGAGCGGGGTTGAATCGACGGGAGGGGGGAGAATTCCATGAGTGGGGAGAGCCGCCATCTACGATGTGCCATTTGATTATGCGCACGAGCATTTTTGCCGACAAACTGTGCATGAAAATATAAACATGTGGGCGCTGCCATGTTTGTCGCGGGGCATCAGAAGGTGGCGGACCTCCCCACTCATTGCATTACCCCCGCAATGGCATGCATAGTCCCTTGTTTCCTATGTCCATGAATGTAGTTCTTTAATAGCTGAAGAGATTGAGTAATCTGCTGGTTGAGCAGTACGGGGAATCGAACAATTTTCGCGAGGAGTGCCATCCATAATTAGTTCCTCGAACTATACCTCATGCGGCGTCCGAGCTTAAGTGTAAGTCCTCCTTAAGCATAAGCTTAAGGCAGCGTTTTTTATCACTTTTTTTATTTTCTATAATGTGTCAATATTGTTTTAAAATTTGTAAGAAATATATTTTTTCTACGGGAAAAGTACATTTTTAGATTAAATTACGATTCCGGCTGAACCTATGAAATGATTTGGATGTTTTTTTGAAAGCTGATAAAATTTCAAAGAAAGCTGTCGAGACTCATTTTTAATTAAGTTTTTTAATTTTTTTATAAATACAAAGTATGACGAAAAATTGCATTGTTTCTATTAGACGTTCCTGGTGCTCATCAATAATAGGAAAATTGTTGTAATCGCCAACGTTTCCTAGATTTACATTATATACAGATATTCCATATGATGCGTCAGACAACTCAATTGAAAAAGTCTGTGTCACTGAGGTTATTGATATAATTAAGGACTTAAAAACCGGTAAGGCTGCGGGGTAGACTGTATTAATGCTGAAATGCTTAAACACGGTGGCGAGTATATACCACATAGACTGTGCGAATTGATAAATTTATGTTTTGAGATGGGAAACGTCCCAGACGATTGGAAAAAAGCAATTATTGTACCAATATACAAAAGAAAGGGAGATAAAAGCGACTGCAATGATTACAAAGGAATCAGCTTATCAAGTAACTAAGCAATATATACTCAAAAATACTTATTCTTATGGTAATGAAAATAACAGAAGAAAAGATTTAGGAAGTCCAAAGTGGGTTTATGCCAGGAAGGTCATGTACGGATCAAATATTTAGTTTCAGACAAATCACAGAAAAAAAAATTGAGAGTAGAAAAAAAAGTTTTCTGCACATTTGTTTATCTAGAAAAAGCTTTTGACAAGGTAGATAGACGTAAACTTTGGGAAGTCCTGAAAGAGTACGGAGTCAATGGATAGCTCCTACAAGCTATAAAAACAATATGTACGAGTAGCAAAGCAAGTGTAAGAGTAGATGGGGATTTGAGTGACTGTTTCGATATTATTCAAGGAATTAGACAAGGATGCGTTAGGTCTTCATCGTTATTTATATTATTTATGGACAAGTGTTTAAGAATGGCTCTTTCCGATGAATAGGGTGTGGATCTCGAAACAGTAAGGGTACGTGGGTGAGCGTTCGCAGATGATAAGGTGGTTATGGCAGAGTCCATCGAAGACTTGCAAAGAATGTTGAATAAACTAAATGCTAGCATGAAGAGCATGGTCCCGTTTTAGAAAGCGAAGATTACATCTTATATTAGGATGTTACTATCCAAACGGATCATTACATCCGGGCAAATCGACCGGACATCGTGATGCGAGAAAAAAAGGTGGAAGAGTCTACATCATCGACATTGCTGGTCCGCTTAATCGAAATTTGCAGTCAACCTATACAACCAAGATTCACAAGTATAGCGAGTTAAGGCATGAAGTAAAGACCATATGGAGGATTGTGAATCATGCATCTATTCATCCCATTGTGATTTCGGCTACAGGCAATGTGCACGCAAGATGCACTGAACATCTTGAACATTTAGGAGTCAGTAGGGTATTGGCAGCAGCTCAGAAGGCGGTTTTATTTAACACCTGTCGCATTGTAAGAAGCTTTCTTGATCATCAGGCAGCGAGGGACTAAAAACCCGTAGAGTAACATTCTAATCTCATCAGTCACTTGACTTAGTCCGTGGCTATGATGTATAACCGGGTTTACCCGAGTAAATGTTTAATAAAAACACTTAATAATACAATAAACAAACAACAATTTTATAAACAAATTATTTGTTGAAAATGTGTTTCTATAATTTTCTATATTTTAACGTTTTTTTAAGTTATATTGCAAAAAATTTTAATGGGAACAATATTTTAATGAGAAAAATTTCTCTTAAGACTATTCTTGTTAATGTTATAAACAAATGCATTATTCAGGCATTTGTCGTAAGATTCATTTTTTTAAAGTCAATTTTTTAAAATTAGGATCCTCATGATAATTTTAGAAAAATGCATAATTTGTTGATTTCATAACTTGTTTATTAAATTTGTTGGAAAAATCATAAAATTTATAAACTTATTATGAATTTTGCTGAAATAAACATGAAGTTCTTAATCGAAAGAACTGTCATCGAAAAAAAAAATGCATTTGTCTCATCAGATGACCAAATAATGTATTTATTTGGTAAATTTGTTTAAGAAATAAAGAAAATTCATCAAATAGTGAAGGATTTTGATAAAATTATCATGAAGTTCCCAATTAAAAGAACTAGCAGTGAAAAAAGCGAATTTTTCCGTCGATAAGTGTTCGAATAATGCATTTGTTTATTAAATTTGTTTGCTAAAAACAAAAAAATTATCAAAAAATTGTGCATTTTTTGAAATTATCACCAAGTTATTAATTTTTAAATATTGACATCGAAAGAACGAATTTTTCTGATGACAACTGCCAGAATAATACATTTGTTATTTAATTTGTTTATAATAATAACAGGAATAGTCTTAAGAGAAATTTTCTTCAATTGAAATATTGTTTCCATTCAAATATCTCGCAATATAACTTAAAAAACGTTAAATTTTTGAAAATAATAGAAAACACATTTTTAATAAATAATTTGTTCATACAATTTTTCTTTGTTTATTGTATCATGATGCAGTATCTTGATATAATGTAAATCTATGAAGCGTTGACGATTACAACCATTTTCCTATTATTGACGAACACCGGGAACGTCAAATGGGAAAAATTGTCATTTTTGTCGTCATATTTATTTATTTATAAAAAATTTGAGAAATGAAATTAAAAATCAGGCTCGATAACTTTTTTTGAAATTTTATCAGCTCTAAAAAACATCCAAATTGGTCCACAGGTTCGGCCGAAATCGTATTTTGAACCAAAAAATGTAAATTTTTCCAACCGTGCGCCAGTTGTTGGCTGGTGAGCAGTACACATGCGTGTAAATACAACTTTAATCGACTTTCAACTGTCAAAATTTAAGTAGATTTTAACGAATCAGATTGTCGGATACATGAGAATTATTACGGCAATTGCCGAACACCCATTAACATAATCTTAAGTTCTGTCTTACTAAAGTTAATCTTGCACAAAATAAAATCATGCTTTAAATTTTAAACTTACCAATAATCATCTTAAAGTATATCAAACAATACATCTTGACTTAAAACCGATAAGGCGGTCTTCATGAAGGCAGATTTAAGCATTATCTTAAGTTCGGACTATGAATACGACTTCTGAGCAGGTTATATGATTCTGATCACCGTAACGAGAAAGCATCCGGTCCAGTATTTGAAATAGCGAACACTTTTCCATGAAAATATTACTATAATTCGTTCCAGATAAAACTGAATGCATATTATAGGTTATGTCGGCGCTGAATGTGCACTGGACGTGCATCATCTTTTCAGCATGTGATTAAAAGAAAATCATTTAGTTGAAATTTGGAATAAAATTAAATTTTAAGCGTAACTCTACGAATAAAATGACATTTTACTAAGTAAATACCAGGATAAAATATTCTTCATAATTTTTTTACTTAATGCTAGTATTTATTTATTAATGTGACGCAGTTGAATTTTGTCCAACAGTCCAGCAGTGTTAATTAATTAATAAGCTACTGTTTTGCATATTCTAACTTCCTGAATATTCCTATGCTGCGAAATAATTTATATGCAACCGTTGATATAACATGAACAATAAAAATATTGTTAAAAATCATAAATTCTTAAATTCTTATTAATTTTGTCATATTCTCGGTCATATAACCTAAACTTAAATTCTCGGGAATTTAAGAACTCTAACCGCATCTAGGCTTATAATTGTACTCATGGAGAATATACATGAGGAGACTTCTCGTGGAACTGAAAATGTACACTTTTCTGTTGCTAGAAGTGCGCACACACACATGTGCAAAATCACACTCACGTGTAGTTCAAAACTTCCCGAGCGTGGCGTGCCAACCGCACTTAAAAAAATATGGCGCCCGATGTAAACGCGAGTCAAATATAAGTAAATAATGAGTGAACAATTAATAGTTTGTGAATAAAAGCAAGGATGTTAAAATTAAAAGTCGCTGTATAAACGCGAAAGTTTCCAATAAGTGTGATTTCAAATGTATATCGTACAAGACTTTTAGAGTGGTGTAAGTTGTATGTTTATTGTTTTTGTTACGAGCGCGTCGAATATCTCTCAAACGCATAGTGTTGGTAAAAGTAATTTCATATTTCATAAACATACTACCTACCTCTTCCATGGCGAATAATTTTTTATTCCACAAATATTTTACAAAATCCTGTCTGATTAATAATTATTTAATTGTTCAAGCGACCTGTCAAAACAAACACAATGGAGGCGGCTATATTTTTAAGTGCGGTTGGCACGCCACGCTCGGAAAGTTTTGAACTATACGTAAGTGTGATTTTACACATGTTTGTGTGCGTACTTCTGGCAAAAGAAAAGTGACCGTTTTTGGTGAAGTCCATGCATTACAGATTGGTATCCTTATATCTATTCTCCATGATTGCACTGGTGAATAGGCATTTCATGTCGTTGCGTCAGCTGATAAGATGTTTGCACGCCGAGGCCCATGCAACGATATCAATTTCAGAGAATGAAACTTAAGTTTTTTTTTACATCTTAGATACAAATGATTTTCACATGCTTATTTGCATATTATTTTTTATTTCAAATAATCGATTTAATTAAACAATGAAATTTTTGTAAATTTTTAAAATAAACTTTACTATATAATTGCATGGCTTTAAGAAATATTGAATTCCTGGCAAATTAACTTATGGTGAAACAGCATGTTTTTTTAAGTGTAAAACAAATATTTGGTCCCATGCAATTGGTATTATTGTTTGGCCTTCACCATGCAGACATCTTGAATATTCCCCACCCAACCTGAAATTCCTAACACGAGATTATTATTGCGATACATTGCCGGAGATTATTACGTTTATTTTGAACCGATTAAACAGGGTTCAGAGTATTATTTTTTGAGATATTTGGAGTTATTGTTTATTTTGTATTTCATTGAATTTTTCTCTTTTTAAATTGGGAATCCACAATACTGAAATAAAGCTAAATTGTTGAGAAAGTTGCCAATAAACTCTTCTAAAAAAGGTTACACATTCGGAGCTGTTTTTACGTTTTCTCGGTTTTCTTTCCATACTTGAAGATTATCTCTTATTGGTAAGTTTGCATTATATTTTCTGTGCAAAATACAATAGGTGTATGAATAAAATAAAAAATAGGACAGATTAATTAGTTATAGGCTTGTGTATGTTAGTGAAGCTTTTCACTGAAAAGTTGGAAGTTTGAATAAACGTTTCAGTGGCCCTTGTTTAAAAAATCATATAGGTGTTTTTAGTCGAGTGTCAAAACCTAGACTTGACTGGGATTTTTATAAAAACCTGAAAAATTCGACCTTTTTTCATAGACAATTGCCTACATTGTTTATTTATTAGTAATATGAAATTAAATAATAATGTTTTCTCATTTCCTAAAGTAGCTTTATAGTACTGAATTTAACTATTTTGTTCAAATTCTTTTTATGGGAAAAGAATTTTTTAAATTGAAAATCTAACTTTTTCTGCAGAAATTTTTTATTGAAACATCAATAATTATATTTTTTGTTGAGAATTCAACTTTGTGAAAAGTTCTAGAAAATTTTTCTTTGTATTTCCGAACCTGCATATCAAAAATTATGTTAAAAAAACTAAGAAAAATTGACAGTTTTTCGACAAAAACTTATAAAAATTTAAATTTTTACATGTATTTTAATAGAATAATGCTTCTGTTAGTAGAATTGTTTTTTCTCAAATACTCAGATTAGGTTAAAAGTTTTACATTTTGTTGATCAGACTTACCTAAACAAAAGGTTCATACTCAGGAACTAGAAAGATGAATGATTTTTTGTGTATACAGCATTTTTTGGGGATGATTTCATACCTTAAGCATGTAAGTATAGAAATCATAATTTTTTAGAGAGTAAATTCACTAAAGATTTTTTATACAACTGCTGCGGTTTGATATCACTTTGAAATAAGCAAAGAAAGCAAGCATACCAAGAATATGTTTTTATATTAAAATTAAGGGATGTTTTTATCATCCCTTAAACATCTAAACCAGGAAAATGGCATTCCTTAATAAATAAAAACGCGAGAGATGATCTGAGTGAAATATCAGGGTAGGAAATGACACACACACATATGTATACATGTATAAACACCAAACTCTCGCTTTCAGTCAAGTATCGGGGGTTGCCTTCAAATGGCCTTGGACTGATTTCGGGGGGACAGAAACGTAAACAGTGAGGGCCGCCTGACTATTTACCAATTGGAATATATATATAATGTCCCAATCGCTCTCACCCTACTCCCCTGAGAAACTGCAGGAGCCAGCAGTTCTAGGAAGTCTGAGAACGGGGTGACTAAAAGCGAGAGTTTGGTGTATATTAATTTATTCATTTCCTACCCTGATATTTTAATCAGAACTTACCTTAAGTTTTTGTTCATTAAGGAATGCCATTTTGCTTGCTTCAATGTTTAAGGGATGTTAAAACATCCCTTAAAATTAATTTAAAGACATATTCCTGCTATGCTTGCTTCCTATACTTATTTGAAAGTGATTTTAAATCAAAAAAGTTGCATGCAAAATCTCTAGTGCTTTTAGTTAATGAAAAATTATGATTTCTATACTTGGATACACTGTAAAAAATAATTGTACAGTGGTATGGAAAAAGTTTTAGCCATGTTTGGGACTTCGATGCGCGAGGGCAGAATGCGCAGCCGAGTGAAGCGCGCATGTGCTGTAACCATGGTGAATAGACAAGGAGAGCAGTATAATACAATCATGGCGTCAAGCGTTTATTCATAACAGTTTCAGTGCACACTTTAGAAAGATTTCAGAGTTGTTTTGTAACAGTGAAAGTGAGTGAAACGTTTTCAGTGCAACAAGATACAGTGTAATCAGACATCGTTTAAAAAAGAAAAAGGAAGCAACAGTATAGAAAAAATTCGAGAAATACGAGGCAATTTGATTTTGTTTGTAGCGATTAATTATAAAGTTGTCGCAAGCATTGTTGCAATGTAAATGTTTAATTTATGTAACCTTCATTTACATTTGTGTTCCGTAAGTGGGGGCAGACTTTTTAAGAAAATATTTCAAAACTTTTGCTTATTTTTTTGTGTATTCTTTCTTATAAAGACAGCTTTTTAAGTGGAAAATATATATTTTTATCATTCTTCCACATGTCGATGCAGCACATTCATTTCAGATCTTTTAACCTCAAGATTAGAGTTCTGAGTGTCATTTTTTTAAAAAGATTCTGACATCAAAAGTTTTTTTACATAGTTATTTACAGTTTTTTTTGTAGGTAAAAGTTTCAATTGTTATTTAACCCTATGGGGTCGTACTTAAGTTATTTAACAGACAATAGCCCCTCTCTTAGACCTTCCCCCCTGTAACAGACAGTGACAAAACATTTATTTGAAGCAAAAGAATTTCTTTTTTACTATAAAAAATGACTTTTCTACTATAAAAAATGACTTTTTGAGAAAATACTTGAATTTAAAAGCAGAATAATTATATTTTTTACATCATAGTTGAATTTTCAAACTACAACGATAAACTCCAAACAAAAAGGTGTCATAGCTTATATGTCAATACAATGATAAAATTTATACAAAAAATTGAAAGCCTAAATGCCGAATTTTTATCCAAAAAATTTTTCGCTCTAGAAAGAAATCAAAGTTTATCGAAATTGTTGAAACTTCAAGCCCAAGAACAAATTTTCTGTACAGAAATTGAATTTTCATATAATACAAATGACCTGTTAGAGAAAAATTAATTTTCCACGTAACTGATGCATTTTTGCCCAGCAAAAATGAAATTTGAAACTGAGGAAATCATTTTATTTTACAAAAAAGGAGGATCGTCAATTAAAAAAGAAAAAATTTTTTTAAATGAAACAATTATATTTTCAGTTAGAAAATTAATTTTATACTAAAATTAAGGTTAAAAATATAGAGGCTAACTAAACTGTTCAATTCTCAAGAAAATGGTTCAACTTTCAGCAAAGAAGATGAATTTTTTTCTAAAAGTACATATCTTCAAAAAAAATCTTCAACTATAATTTTTAAACAAGAAATAAAAATTTTATTCAAAAAAATCAAATTTCTACTAAAACATATGAATTTTCAAATCAAAAAGATTGATAAAATTTCTCTTTAAACAGATAAATTTTTGTTGAACATTCTTCTTCAATAGTTGAATTTTTATCCAAAAAAGATTCCAGCTAACATTTTAAGATCAAAATATGATTCTTTTTTAAACAAAAAATAAGTTTCTCTGAAAAAAAGTTGCATTCTGTACTAAATAGTTGCATTTTTATCGAAGAAAAATAAAATTCGTACTAAAACAGATGAATTTTTAATAGAAAACGACAATTGTTTTAAGTTCAATTTTCACCCAGAAAAGATTTTACTTCATTTTTCAAAACCAAAATATAATTTTAATCAAAAAGTATATTTTTTATGAAATAGTTAAAATTTCAACAAAACAGTAGAATTTTCTACCAAAATTAATGAATATTTAACAAAATATT
Organism: Belonocnema kinseyi; assembly: GCF_010883055.1. Lineage (NCBI taxonomy): Eukaryota > Metazoa > Arthropoda > Insecta > Hymenoptera > Cynipidae > Belonocnema > Belonocnema kinseyi. Next base: position 131,898,374 of record NC_046657.1, on the reverse strand, counting down.
TTAATTTTCAACCAAACAGTTATTGGATCGTCGTCCAAGAAAGATAACATTTCTTTTCAAACAGATGAATTTTTAATTAGAAAACGAAAATTTTTAAAAAATGACTATGTTTACATCCAGAAAAGATTTCAGTTCTCTTTTTAATACTAAAATATTAGATTTAAACAAGAAGTAAATGTTTTTAGAAAATAGTCAAAACTTCAATTAAATAGAACGTTTAATTAAAAAGTATAACTTTTCAACAAAATTGTTGAATTTTTCAACCAAACCCTTGTATGTTTATCCAAAAAGATAAAAATTCTACTCAAACAAGTGACTTTTTAAATAAAAAAGAATCTTTATAAAAGTATGAGTGGAATATTCATCCAAAAAGGTTGGAACTTTTTTTAAAACAAAAATAGAAATTTTAATGAAACAGTTTCTGGTAGAATTTATAGTCTTCTGTCGAAATCATCGGTAAAATTGAGAAAATGTTAAATATTGATAGTCCATTTTTACGAAAACCCCGCATTTACATAATTTGGCAATCCTCAATTGAATTTGCAATATTAGCCATGAATTCAATTCATCTGAGAATGTATTATTTTGGTCATTTGTTACAATAAGAAGTAATACTGCATTCAGTTGTCAATGAATCATGCTTTGTTAATTCTCTTAAAAACCGAAAATACGGTTCGACCTTTTTGCAGGCCTTTTTCAAGGTAATACATAACCTGTAGCGATGTTGATTACTTTAATCAAGGCATTTGAATCACTTTGATTTTTTACGAGAAGAAAACAGAAATTTCAAGTGAACCAAAAAAATCAGTTGTTTTTGATTGTATCAAACCATTATATGCTTAATGTCATTTAAAAATATGAGTATTTAAACCTCAAATTGTAGATGCTCAAATATAGTAATTCACTACATTTTTAAAAGATCAACTGAATCAAGATGTTCTTATTTGGAAGGAGAGTAGATGTTTGTTCTTCCATATAAAAATATCTTATTCTATTTATTCTCGGAAGAAACCGCCATGTTGGTCACGGTAGTCTCTGCTCCAGATAATTATGCTTGTTACTTGTGGACTGCTGTCTTAAACACACGACGCGTCATTTCTGTTGCGCGAGAGGTGGCACGTCGCGCTCTTGCGGATTTTTTTTAAAGCTACCAGTCCAGAACCGCAAGACTAAAATGAAGGTGGTAGCGAAATCTGAACTGTAACGTGCTGAATAGTTTACAAGTAGTATACTGCTCTTCACTGATTAATCAAAAACTTTTTCTCTTTCCAATTTCAACTATCTGAAGGATTAGGCTGAAATTTTGACACCAAAAAGCCCAACTAGTCCCCGACTGGGTACTCTGTCAAAATTAATAACCCGACTAGCCCCCGATTAGTGCATGACTTGTAATAGGGCCAAATGGGGTTATTTCCATACAGGAGGATGGACAAAAAAGAAGGAAGAAGAAGAGGAATCTACATAGATCAATCCTCAAGTGTAGAAATTGATGGACCGTACATGAAAAAAACGGATTTTGTCGCTAACGAGACAAAATTCCTTTAATAATAGTAATATTGTACATAGTATATTTTATTAAAAATTTTTCTCTACATTTTAAATATGAATAGGCTTTTTGATAGTTTTTAAGAAATTGCAAAGTAGTATAAGTATATTTTTAGATTCTTCCAATAAAATATTTTACAATTAAAAAAAAATTCAATTGTGTTATTGAATATTTGTATGGGAAAAAATAAAACAGGGCATGGGGAAAATGAACACTTTTTCCAATAGTCTCTTATGGGAAAAATGCATCCCGGGTATGGAAAAAATCTTGACCTGGTATGGGAAAATACCCACACACGTTATGAAAATTTTTGCATACCGATGCATGGTAAAATACTATCCCGGTATGGATAAAATTCCACACACGTTATGGGAAATTTCTCATACCGACGTATGGAAAAATACTAACCAGGTATGGGAAAAGTTTCATACACGTTATGGCAATTTTCCCATACCGATGTATGAGAAAAGTCCAATATGTGTATGGGTTAATTCCTTCCAATACATGAATGGGAAATTCACCATGGATTTTTGAGTTTTTGAAAAAAAATCATTTCACTAAAATAAGCATTTTTCTATTTAAATACATGTAAAAGTTGAAACTTTGACAATTGTTTAGCAAAAAACTGCCCATTTTTTTTTAGTTTTTTCTTTCGAATTTTTGATCTACAGGTTCGAAAATACAAAACAAAAAATTGTAAAATTTTTCACAAAAGCCATTTACCGTGCATTTGGTTGGGGTAAATATATATATTTTTTGTTAAGAACAATTCTAATGCTTGGTTAAACGTTCAAGTCTCTGGTTAAAAACTCTTTTCACATTCTCATCATTTATGATCGAGAAAGTATTAGAATTATCCGAAATTTAACACCACAGTTTTTTTACGGATCTCCACGTTTCTAGACCCCTTGTTTTCCAAAATTAAGTTTTTACGGTAGCGTCTGTCTGTATCTCTGTCCGTCTGTAAAAAAGATAACTCGAAAAAATTAACGGATCAAATGGATCTTTAACACACGTTTTTTCGGTCCTAAAGGAAATGTAGAGTTCGTTAAAAAATAGTTTTTGATAAAATTTTAAAAAGAGAGCGCATTTTGAAATTTTTTGAGACCACCCTTTTCCGAATTTTAATATTCTATAAACGGACATTTATTGTTTGAAAAAAAGCAATTTTATCCGAATAATTTTTCGTTGATAAAAAAAATCTCAAGAGTTATAGCAAATTAAACTTTTTAAAATCATTCGAAAATCATAATTTTAAGCAAAACAACGCACAATATAAAAAAGTAAAAAAAAAACATTGATTTTTAAAAGCTCTATAAGATTATCATAATAAATTTTTGGATTTTCTTGCAAAATTCTATGTGATACGAAAAAAGATGAATTAACAAAAATTGTGATCCCAAAAAGGATCTAAAATTTCGTTAGGAATCACATTTGATAGGACGTGTACTGTTTGTTTTATTCGTGAAAAATAAAATTGAAAATAAAAAAAAATTGTGAAAAAATGACGAAAGCTACGAAAAGAAAAGATGTAGCAAAACCTACTTACAAATGTCTGTCGAAAATCTAGAGCGGAACGCGTGTGTCACGATGAGAATTTGTACCTCAAAGCCTACAGAACTTTGAGAAACCTAATCTTTGACTATGCTTAATTGAGTCGACAATTAAGAATATAAAAACGCATATAAATACTGCCATCGAAAAGAGATCTTTTTGATAAAGTTTGATTCAAGCATTCAAAGTGCAAATAATAAATATACGAGCGCAAAGCGCGAGGTATAATTATGTCGAAGCGCGTGGTAACCCATTATCGAGCGCGAAGCGCGAGATTCAACAGTCGCGCGCCCCAGGCGCACTTAAACTTGCAGATCTCTATGGTTGAATGTACGTATTCGGTTGAAAATTTTTTTTTCAATTGATTTTTATAACAGAAAATGTAACTGTCTAACAAAAATTTAACTTTGATGTTTAATGTCAGTTTTTTTTTCAAAATTAATTTTTGTTGCTCGAAATTTAACTAATTTAGATTAATATTTTATCATTTTATTTTAACTTGTAAAAGGCACACAGTTGCGAAAATCGCACCGGAAAAATTTTCAGTTTCCTGGCATTTGCGCATATATATGTGGAATACGCGTAATATATATTAGATGTTTCTTATATGTCCAACATGTTAAATATTTAGATTTCACATTGCAAAAAAAAACCAATTCGCACCAGTGTGCCTATAGAGGGTGCGTGAAAGGAGTCTGCCTTGCATGAGTTAAAATTCATCACGGGGTTGTGGTTGAAAATTTAACTATTCCATTTTGTGTTGAAAATTTATATTTGGTTGTTGAAAATTCCACTATTTTGTCGATAGTTCGCGTAATTTATTAAAAATTAACTGAATGTGGTAGAAAATTTATCCTTTTGGTTTAAAATGTAACTTTATGTAGCAATTACAACTGTTTCAAATCTAATTTAATACAGAAACCACGTTAATTTTGCTTAAAAGAATATATTTTTGTTTTCATGAAAAATCTATTTTTTTTCGGTTTTCAGCAGGTATCTACTCACATAAAAATAGCTTTCATTTGAAATATTGATATCTTAAATACGCACAGCATTATATGTATATGGAGATAAAATAAAAATTTGTTTGAATTATTATTCAAATTAATAGACTTCAAGAAGAAATTCAGGAAATGATTAATAGTCTTTTTGGTACTATTTACTTATTTAATTATTTTACGGCGATAAAATATTTAAAAATATCTTGTAATACGATTTTTCAAAGCTCTCTAAATTAAACATATTAATTAAGTGCCTAGAGACTTGTGCGATGAGAATATTAGTTATCCTTTAATATAGGTACTTTCAGAAATGAAAAAAACTCTTACTTAATTTTGAATGTGAATAGTAATATTTTTACACATTTAGTTATTTACAAGGACTAAAAAAAACATTATCTATAATAAACTGACGAAATTGTATGAATATTCCAAAACGATTGTTTTGAAAAAGACGAACCATTTGAATGGCACCCTGAAACCCATTTTTAATTTTAAAACATTTTAATACATACACAGAGAGAAATTTCAAAAGATTAATTGAAGACAGCGCGTGATTTTAGAGCTACAATTTGTACGTGCTTTGAAGCCTCGGGCTCTATGATCTAAAAACTTAGAATTTAAGACATGAAAGAAAAGAAACGTGGCCTAATGTCTGGAAATTCGAGACCAATGCTTTAAAAGCATGGGTTCCGAGATCTTAATTCTCAGGCCGAAGCGTAATAAAATCAAGGATCAGTGCCGTGAATTAATCTATTCGAATTGTCTGAAAATATAGTTTTATTACAAAATTTTATCAGCTGATAATAATAAGTTCTGGGTTTTAAGAAACACATTAGTATGAGTACGTTCCTAGTTTATCTAATCAAAATAATAATATCGAGAACAAGAAATAAGAAAAAATAAATTCATAATGAGATTAAAAAAATCATTTTGAAAAAGAAAACAAAGTTAGATTAACACAAAAATTTACAGATATATTAAAGATATGTTGAGCAATAAAAATATTGTTTTCAGAATACAAGAATGTCAGAAAAAAGTCTTAGAATACAGTACTTGTGGATTGTAAATGGTGCTAATAAATTCATTGAAGGTGGTGAAGGTTTCATTATTGAATCGAGCGCTTTTAATCCTAAAGAGAGTAATGAGATATATAAAGTGTTCATTAGAAAGAAGGAGAAAAAAGACGGCCTCTGCACTATTGTTTTGTGTCTTGGAAATTGTGTAACGAGTCGTTTGAGTATTCCAAAAAATCATACGATCAAATTTTCTTTTATACATCCCACAAAAGGAAGATTGTTTAGTCTAAACAAAATAACGGTTGATTTTAAGTGTTTCGAATATTTTGTTTTCTGCTTGAAAGAACCAGAAGATTTAAAAAGTTTAACATTTAATGGAAATTTTATAATCTTATGTGAAGTAGGAGAATGTGAAAATCATAACAGCGCACTTGGCGAAAAGAGCAAATCAATAATATATGAGCCCTATTTAAATAATGATGCTCTCAGCGATATGGAAATTTTAATTGGAAAAAAGAAATTTACAGGACGTAAATTGGTTTTATCAGCTCACAGTCCAGTATTTCAAAGAATGTTCTCCCATGAAATGAAGGAATCTATTTCCAATCAGGTAGAAATCAAGGAAATGGATCCAAAAATATTTACAGAAGTACTTCGATTTATGTACGCGGGAAAAGTGGAAAACCTGAATGATAGTGCTCAAGAAATTTTGATTGCTGCCGACAGATACGAAATTGATGAACTGAAGTTAATATGCGAAATATTTCTCATCTCCAAGGTAAAACTTGAAAACATCCTTGAGTTTCTGAGTTTTGCAGAAAAACACAATGCAGATTATTTAAAAAAATATTGTATTGAAAATTTTGTTGCAAAGGATCTAGAGACATTTGTAAAATTGGAGGGTTATCAGGATTTCATGAAATCACATGCGACTCTGTTAGCAGGACGGTTTACTGAAATAGGATTGAAGGGAAAATGTAAACAGCTTACATAGAACAATTTTTATGTAAGTATGGTGTCGAGTTAATTTCCGAATGTCGTATTTAGATAAGTCTCGATTTGATAAATTTATGATAATAAGATTATAATAAAAACTTTCTAAAGAAAATTTGTGCCTAAAGAATTATTTTTTATGTAAGTACATATAGCCTATGGTTTATGATCACATTTAAAAGCAACTAAATTTGAAATGTTTAAAATTAATAATTGTGAGCATACAAGAAGAAGTTTCTAAGCAGTGTCCTTGGAATAATGTTCACCGAATAGATTTTTACTTTGAACCCACCCCCTCCAATGCTCTTGCATTTTTTAATGGAAAACTCCGTAAAAAATACAAAATGTCAGAGGTACAATGAATTCTGTGGATAGTATTTATTTTAACATATTACTTTTCTTCTAAGCTATTAACCGTAGAAGTAAAAAAATAAGGTTTTAAAAAAAGGGCTGTGTCTGTGTGTGTCAGTAACTTGAAAATAAGTTCATTTAATATCGCCGAAAAA
>NC_046657.1:131885481-131891748 GCF_010883055.1 Belonocnema kinseyi | reverse complement strand
CCCCCACTTGAAAAGGCAATAACTTCGCAGAGAAAAATGTAAGGAGGTTCGAATACGAAACACAGGAATCCGCCAAGTTTTCTAAATAAAATTCTGTTTCTGTAATTTGCGTAAAAAAAATTCGTTCTGAGCTATTTAGCAAAATGTAAGTAAAAATGATGTTGCGAGGCCCATTGTTGAGACACCTTAACTTTCACATGACCTCAGAGCCAAGAATATGTTGGAAAAAATTTGAAGAAATTCGGGAGTGTCCTACAACATGTTTAAAATCCAGTAGAGACCTTAAAATTTAAAAATATTTAAAATTTTCAGTTTTGCCAGGATTTTTGTTGAATTTTTTAATTTAAGAGTCGAATGGAGCTATTGCGCTGTTTAATGGCTTAAAATGTGTGGTAATGTACCCTGATTCATATTTTGTCCTCAGAATAATTGAGCCCCTGGATGCAATAACTCGCTGAGCGTTCGAAAACGCGTAAAAGTACTGTCTGCGCGGTGACATTACGAGTCAAAATCAAAAGCCCGAATTTGGAAAAATGAAAAATACTGCTCGATAGCTTCTTAAAAATGAATGCATGTACCCGTTTAAACTTTTTTCGTAAACATTATAGTTTCCGTTAGAAAAAATAAAAACTGATGATTTTTGAATCGAATATGATTTTTGAATACAGTATCAAAAAATATATCAAAAGTTAATATTAATTGAATGTTTTTTTAATCCGAATGAAAAACCATGTTTTTCGACGTTCGTGTTTGAAATGTATCGAGGAAATTTTCAATTTCGACGGGGTATTCGCGCTTATCGTAATCTTAAGCGTATTGTTGAACTTTTTGGAAAGTTTGAGCTTCCTCAGACTATTATTTATATAAAACCTAGCGGGTTGAACACAAACGTGCAGCGCGATGTGATTGAATTTCGCAAGGGCGAGCTCCGCAGTGTATACTTTCGCTAGTACGATACACTGATACTTTTGATATATTTTTTGATACTGTATTCAATGCTAGACCTTCCTGAACAGAACTGAAAAAAAAAATTTTGATAAGTTGAAAAATGGCTGTTCAGCGGCGATTTATGTTTTGAAAAACATGGATTTTTCGATTCAAAAATCATCAGTTTTTATTTTTTTTAACGGAAACTATAATGTTTACGAAAAAAGTTTAAACGGGTACATGCATTCATTTGTAAAAAGCTATCGAGCAGTATTTTTCATTTTCCCAAATTCGGACTTTTGATTTTGACTCGTAATGTCACCGCGCAGACAATACTTTTACGCGTTTTCGAGCGCTCAGCGAGTTATTGCATCCAGGGGCTCAATTTAGAGTTTAATGAGTCGAGGAGCTTGCCACAGGAGTAGAAAAAAGTGTAGAAAAAAAGGTCAGTCATTTTTCCCAGCGACAGGCAGACGTTTTCTCCAGATTTTCCCACAGTTGCTGCTTGCTCAGTAGTGCTGTCTCAAAGCTTTGGGGTAGGCTGCGCTCTTCTCTCCTGATATAAAATTTTGATAAAATAATACAGTATCAAGCTTGCACACGAATTATCTTTTATTTTACTTATTTACTATAGTAAACTTAATTCGGTATTATAATGATAATTTTGTAATTATTAGGCTGTTAATTCGCTATTGAAACGCGTGAAAAATTTGTTCATATGAGCAATTCCACGTGCGTATTTTTTTTAATTATTCGTAATAAGATAACGTTGCACCATATGTAGTGCAGTACACATATTTTTCCATTTAGTCGAAAAGAAAGTGTTGACTTTCTGGGAAACTAAAAGTAGAGAACTTCACACTTTTAACCCTATCCCCTTGTTTTACCATTTTTAAAATTTTTCCTCTTTGTGTTGCGATTTTTAAGAAATTTGTACTCTTTTCCTCATTGTTTCGCCTAAATGCGAACTCAATTAATACAGAAACCAGTACGAAAATAACATTATTTTTATTTTGTTTGTTTGAAAAGTCTACTTTTATACTTTTTCTTAACATTTATATCATTTGGTTACAAAATTTAGACAAATTGTAGTCTTCAAGTAGATTTTAATAAAATCTATCTTTTTTAACGGAATGAACCTGTTAAACTTTCTAAAAACTATGTCCTGTAAAAATATATAATAGCAAGCAATGAAAAATATTGCAATGTATCTATATTATCATCAGAGAATAACCGAAATACTTAAGGTCGTTACAGACTAGATGAAACTATGAATTACAAATTTTTTTCCGAAAAAAAGATTTCCTTTCGCTCCGCTGCGAATCAAACCACAGAACTTCCGATTGCCGGTTCTTTCCCGTTAAGCTGATAGAGAGTTCGAGAAATCCCCTTTCAGAAATTCACTATTATTATGATATGTGTTACAAGTCAAATTTTGCAAAGAATCTGTATTACCAGATAATAACAGAATTTCTTCACGTCTTTACAGGCTAGATAGAGCTTAGCAGGAAAGCATCCGGTCAGCAACCGGAAGTTCTGTGGATTTATTCCCACCGAGGCGAAAGGAGAAGATCTTTTTTCAGAAAAAAATTAATGTAATAAATAACAAAAAGCGGTGACGAAATCGCCTTATCTGACATATATACAAAAAAATGTTTATTCATTTCTGAGCAATATTTATATTACTAAAAATGTAATACGAACGGAGAAACTTTTACTCTTTATATTATATTTCAAAGAAGGACATTGCCAGAAGGCGTTTATTACTAGCAAAATTTCAACTATTACGACTTCCTTATTTTTATTTTATTCACGACAAGATCGACTTACACTTAAGATGATTTTAGAAACTTTTACCGATTTAATCCGTCTAGTAACTTTCTAGTTGTCTAGTTTTTATGATTTCTTATGGCACTGTTTGGGTAACCAGGCGCCCCTAGGTCTAAAATACCAAGCGTTATTGGGTCCGTTTCATTGTATGGCAGATTTTCATTATCTCTCCTCCAAGAGAACATCTCTCTCACAGCTGACCGATGCAGCTCGTTGCATCGAGTCAGCACAACTGTTACGTCCTACGAGATGTAACTTACCTTGTCCTTTATTTTATTCCAAGTGGTTCCTCGTTTTAGAATCTAATTTTAAATAAACTAGAGAACTGGGATGAGGATAACTACCAGATACACCAAATAAATCAAATATGTTATAATATATAAATGATGAATATTTATTTAAGTATTAAGATAAATTAAATATAAAGATCAAATTTGATCAACGTTTCCTGATAAATCTCCGAATTGCTTGAAACCATTTGATTCCTTGGTTTACTTACAAGTTCCCTTTTGTAGAGAGTGGATAATTCGCCCTCTCGTTCCTTCAATCGAAAGTAGCCCGTCCTTCTGTTGGCACCCTGTATGGGTACCCGCAGGGGGTGGATGGCGCTAAATATGGCTCTGCAGGCTGAGATGGCAAGGTTAGCGTATCTGGGCTGCGCTGTCCCTTTGTGGCAGGTGTGGTCGACTCGGAGTTCCACACAGAAGCTATTCTTCGTAGATTTGTGGATTTCAAATGTTGACGGGCCAACACTGCTGGACCGGAGTTTAGGGTTTCGAAGATTCTTTATAATCTGGATTTGTCTAACTGAGACTGAACTGAGACTGGGGTAAAGATTGAAGCTGGAGTATAATCGGCTAAACTGAAACTGGAACTAAACTGATTTCTGTTTTCGAATCCGCTGTATTTATTCACAAGATCCCTTCTTAGATTCCCGTAAGGTTGAGTGGTTTTAGAAGTAGGGATTCTTCTTGGTTCCAATCAGCGTTGTTAATCAATTGGGTGGAAGAGTGGTATGACCTTAATTGTCCAATGGGCGTTAAGAATTATATATATGTCCATACATGGAGAATGTCGCAGTAACCATAATGCCTTGTATCCCTTCCAAAGTACCATAGGGGTAATTAATGAGATAGCCAATCAGTGATTAGGAATCTTGATGTGCCCAAATATGAAGAATGGCGCAGTTACCAAAATATATGGTATACCTTCCTAGGTGTCCAAGGGTAAGTTATTGTGATACGTAGAAGAGCATAAGGTTTGCGTGTGTCCTTTCGGTTGTGTGTGAACGGCTCACCCTCCTATAGCTGTTATCTTTATTAAGCTGTTTATTGCTTTTAGATTTAAGATGCTGGTCTCCGTCATAGAAACATGTAGATCAGAATCACTATAGGATGTACATGTGGTGTAGGTACCAGCATTTTGTAAACGTATGGGATTGTAAATCTTGTATGTTTTCAGTCTTGGCTTGCTTATTAAATTATGGCTTTTCAGTTAGTGTGTAGTCTGCTGGTTTTGTTAGCTATGCGAATATTTATGTGTATCGCTTATTTTTGTTTACTGCGATGTGTACGTACTGATAGGTATCAGCATATTGTGAGCGTATGAGATTGAAAATGCAGCTGCCTTTTCTGGTTTCCTTGTCAATTAATTTATTGCTTTTTAATTAACGTGTGCCTGTTTTTTCTGCAAAAGATGATGCGTAGATTTGCTTTTGCTGTTGGGTTAACCTTACCCTGTTCCGTCGTTTCTTTACAAATCTGTTCTTCACGAATGATTTTAACAATACTAGGTTTTGTTTACAACAATAATTGGATGTTGAATTTTATCCTTAACTTGTTGAGTTATTATTGAATATAAATGTTATGTAATTATAATCCATTGTTTATAATTATTTATTAGTATTATAAAAGTCGTGGGACGTGACACAACCGTATAAAAATGTAAACTTTTAGTGCAAAAAGTTTTCCATTTTAACTAATATATGTACAGTCCACTCGTCAAATAAACTTTTCATATTTGTCATTTTAAATTTCTGTTGATTCTTTTGTTAATCACAAAAATAAGAATTGACACTCAACAATTTTCTGTATAAAAGCAAAGTACTTATGAAATGATCGCAATTTAAGATGCGACATGTAACGAACGCCGTCAAACAACTTTCCAGCGTTTTTTTCAGTTGTTTAAACAATGATAGTTTGTTAAAACCATTTTTCTGCTGAATATCGTGAAATTTATATTTGTTAGAACTATTCCTTCTTCCTTATACATAGATTTAAAAAATTATATTTTCTGGAATTAATGACCCAGTTAATGAATTTAAAAATTGCAATTTTTTAAAAGACGATTTGCAATTATTTAAGCAATTTTTATTTGTTTAAACAATTTTTTACGTGGTAGATCTTAAACGTTTGCTATTTCAGTAACTTTTTATCTTAGAACTCATACCCTAAGTGTTACAGAAATATTTCTAGAAGATTTAATTAAAACACTGAAAATATATTTCAAACGAATATTTCAGTAATGTTCAAAAAACATTCGAATGTCCGACCCAGGCAATGTTGGTCCGAAATAATCCTGCAACAATTTAAAAGAATATTAAATTTCTCTTGCTGTATGTGCCTGAAAAGTCTCAACGAAATGTTACTAAAACATTGCCGTGCAATGTTGCTAGAACAGAGGCTGAAATATGGATGGAAAATCTTTATAAAATATTTCCAAAATATATTTTTTGAAGTTTGGTTCTTAATTTATTTGCAGGTTATATATTCTGGAGTTATATATAACTCAAAAATTAAAAAATATATATATATATATATATGTATATTGTAACCTGCGAGTTGCAGGGAACAGCCTAAAAATAGGCAAAAATACTCTCTCCTGTGTAAGTCCTCTGAAAAGATGCCTTTCACAGGAGAAAGACGAAAGCGCAGACTCCGACGACTCCCACTCATACAATATTGCGTAGGTTTGAGAGTGCGTGGTAGTAAGGGAGTGAAAAAAGGGCGGCAAAGCCGAAAAACGTGAGATAGAATCTCGCAGCTGAAAAGCTCGGATCGGAGGGCGAAAATTGGAAAAAGGGCTCGAGGATTCATCCTCTTTCTCCCGTCTGAAAAAGTCCATAGATGTATTAAGTTTAAAATGCCCAGTTTCTTTGAAACTTGCTGTTTTTGCTCACTTCTGAGTAACTTATAAAAATCTTACCGGGACGATTTATCTCCCGACTCATTTACAATAATGAGATATTCTGTGACTAAAACCGAGACGAGATATTTTCGGATGCGATATTTTATATTTTAGAAGCTTTTTAGAGCGGCAATTTAATTGAAAACTTGTATTTTGGATTTTCCTTCAGAATAATAAAATTTTATATGCAAAATAAGTAGGGTCTCATTCACACATTCTAATCATTCTTTCCGCGGTCTACCTCTGGGCACGTTGCCATTTACTTTACCTTGATACACTTGTTTCGTTAGTCATTCATTTGGCATTCTCTCAACATGCCCGAAC
>NC_046657.1:131873961-131885381 GCF_010883055.1 Belonocnema kinseyi | reverse complement strand
AGATCAGTTTTCAATCATACATTTGTACCCCCAATTAGAAAAAATTGAATTTTCCACCGAATAAAAAGTATTTTTAAACGAGAAGGATGAATGTTGACAGAAATGTCGAATTTTGAAGAAAATGATTCAGTTTTGAGCCAGTTTTTTGACAGAAAAAGAACCATTAACAACAAATTTCATTTCAGGCGGCGCGACTGGAAAGAATAAGTATGCACACATATTCATATACACACATATGCACATGTACACACATACACACATACATATACATATTATATATAAATATATATATATATATACATAATAGACATATACATACATACACATCCATATACACCCCCTCTTGTGTGTTTATTTTAGGCCAGTATCATTGAATTTACAATAAAAAAAGCGATCCCCCCCCCCCCACCTGGCCCGGTACAAAATCTCGGTGTTATTTTTAGCTTGTATGTTTAAATTTCCTTTGTTTTCTTTCTTTTATCGTGAAATTATAATGAACTGCTATGAATTACTCATCTTTAAGTACGTTTCCGAATTTCCCAGTAACTGAATCTCGTGAGTTTCCAATAGAAAATTAAAAGTAGAATCCAAATTTCAACAGTTTAAAAGTTGATCTTGCTGTTTTTTTGTTGAGTTTTTTAAAAAGGAACCGAATGGGGACCCAATGGGGTCTTCACGGGTATATTGAAAAGGCTCCTTTCGGTTTCTTCGGTCCACCAGGGTTGTTTCTTATCCGCGAACGAAAAAGCAAAAAGGTTCTTAAAAATTGTCTTCCATATTGTTACACACCAAAATATGATCCCTTCTTACAGTTAAATATTTCGGTAAAAAAATGGAATAAATTTACATTATTTTGTTTAGAAATGACAGGGTACCACGATTGGAAAATATTATGAATGCACTTTGAGCACGTGAGCACTTTTCTTTTTTTTGGATTTCTTTCATTTATGTTTTTAATTCATACATTTCTACGACTTGAGCTTTTTCGGAAATACTTCAATTGATACCCAGCCACGATTCTGTTCTTGCAAAATAAAACCTAACATGACACCATTGTAAAGATTATTACTTTGATTCACAGTTTCTCGATTCTGATCGATTTAAAAGATTCAAAACATTGAGTTAAGGTTATGCTGTTTTTACAATGAGCACCAACGTAACTTGTCCCAACTCTCCCTTGAGGATCTCTAAGGGCGCTTTCACACAATATGACAGAATTTAGGAGAATTTAAAAGAATTTAAGAATTTATGATTTTTAACAATATTTTTATTGTTCAAGTTATATCAGCGGTTGAATATAAATTATTTTCTAGTTCAGAAATATTCAGAAATTTAAAATATGCAAAGCAGTAGCTCATTAATTATTTAACATGACTATACTGAAACTCTAACCTCAAAATTTAATTGCCTTTTATTGTTTAATAAACACCACGGAGCCACGAAGTAGAATAAGAAGATTCCACTGCCGGAAAACTGAGATGCGTGACATTTTCAAATTTCTATGATTTTGCTTTGACTAATATTTCATTTCAAATAATTAATATTCAAATACAAGCATTTTAATCTTATGATATTTTTACCATAGAATATTTTCTAAGCGGAATAAAAACAGTGCTCATATTTTTTTTTATAGTTTATATTTTAATCAACAAAAAATTAAATCTATACAAGAGAAAATAATTTTAAAACCAAAATGACGAATTTTCAACAAATAAAGATTTTTCACTCAAAAAATAAATAAAAGTTTATCTAACTTATTGAACCTTCAAACCGGATTTCTTACCAAAAATATCAATCTTAAAAAATGGATAAGTTTCATTTTCTGTTAAAAAATGAATTCTAAACAAAAGTATTTTCCATTAAACAGTTAAATTTTCAACCAGGCCTAAGCCTTCAATAAAAAAATTCACAATGCAGCTTAAGTTGGATGCAAGTAGTTGTATTTTCAATTAAAAAAGATTAATTTATAACAAGACAATGAAACTTTTAACCAACGAGAAAACTTTTCAACTTAAAATATAAATCTTTAACAAAAGGAAGTGATTTCTTAACAAAGCGATTCAAACAAATGTTTTAAACAATTTACTTCCATTATTAAGCAAATAAGAACGATTTTTCATTAAAAACCTGTATTTTTACAAAAAATTAAAATTCTTTTATAACAGATGAAGTGTTAAATCAAAAAGATAAAATTTCAAAAAAAAAGTTGAATTTTCGGTTTAAAAGATTTTAGACGAGTTTTCACGATAAAACCATGCATTTTTTAACAAAAAATAACTTTCTACCAAAAAAAGTTGAACTTTCAATGCGAAAGCGAATTTTTAACCAAAAGGGATGACTTTTTATCAAAATAGTTAAATTGTATACCAAATAGTTGCATTTTTATCCAAAAAAGATTAAATTTGTATAAGTGGAACTTTCATCCAGAAAATATTTCAGTTCATTTTTGATCACCAAAAAATAAATTTTAAACTAAAAGTAAATTTTCTACGAAAGAGTTCAGCTTTCAAGAAAACATTATAATAGCTTGATTTCTAACGAAACAGTTGCATTTTTATCAACAAAAAATTTAATTTCTGTTAAAGCAGGTAAGCTTTAAAATAAAAAAGACAAAATTTAAAACAAATAGTTAAATTTTCAACCTAAAAGTTAACGATAAAATGCAATTTTCTATTAATTAAAATAAATTCTGAGATTCTCATAAATTCTCAGAAAATTTATTTCTCGGTTATATTCTTGGTAATATTCTCATTCTCGTTACTGCTCTGAAAGTAATATAATCGGCTCAGAACTCGTATATGCAATCGTATGAAAGCACGCTGATGGGGAATCTACATGGGGACTTTGACATCGTAAAACGGGAACGTTTTGTGAATTGGCTAACTGTCGGGTATTTTTACGCGGAGAGAGAAATGTCCCTAGGCGTTCTAAAAGCTGATTGGCTGATAGATTCAGATTCTGCGGAGTAACCAGGGCCGTTACTATTATTTTGGGTATCGTAAAGTTGTTGAAATCTTTGCTGGGGAGTATTTATGAATTTAATGTCTTACCCCATTAAATTATTGGTTGTAAACGTATTAAATAATTTTCCCTATATGCAAAGTTGAACGTATTCTACTTTCAAAGCAATTTTGGGGTTAGTTGGCGTTATGCTCAAAAAATGATCAACCTCGTAGACCTGCAGTGACAACTGGAGGCACCGTGATCGTATAGGCAACTATTTTCGGTCTTTAAATTAAAAAATTCTCAATTATTTTTCTCGCTGATTATATCGTACTGAACGCACGATTCTACTTATTGTTAAGAAAGACGAATTCATTATTTTTTGTTACAAGAGGGTAAAAAAAATCACCTTCAAATTGAATTCAATATAAATAGCATAAATTTTCAAAATTATATCATTTCAAGCAATTTTAAGCTTGAAATATTCATTTATACATTAAAATTTATTTTGAAACCTCGTTAAATATTCTCGTCAAAATTTCGTATAGAAAAAAACATTAACACGGTTTCTAGGGAAGTAATGATAATTTTATTATCGTTTAATTTAATTTTTTGCATACAATTTTTTGAAAATTCTGCAAAGTTAAGAAAATTACCTTAAAATGGGCAAGAATATTGCTTGAACATTTTGTGAATCTTATTAAATATTCATTTAAAATTAATTTTGGTAACAAATCATTTATTTAAAGCCTTCCAAAATGCTTCAAAGGCTTAAAAACTTTGTGTTCAAAATATTCAAAAGTCTACATTGTGTTTTCAAAGTTTTCAAATCTTTTTACGTTTTACATTATTTTGGAATCTTCTCAAAATCTCAAAATATATTTCAAACTTACTCGATTATTTTCCAAATTATTAAATATTCCGTTTGCATTTATTATTCAAAATTTACTTATTTTTGAATCTTTTCAAAGTTTAAATTTAATACTCTGAAATATTAACGATTCAAGAATTTCTATTGCAAATTATTTAGTTTTTAATATTTTATTTATTAAAATTTATTAAAAAGTTAAAAATGGAATATTTTAGATTGACAATATATTGGAATAGGATTTGTGATTGAATAAGAGCGTTTGATTATGAATGTATTCATTTAAAATTATTTTTAAGATTGAGGATAATTTATGAAGTTTAAATCGAACTTTTATAATTTTTCAACTACTGAGGCTCTCAAAATGAAAAGTTTCAATGTTTAACCTACTTAATTTTAAACAGATTATTTAATCGCATTTCAAACAGAACAGAGGTTAACCCGGCTACGTAAGTGCACAGGCGTGGAAATCCAAAATGTTTTCTATACGAAGTATTCCAAATGATAATTCGCCGTCTGTTACGATATCGTAATAGAGTAATGTACCCAATTGTTGACAGGTTAAGATAAACTTCAAGCTTTGAGAAAGAAATTAATGTCAAAAATGGTGTGTGTGTGTGTGTGTGATAAAATTAATACTAATATGTACAGTACTAATGTAATAGAGTATCATATTCTAAGTTTTATTTACCTCAGTATATATCAAATACTGAAAAAATAATTAAAATGATCTCATTAGCCTAAACATTTAATTCTTGGCAGGGTTGACGCAATTCTTGGCAGGGATGGAGCCAATTATTGGCACCCCAGTTATATGAAAAGGAAATGGTGAAGGAATCAGACTAAAATAAACTTTAATAGTATCACAAAAAGTGAATAGTGAAGAGAAACATTATTTATCAATTATTTTTTATTTATAAACAAATAGTCTGGCTCAAATATGCAGAATCGTGTAATGTTTCATCAATTGCATGCTAACCTGAAAAATGAAAAAAATTTAATCTGAAAACTGATTACAAAACACGTTCTTTCTCTCTACACTATTCAAGTCAGCCTCATTATTATTTAACACATTTTCAGAAGTGTTAACAATTACAACCCAGATTCTTTTTCTATATGTAAATCAAGCAGTAATTTCGTTGGACAAACTAGTTGTGTGTGATACATTAGACTGATTTGAGGTTAAGTCTACATCGCTAAATCGCGAATTTACTGTTATTTCTGAATAAGATATTTCATTAAATATAATGACCTGCTTAATCCTTTTAAGTATAGCACCAGTAATTTATTTAAAAATATTGTTTTAACCTGTAATTCGGTCTTTCATTCTGAATTTCACAAAACAAGAAACGAAATGCTTGCAAGAATGCACCTCTCCTGTCAGTACTTTGTAAACGCGCACTTAATGCGTGCACACTGCGTAGCCAATAACAGGCATGCGTACAGGCACCCGGAGACGAAAATATGCGACGCGTACGTGCGCGCACTATGAATGCACTTTGCAATCTGCTGAAGTAATATAAATAAATAATTATTAGCTAATATAGACAAGAAATTTAAATTTAAAGTTTGAAAAATTGCAAAGATTCATGTTTAATAAAATAATTGTTAGCAAAATCGAAAGATATAAAAAGAAAAGTTTAACTTTATATTATGTTTCTTATGCATAACTTTGTGTATATTAATTTGTTGGAAACGTTAATAAGCCTGATTTCTGCAATAAAATTTATCACATATATACTTTTTCTTGAAAAGATTATTAAAAACATTTATTCACGCAAATTTTGTTAAAAATACGTAGCAATCACTACTGCGCATGTGCGAGATATCCGCGTTCTCCTACCACTAGTGCTGCGACGCCTGCCGGCGCACTCTCGTAGTTGACGAAAGACGCTTATTCGTTCGCGTCGTATACCGTGTGTGCTTCGGTCGTTGTTGTCATTGTGGTATTATTGTGCTATTATTTGTTTTACTTTGTGTATTTTTATCCCTAATTGTTTTAATCCAGGGAAAATCGCAAGAAGGATTATTCGAAAGAAATTTAATAATAAAAGGTCTCGTGTAAAAGAAAATGTGTTAAGTGTTTCATATAACTTTAAATTTGTTGTGATGGCGTGTGTGTGATTTTTGTTTGATTTTTGTATATATTTTTTAGGACATTTAATAGAGTCACGTGAAGAATTGTAGGCGGTTCATTATTCGGCGGGTTTGTGCAATTTTATTCATTTTTAATTCTAAATGTTTTAATTTTACATTTCTGAAATAAAAATTATAAATTAAATCTTGCCAGTTCTTTCCTTTATCGTAAACAAAACAATTTTAAGATCCTACTTACGCGTGCATTAAGTGCTTTCTCCATGCGCGCATGTGCGTGCAGACACGACGGGCCGGGCATATGCCCCTCCATGGATGACACATCTGCGTACGGATCTGCGCGCACGTCGTGCGTGTAGATACACACGCTGTGCCTGCGCCATGCGCGCGTGGTGTAGGGAGGTGCCATGAATTGCATACAGTCCTGTAGATTAAAAATTCATTGGCGCCTCCTATTATTTATGAAATAAATTATTGTTAAATCTTATTAATTTTTTTATTAACAATTTTAACATTTCCTCGGAATGAAATGAAAATTCTGGGTAGCCTGGAAACAAGGATGAATTTTTTAATTTCAGAACACATAAGTGTATTGTTTAGCATAAGATATATGCATATTACTACGATAAAAATTCTGCACTATTAAAAAACATAAAAAACAATTTGCTATTTATCTCTATTGTCTTACGATTTCATAAAATCTAGAGAAGGGTGTCAACAATGGGGGGGGGGGGGGGGGGGGGGGGGGGGGGGGGGGGGGTCAAAAATTGTTGCTCTTACCCTACGCACATAAATGCCGCGAAATTTCAAAGTTCAGCAGAACCTTCAACTTTGTCTTATACTAATTATTGTGATTTAAAAAGAATGGAATATAAATCTTGGTAATGATATTGTAATTCTGAAATAAACCGTTCAAAAGTTAAAAGATAAATGAGTAAAGAAGGATTAAAAATTTAACGTGCACGACCAAATATAAAGTGCTCAGTTGGCTGATTTTTTAACAAGTGTTGAGCGTTTTGGTGAGTCAGGGTAGAAATTGGTGAGGTTGGGTGTTTATGTGGAGGTAATATGGTAAAATGCGCTCTGCGTATGTGCTGAGGTTGTCCTGGAGGTCATCCCGCACGATTTTACAATACAGTGTACAAAATGGAGGAGGGGGGGGGGGGTAATACTTTCACCAATAAATATATATTTTTTAAAGAATGTTGTCATGTTTAATTGTGCGTGGCTGCTGGAGGACATACAATTTATTCTGAATCCAATTTTATAGTGATATTTCTTCCCACAAATAGATTTGCAATCCTGTAATTTCAACTTTTCGCCTAGCGAGCAGTATTTACAACGTTTACAACTAAAGATTTAATTGGTAAAACATTAAATTCATAAATACTCTCCACCCAAGATTTCAGGTTATATCAACGGTTGAATATAAATTATTCTCTAGCTCAGGCATTTAAAAATTACAGCTCAGCTCTTTAATTATTTAACACTGTTAGACTGAAACTCTAACCTGAAAATTCAATTGCCTCACATTTCTTACTAAATACCACGAAGTAGAATAAGAAAAGCCTACTCCCGGAAAACTTAGACGCGTGACATTTTCAAAATTCTCTGATTTTTCTTTTACTAATTTTTCACTCCAAATCATTAATATTCAAATACCAGCATTTTAATCTTATGATATTTTTTCCATAGAATATTTCATAAGCGAAATAAAACAGTGTTTCATATAAAAATTTCAAATTTTCAAATGTATTAATTTATTTTAATAAAAAAAACTTTTTCTACTTTAAAAGATAACTTCTTAACAAAATACTGCAATTTTCAACAAAATAATTTAATTTTTAACACAATAGTTAAATATTCAACCTAAAAAGACAAATTTCCAATGAAAAAGTGTTATAGTTTATATTTTAATACAAAAATAATTAAATTTATACAACAAAATAAAAGAATTTTAAACCCAAAAAGACGAATTTCCATTATATAAAGATTTTTCGCTAAAAAAAAAAATTAAAATAAAGTGACAGGAGCGAGAGTAAGTGGATTATGCATTGTTTAATTGTTTTAATAGTTACAACATTTGGGAATATTTTATCCTCTTTCATGTTTAAATTCTTTAAAAATATGTTTCGTTTTGAGATTAAAAAATACTTAATTCTAAATTGTAGGTACATTTCATTATAAATCTCATGATAATATTGGAAAGAAAATTTTAATGCTGCAAAATTTGCCAGAAACGTTTACACTGCTTAATATATTAGAATATAATCATAATTTTATATAATTTCTGAAAGTTATCCGGTATACTAACAACGACAAGAATAACGACGACAGACAGACAAGGACGTGAAAACTTTTTTCCCCGACTCAGGAGGCCTCAAAACGTCGACATTCGATGAAATCCGCGATAGTAATTTTTCACATAAAATTAATACCATCTCATTACTCATTCTTTTGTGTGCAATCAAAACTTAAAATTTTGATTTTTTTTAACAAGCTTCAAAAGTTGTTTTGAAAATCTTGTAGGGGCTTGAAGAAGTGAAGTTTTCCTTCTCTTTACTTTTTCCCATGTTACTGTTTTTTCGCCTTAAAATGTTCATTTTCATTTGGTTTTTTGGATCCTGGAAATGCCATAACTTTGGTAATTTTAATTTGATAGAAAAAAGTCATGGGGATCAATTGTTCGCATTGTTGTCTACTTTAAAGATCTGTCGATAGAATTTTTAAGTTTTGAAAAAAGTGATCTCAACATTTTTAAAAATGTTCTAACTTTTTGAATTTTTATCAAAAATGGCTGGTCAAAGAACCTGATCTTTCTTTTATATCACTCAAACTGTGTACCAAAGCACAATCCCATCCGATTTTTCCTTAAAAAATTATTAGGTATATAGACGACAATAAAGGTGACAGTCTGATAGACACCAACGTAAAAACTTTTTTTTCTGACTCAGGAGGCCTTAAAGCGTCGATATTTGATGCAATCCGCGAAAGTCAGTTTTCACATAAAAGGTAATGGATTGAAGATCTCTTTTCAAGTAATCAAATTTTCTTTAGCTATTGACTTTTCTTTTCAATTGAACTTAATTAACCTACATAAATAACAGAAAAAATCTACAATTGTATTAGTCTACCTAACCTCAATTGCACTTTTAGCCATATTTTTCTTTACTAATATATTCCACAGAAATATGAGTAGTAAAAGATTTTCACATCATATATTTAATATAATCTTATAACTAATATATCTTTAACAATTTCACCCGGCACCACGAGCTAAGAGCAGAAGCATTCAATTTTTAAACCATCCACATGTTTGGCACATTTCACACACGACTCTACAAATGGTTTCATTGGCTCAAATTGTTTCTCACTAGTAATGAACTAGAATTTTGTTCGAGTTAAACGTAGCAAAGGTGTTAAGTATATTCGTATACGAATAACTCGAATCGCAAATTCGAAGAGTGCTCGAAAATGTGACTTCCTTCTCGAATACTTAAGTTACTATTCGAAACTTTACGTATACGGAAAGTTTCGAACGAACTCGAGAATAGAGCCCCTGCACGCTAAGGCCCAAACAATAATACCAGTTGCAGAGAATGAAACTTAAGATTTTTTGCAACTCTAGACCAGTGTTCCCAATTTGTAGAACGCGCTGAACTGTGCTTGCTTTGGTGCAAGCCTAAAGTAGAATTTTGGAGGGACTGCTGAAAAAATAATGTGATTTTATTTCAAAAAACGTTACTTATGTTGACTTCAGAAAAACACAAAAGTTTCAATTTATTTTTAGTAACTTAATTGATTTATTTTAGGTCACATTGTTGGGAATAAAGAAATTAAAACCAGAAACTCGTCAGAGACAGGATTAATCACTGTGATAAAAAAAATGTTTCTTTTTTGTTCTGAACTCGGAATTTATAACATCTTTTTAATTAAAATCTAATTATTTTTTATCTGTAACTCCAAAATCTTATTTTAGGATTAAGAAATTACAGTTTATGCATTTCCTACTCCTTATTTATTATAAATATTAAATTTTAATATTGATACCATTCAAAATCAGCGCGTCAACAGTAACCAACCGTTACCGTGCTGCCGGCGCGACGCAAGCGCAGTTCACGAACTAGGCATGTCATTGCGGGGTTGATGCAATGAGAGGGGAGGTCCGCCATCTTCTGATGTCCCGCGAGAAACATAGCAGCGCTCAAATTTTTATATTTTCTTGCACAGTTTGTCGGCAAAAATGCATGTGCGCATAATCAAGTGGTACATCGTAGATGGCGGCTCTCCCCACTCATGGAATTCTCCCCCCTCCCATCGATTCAACCCCGCGCGCCAAGTTAGGATAGCATGCCTAGTCCCGTGTTTTCTATGTCCATGATATAACGAGACCAATCTGTAATGCATGGACTTCCCCAAAAACGGTCACTTTTCTGTTGCCAGAAGTACGCCAAAGATATTATAAACGTAGATGCGGTAAGGGGCGTCGGAGTGGGGAATTATATATATAGGACATCACATTTTCTGCCCTATCGAGGTGCTGCCCTCATCGTACTACGAAGTCGAATTCTTGTTTTCTCATTCTTCGTAAAATATGACGGTAAAGCAGTAGAAAATTTTTTTGAGGTTAGAAAAATTTGACATTTATGTATCGCTGAATTTTTTTCAGATCTGAAGCTTGATCCAGGTTTTCGGTACAGTCTTTTTAATTATAAAAAAAATGTTCTCGTAAAATCATATTTTTAATTTAAAAAAAAAGTATAATAGAAAGACATTTCAAGATAAACAAGTGCTGAAAGCATTTTCCTTTGACAATTTTTTTTCTTAATTGAAATAATCAAATATTTATACCAAAGAAACAACTTTTTAAATGTTTGAAGTATTTAAACATTATTGTTTAAATTTAAAATAATAATTAAAACAAAATATATTTCTGGATAAGATATTTTGGTTGAAAATGTATATAGTATTTTTTAAATCACAAAAGTTCATCTGAAAAATCGTAATGTTAATTAAAAACACGTGTTTTTATATACTAATTTGTCGGTAAAATTTTTCGTATAATTTTAATTTTAAATTCAAACAATAATTTTTAACGCTTTAAATATTGAACAAAAATTTATTTGATAACAATATTTTATTATCGCAGTTTTAATAAATAATTAATATTGATTAAGAAACAATTTTACTTGGGAGGTCTTATTATTTGGGAACTTTCAAATTCGTTAATATTATAAACAGTTCAGGAATTTTATTAATTTTGGAATTGTATTTTTTGGGACAGAGAGTTTTACCGAGTCGGGAATTTTATTTTTCGGGATATTTCAGCCGTCCCCATAGAATTACAGAAACTTTGCTCTAATTATAATTTCGGTGCTCGATCTTGTTGATTTTTTCCTACAGTATTATTAAAAAAAAAAATGTGTATGGAAATTTTTGATATCACAAAGTTAAAGAGAATCTCAATTAAAAATTTAAAAATTCGCTGTACATCCAATTTTTATTCTTGGGTCTT
>NC_046657.1:131871589-131873861 GCF_010883055.1 Belonocnema kinseyi | reverse complement strand
CCAATACAATTTACATAACACTAATTGTAAAATTTGCAAATTTTTAGACCTTCAGTTTAGGAACTTGAATTTTAACGTTAAAATTGCTTCATTTTCAGAATATAGCCTTAGTGTTTGAATTTTCAGAATTTTTCTAAATTTTTCGAAATTGTTAAAAGCTGGAAAAGTTTGAATTTAAAATTTAAAAATGGGAAAATACACCATTTTCCATGTTCATTTGCAATCCAGCGAGTCACTTTTTTCGCTTCTTTTGAAAGTCGATCCTTTGCTTTCAGTTTTCTTTTTGAACTATACCTTGAATTCAACGCATTTCAAATTAAATTTTTGCAGCTGCATTTAGATTGAATTATACAAAGGTTTTTTGTTTTATATATAAATTAATCAAAACATTTTATTGGTTTTTCACGACTGTAATTTATAACTCTAAAATGGAATAATTGTAGCTCAAATATGAAAAAGTATAGACTAATTTCACATTTAAAGATATTCTATCACATATATTGAACTATTAAAACCTCTGACCTTTTTTAAGGTTTTTAAAACTCTTTTAAAAACATTTTTTTAAAACTCTTTTAAAAACATTTTTTTAACAATTTTAGTTGTGATTTCTTAATAAAAGAATAAGTGATATTTATTTTCCAGAACAGTAATTTCAAAAATGTTTAAAGCATTAATAATTTAGACATTTTAAATTTGTAGTCTTCAGAATATATTGAATAATTTCAAATTTAAAGCTATTTAAATATTTCGTCTGGATGTTTGAATGGAAAGTGTTCGATAATTTTAGATTGAAACTTCTCAAATTATTTAGTTACAAATGAAAATCATACAACTTCTAGTTTCATTTATTTTTTTATAATCCCCCCCCCCCACAAATTATTTTTTTTGTGAGAAAATAACGCCTGATGTTTGTAAAAATTAACAAATATATATCAAAGGTTCACTCAAGGTCTTTTTTGTTCAAAAAGCTTGTTCCTGAATAAATTAACTCTTATTGTTTCCGATTGCATTCTCTCACTCAGGGTAATTTTCTGTGAAAAATATTGATTTACAAAGAATATTTGTCAAAGAATAGAATGGATTTCTTCGCCCGAGATGCAAACGTAAATTGTACTATAGTAAAAAGAACTGGAAAAATTTAGACAAAAGCCAAATTTGGTAAAGAAAACAAACCTTTGTGGACCTATAAATACTAATTTTAATCCTCGAAAGATTTTTAAAAAATCTCTTCGAAACACTTTTACTGCAAATATTTAATTGAAGAAAAATATTTGTTATAAAAATAAAAATAGTACAATTTTTACATACAATTCTTAAAATAAAAAAATCTGTGTGTCAAAGCACAATCTAATCCGACTTTTCTCTCGAAAGTTATCCGATATACAGACAACCACAACCACAATAACGACGACGTAGACGCCAGAGAGGCAGACAGATACTGATATAAAAACTTGTTTTTCTGACTCAAGGAGCCTCAAAACGTCGAAATTTAATGAAATTCACGAAAATCATTATTCGCATAAAACTCTTCTCATTATGGATGAGAATGTGATAAAATAATTATGGGGCCTTGAAAAAGTAGCGTTTTTCGCCTCTTGACTTTTTTCCATATCAAGCTTTTGTTGCTTCAAATGTCCATTTTCGTTTGGTTTTTTGGATTTTGAAAATCCTTTAACTTTGGTAAGCTTGATTTTATCAAAAAAAGTTGTCAGGATAAATTGTTCATATTTGTTTGTACCATAAATAGCTGTCGATAAAATTTTCAAATTTTGAAAAAAGTGGTCTCAAAAATTTTGAAAAAGCTTCAACTTTTTGGATTTTTATCAAAAATGGCTGTTTAACGAACTCGATCTTTCTTTTTGGTCCCTCGCACAGTGTGTCAAAGCCCAATCCAATCGGACCAGTCTTTCGAAAATTATCCGGTATACAGACAACAACAACGACGACGCCGGACAGACAAACAGATCCCGACGTAAAAACTTGTTTTTCTGACTCACGGGGCCTCAAAACGTCGACATTTAATAAAATCCGAAAAAGTTATTTTTCATCAAAAACTAATACCTTCTCATTTTTGACGAGAATGTAGAAATTATCAACAAGATTTGTAGAACATCTTTCAAAGAATAAAATTATTGTCCCATAAGTTACAACCGAAAAATTACAATTTCAGAAAAATGAAAGTTGTTTTAAATATTAAGCTAGACTCGCGACCGGGACAAATCAGAAAATGAAAGTAAATTTGAAAATTGAACTGCAGTTTGAGTATTAAAAA
>NC_046657.1:131859670-131871489 GCF_010883055.1 Belonocnema kinseyi | reverse complement strand
TTTGGAAATAAGAAAAAAACAATTTTCAATAGTAAACAATTTGAAAATGAATTGTCACAATTTCAGAGTGACAAATTTAAACTTGGAATGTTACGATTATAAGTGTTTAATTTTTTTATTTGAATTTCGAAGGTAAAAGTATTTCATTTTGATTCTTAAAGAACAGTTAAATAAGTATTAATTTAGAAAAAAATCAAATAAGCTGGAGGTGTCTGAATGTTACAAAGAAAATAACAAAATTTGGAGCTCCTCAAGAATTTTGAAATACTAGGAAAACAATAAAAATTTCTGGATAGATTTAAAATGATTTTTATTTTGAAAAAGTACATAACTCAAAGAGAATGGTTGAAAATATTTCAAAACATTTCAAAAGATTTACAATATTAGAAAAAATCTGGAAGCTTTTAAAACAATTTTGTGTGCAGGATTTTACAAAAATGTTAGGAAAGATGGGAATCAGTCTAAAAGACATTTAAAAGTTCCGACAAATTTTTAAAATAATTTAAAAAGATTTGAAATAATTTAAAAGAGAATAGATACTTTTGATGATTTTGAAATGTTTTCAAATGTTGACTTTTTATTTTGAAAAATTACATAATTTTAAGAGGAGGTATAAAAATATGGGACCACTGACAAAAATTGCGAAAGGGATGAATGAAAAATCCCAAAAAATGAAATCTCCGGCACCTGAATAATAATTTTATCAAAATTGTATTGAAAAAGACATTAAAAAACACGTGTGCTTTGAAAGAAAAAAATGTTCTGCCTAAATTTTCTTCGTACCTACATAATAACATTTTTGAAACAAACTTTGCAGGATTCAATTCAACAACGATTTATATCAAAATTTATTTTAATTATTTTTCTTTTATTAATAAAAAATTCGATTTTTCAGAACTTTATGTTTTTTTTAAATACTATGCACATTTTTAAACATATTGTATACTGTCCAGAATTTCATTATTCTAGAATTTTTTAATTCGGGATTTTCAGGTTTCAGCATTTTGATATTTCGGGAAGTTTACAGTGTGGAAAATATTTCAAAAATTTGATAAGATTTATAAAATTGTAAAAGAATCTTGAAGATTTTGAGGTATTTAAAACTCCTGAAAAACTTAAATCAGTCAGCTGTATCAATTATAATGATTTCAAGTTTAATTTAAAATATATTTTATGGAATATGATATTTTTTATGAATGTGCCAGTGAAATTCTGTTCGTCTAATTTTGTTTGCCAATGCGAAATGTAATCTGACTTGGAACTGTCGTCTTAACATCTAAAAGCCGAAAGAACAATTTTCCTATCACTTGGAATTATAATTATATTTTTATAAAAACGTTAGAATATATAATAATTAAGAAATTGGAAAATACATACGAGAACTTGATTAAAAGAATAGTCTAAAAAAGTCCGTAGAAATTGTAGACCACAAAAATAAAAACTAAATAATATTAAAGATCTATATATAGACAATATATAGAATGGAAATTATAATTAATAATTTTAGAATCAGTGGAAAATATATGAAACCGTAATATAAATTACTCATCGACTTATATTTTTGGTATTTATTAAAACAACCAAGTTTTGCAAAGCTATAAATGTAAAAATGTTTTAATTGGCAATTTACTTTCAATCCAAATGTTTCTTGTCCAAGCTAAGTTTACCATCAGTGCGCCTCGAAGGTGTGCCGAGAGTTGTTTACAGCGCTCCAAGTGGCTCTTGGCAAACTATATCGCTGGTTGCTTTCTACGGGGAGCGCTGGGTAGAGGGGAAGTGACTTTTTTCGCCGGGTGCGCCGTCTATATTTATGGCGGGCAACTAAGCCCGCACCGCATCTACGTTTATAATATCTTTGAGTGCGCACACAAACATGTGCAAAATCACACTTACGTACAGTTCATAACTTCCCGAGCGTGGCGTGCCAACCGCACTTTAAAAAAATATGGTCGCCTTTATTGTTTTGTTTTGACAGATCGCTTGAACAACTAAATAATTAATAATTAGACAGGATTTTGTGAAATGTTTGTAGAATAAAAAATTATTCACCATGGAAGAGGTAGGTGCTATATTTATGAAAATATCAACTAACTTTTACCCACACTATGCGTGCGACAGATATTCTACGCGTTCGCAATGTAAACATAACCTTGAGTAAATATGAAGTAGCCATATTTTTTTAAAGTGCGGTTGGCACGCCACGCTCGGGAAGTTTAGAACTATACGTAAGTATGATTTTCACAATAATTGTGTGTACGTACGTTTAGTGTCACATCCAGGCCCAGTCCAGAGCCCTCTTGAATTTTTGTGCCTAACTAAAATTCACTTCCATGTTTCTTCCGTATTTGAATTTAAATTCAAGTTTCGTTAAAATTTAAATTACCTGTCCGTTGCCGCCACTGAGTGAAAAATCACTACCCGAAATCTGAAGATGCTGAGGGAAATGTAATATTAATTGAATCCAAGATTTTGCTCTACAGGAATTATTCAATTTATTCAATATTTTGGTCAATGATTTTAATTAATTCACGCACTTTCATATAATTTTAAAGAAATGACAAGTTTTATTTTAAGAAACATGCGTCCGGGCTTACGCGGCAAATGTAAAAGTTCGGTGAATACAAGTTTGCAAAAGCTAAAACCGATAAAATTTGACCGACGCTCAAACGAATTCTCTACCTAGATACTAATTCTGATCCCTTTTATAGACTCACTACTTCCACTGATTTTTTATTGATCGACAAGGGTCTATGGTCTATTAGTCATGGGTTTTACCATCGCATGTACATTAAAATTCATCCAGAATATTCTTCCCTTTGAGAATCATCGAGTCTTAGCAATACTAAACACTCAAGAATTCATCGAGAATATTCTCCCCTTCTTACAAGTGGTTTTCCAGTTAAATTCCACGCATCAAATGACTAAGTCAGCCCCTACGATTTCAGGGCACCCACGCAAATTGCCCTCAATTGCAAAGTGTGTCAGTCCTATCTACCCACTCAAATCTATTAAACCTATTCCCCCTTTGTAAATATTAGTTAACCTATAGTTGAGAATATCAACCATGTGCTAACTTTCGCATTTTTACTTTCAGAATTTTAAGCTAAGGGTACCTAGTTTGTCGCTTTAGTTTTATCTTAACTTCTCTAATGAGTGACCTTGCAATTTTAGACTTCTAGAAAGTTACAAAAATTCAATTCAAATAAGATTTTACTTCATTCATACTTTGAATTTCCCGCGCGTTTCAAATATTCCCAGGATAAAGTAATTCCCCATACTCCCATCATGGTATCCCTAGTTTCTTCACATAACCTATGAAAATTTCCAATCCAAATGCTACTCCGTTACTTTAGCAACAGAAAAGTGCTTATTTTTAGTTCATCTAGTTTAATCTCCTTATGTCTATTCTCCATGTTCCTAAGATTGGGAGCAATGCTCTAGACAGAAATGGTTTTTCACCACAAGTTTATTTGCATATTATTTTTTATTAAAAAAAATCCATTTAATTAACTAATGCTATCATTAAAAACATGTAAAATGAAACTTGTTATTTACTAGCATAGATTTTAGGACTAAAGACTTCAGTCCATATATACCTATAGTTAAAATTTTTTTTTTCTAAAGTAAGACAAAATTTTGTCCCTTCCTATTGGTATTATTGTTTGGCCCTCACCGTGAATACATCTTGGATATTCCGCACCCAACCTGAAATTCGTGATGCGAGATCACGAGATTATTATTGCCATGTATTGTCAGAGATTATTACATTTAGTTTGAAGCGATTGAACAGGGTTTAGAGTTTTATTTTTGAGATATTTGCAGTTATTATTGTTTATTTTTTTATTTCGTTGGATTCTCGTCTCGATACTCATTCGGAGTTGTTTTTACGTTTTCTTTCCATATTTCAAGATTATCTCTTGTCGGTAAGCTTGCATTCTATTTTCTATGCAAAATGCAATAGATGTATGAACAAAATACGAAATATGACAAATTAATTAGTTTTAAGTTATTTGGGTCATTTAAGTGTTTCACGGAAAAATTGAAAGTTTCATGAAACATTTTATTGTTGCATGTTTAAAAAATCCCAGCGGTTTTTTTAATCATCTGGAGAAACCTGAAATTGACAGGAAATTTTTATAAATCTGGGAAAAACCTGGAAATTTCCGGAAGTAAAAAATAATCTAACATATTCCTTAAAATCTGTGAATCAACTGCTACGAAATTCGCCATTTTTTGTATGGTGAAGTTGCAAGAAGTAACTATGAATTCAAATTTAATATTATAGATTTATATTAAATATTAATAAGATTATTATTATTATTGATTAAATTTTTAAGCTAATTTAAGTAAATTAACTTTTCTGTTGAAAATTTATATTTTCAAATAAAAAATATAACTGTTTTAAAGAAAACCCATATTTTTGACATTAAAATTCAACAGTTTGGTTAAAATCTTTTTTTATTTTTTGACTGAAAAATGCTTTTTGATTAACATTTGAACTATTTTCTTTAAAATTCGTCTTTTTCGTTCGAAAACATATCTTTTTAATTATAAATTTCATCTTTCTTGAGCTAAAATGCAACTTTGGTTGAAAACTAATCTGTTTATGTTAAGGCTTCATCAGTTTGATTGGACATTCGTTTTTTTCTTAAATTAATTCAACTGCTTTCAATATGTAATGAACATATTTTAGGGTTGAAATATTAACTATTATATTTTTTGATCAGAATTTAACTTTATTGGTTAACCTAATACTTCAATTTTATAACAAATTCTTGAATTTTTAAATAAAAAGACTAATTTTCTTAATATTTCAAACAAGAATGTTTCAATTATAAATTGAACATGACATGATTTTTTAACCAAATAAGATTTTCATCAAAAAAATATTTGAACTAAATTGTTGAATTTTCTACCATAATAATATCAGTTTTAACAAAATAGTTGCATTTCTCTAAAAAAAGTAATTTATAATTTAAATGATAAATTTTCAAACCAAGAAGACGAATTTTTAACAAATAGTTGAAATATTAATCAAAACAGGTTTTTCAGTGAATACCATTTTAAACCCAATAATAAAATTAGTAACCAAAAAATAATTTAAATTTTTTCAATATTTTTTTCCAATTTATGAATTTACTTGAATCAAGATGAATTCTAATTCAAAAATTACTACTAAATAGTTTAATTTTCAAGTAAACCGATAATATTAAGTTTTAATACATACTAATTCTATTAAAAAATTAAATTTATTTGTTATTAAATTAATTACCTAAGCAGTTCGCAAAATTTGAGGTTTCAATAACCTACTTTGAGCAACTTTTTCAGAATAAATAGTCAAACTAACAGTCCCATTAATGGCCAATCTGACTAGCTTAAAAAATAGCCATTTATATTAATTAAATATAATATTAATAATGTATTTTTTGTTTTAATCGATCAAATAATTTCTTAGTCACGGTGGGTATCCGTTTGAACTAAGGCGTAATTTGAACTAAAGCCCATTTGAACTAAAACAGTTGAATAACCCTTAATATTTTTGGCCTGTAGAAAAAGAGAAGATGGGATGTTAGTTACTTTTAATGGTAAAGTTAAATTAAATTCATGGCGTTATGTGGCGCGGCGTGTTTAATCCTTGTTGATTAAATTTCAATCTTGTGATAGGCAGTGAAAATAGAAAATAAGGGAACTTGTGCTCGTCAGTCATATCATTATTTTCGAAAATACTTAAATATTAAATTGTCAAGGGTACGTCACAATAAAAGTTTAAATAATGTAATTTGTTAATATTAACAATATTTGAAAAATGTATTAAAATTGAACTATTCTGAAAACATGATAATTATAAATGCTTTCTGACTAAAAAATTTAAAATCATAGAATTAAAGCTTAAGATGCTAAAAATTAAAGTTTTATTAATGAATCAATCATTCTGGTCTCAAAATAGTTTTGAGGTTAGATTCAGAAAAATAATTTTTCGCCCAAACAACTCTCATCTTTCATTAACTATTCTTTTGTTATAATTTTTATGAGCCCAAATGATTAATATTTTCATTCATTGTGAAATTTCTTTCGTCTTTCTGAAACATCTACAATCTTTAATATTTAAATTCTTTTTTAAAATTTAAAAAATCTTTTTCAAATCTTTTGCAAGCTTTAAAATCTCTGAAATAGTTCAATTGAAATCCTTTACAATATTTTTAAAATAATTTAAATCTTCGTCAAATCATTTCAAAATATTTCCAATCTTTCTGAAATTACGACGAAATTTTATTCTTCTTTTGAAATCTTAAAACATTATTTAAGCATTTATTGTGATGTACCCTTGACAATTTATTAATTAAGTATTTTCGAAAATAATAATAGGACGGATGAGCACAAGTTTCCTTATTTTCTATTTTCACTGCCTGTAACAAGATTTAAATTTATTCAACAAGGATTAAACACGGCGCGTCACATAACGCCATTAATTGAATTTAACTTTATCATTCAAAGTAACTAACAACCCATCATCTCTTTTTCTACAGGCCAAAAATATTAAGCATTTTTATTTCCAGAAGTAGCTTAATACTACTAGATTTAACTATTTTGTTAACAAATTTTTTTGCTAGAAAAGAATTTCGTTGAGAATTTATCTTTTTGGTTTAAAAATTCATCTATTTTGTTAAAAATTGAACTATTTTTTCGTAAATTTGGATCCTCTGTATGTTAAATAAGGTTATTAAATGGGTCGGGTAAAAATTCAGGACACTTAGGAATGCTCTAAAAAAAGTTCATCGACTAAATATCAATTTTCTTAATAGAACATTTAGCTACAACCATTTTTTTTTTGGTTGAACCTTAATTTTTGTACACTGCAAATTGAACTATGTATTCCTTGTTTTGGTTGAAAAAATATCGTTTTCAGTATAAAATTTAACCTTTTGTTTAAAATGTATTTTTATTAGTAGGAAATTGAGCTATTATAGTTTAAGATTTATTAAATGAATTGAAAATTTATTTATTTTGTTATAAAAAATTCATCTACTTGGTTAAGCGTTTGATTTTCTTGTTAAAAACGCATTTTTTGCTGAAGATTCATTATTTGAAATGAAAGTTCATCACTTTGTTTGAAAATGTATACTTTTTAGTTAAAAAATATACTATTTGGTTGAAAATTCGTGTATTTTGTTGAAAATTAAACGTTTTTCGTAGAAAATTGATCTTTTTGGTACTAAATTCAACTTTTTGGTTATAAATTTAAGTACCTTGTGCAATAATTCTACTTGAAATTATAGGAATTCGAATTGGTTAACCTTCAATGTAAAATACTGCTTACATTTATTTGGGTAAAAAGAAGATATTTCCCTATTTTCGTGAAAAATCTTTATATCCTCCCTGTATTTATCGTGTATCTACTGTCGTGGAAAATATATTTTATTCAAAAAATTAATTTCTTAACTACGCACTGCATTTAATACATATGAGACACAATGAAAATGTGTTCCAATCCCAAGTGCGAAGTCACATATGGCCCAGCATTGGCCCATAGTCGGCAAAAATATTGCCGAAGCTCGGCTGCCATCATCGCGCCAATGAGGGAATGATAACTATGGCCTGCACTTGGCAGCCAAGGTTTGGCTGCCATTGTCGGCCCAACACGAGGTACCAATATCGGACCAACCTGGATGCCGGAGTTAATTCAAAAACTGATAAAAAGTCCTTGCATTTTTTTTAGGACGCAGCTGCTTTATCCATTCATCATTATACGATTGCATATCGTTCGAATATTATTTATAATTTCAAGAATTGAAACTTCATTTAAACATTTTGCTTAATTTTAACGACTACTGCTATAGTCTAAGGATATGACAAAACAGGTATTTAAAAAATAAATGTAAATGTATTGCGGGTACTTTGAATATGAATATTAATGGTACTGTTTAGATTGAATACATAAATTACATTTTGAAGATTATATTACAAATAAAACTGCTAACTCTACAGGGTATCGAACCTGTGTCTATATACTTAAATCTATCGCGTAGCAATCGGGAGTGCTAACCACTTCGCTAAACCGACAAGTTGAAACACTGTAAAAAAGTCATCTTCATAAGCTACAGTTCAGAAAAGTTAATGTAAATGTAAAATACACGAACTGTTAACAGGAATACCAATACAATAATTTTTAAATAAATACTTTAAATCCATTACAACTTTTCTTCGAGTAATATTTCGTTTTCTCCGCTGTTGGCTACTTTGCAAGTTTTTGCAATGAAAGGAAATGTAATTTTTCATAAACATTGAAAATTTTTAATAACGGAACTTAGAAAGTTTATCATGAACTTTGACGATTTTTCAACAACAAAATTTTTATCTTTCGTGTAAGATTGGTTTTTTAGGTGCTAAAAGTGAGACTTGGCGCAATAAAGTGCCGATGCTGGGCCAAGCATCGGTGGAGGATCGGCAAAAATAAATAGCCAATATAGGCTGCCAGAACTGGCGCAACATTGGACCGATTAAAATGCCGATATTGTCCTAATATCGTTAGCCGAATTTTGGCTGCCAAAATTGGATTAACACTGGGTCGTGTATTTAGCTCCGGGAATTCGCACTTGGGTTGTTTTTTAGGTTCTAAAAGTAAGGCTTGGCGCAATAAGGTGTTGATACTGGGCCAAGTATCGGTGGAGGATCGGCAAATATAAATAGCCAATATAGACTGCCAGCACTGGCTCAACATTGGACCGATTCAAATACAACATGGTGTACTGTGGTAAAAGTGACACTTAGCCCAGTAATGTGTCGTCACTGGGCCAGACTTTGGCGGATCCTCGTGAAACATGGTTCCCTGTACTAAAAGTGAGACTTGGCGCAATAAAGTGCCGATGCTGGGCCAAGCTTCGGTGGAGGATCAGCAAATATAAATAGCCAATATAGGCTGCCATCACTGGCTCAACACTGGGCCGATGAAAATACCGATATTGGCTTAATATCTTTAGTCGACCTTTGGCTGCTGAAATTGGACCAACGATGGGCCGCGTATTCAGCTTCGGCAATTTGCACTTGGGATTATTGAACTTAATAGACTTCGGGGACAAAATCAAAAAATGATTGATAGTGTTTTGGTACTTTTTACTTATTTAATTATTCGATGGTGATAATATATTTAAGAATATCCTGTAATACGATTTGTCAAAGCTTTCTCAGTTAAAGATATTAATTAATTCCCTAGAGACTTTTACGTTGGGGCAATTATTTATCCTTTAAAGTTATTTCTAATTAAAAAGAATTTAAATACGTAGATTTTCTCAAAAGTTAAATGCGATATCGAAAAAGCGAAAAGAGCAAAATTTTCATTTCGAAATATTATTATAAAAAGAACAAACTGCATATTTTTTTAATATTGCTCTGTTTTCTTGAAAAGATTGTTTTATTTTTTATTTTGAGAGGCGTGCGACTGTTGATTCCCGCGCTTCGCGCTTGACGCTGTATTAAACTCACGCTTCGCGCCCGATCTTTGTGCATAGACTTTTTTAAACTAGAAATGAAAGCATCATTCTCATTACGTATCTCGTGCTTCGCACTCGAGTTTATCCCTGACATTTTAAATCATTCCCATAAATGTATATTATTATAATTCATAACTTACATTGGTGTTGAAACAGACGTAGTGTCATTGTTCCGTTTAAAAAAATGCGAATTCTTATTAAAAAATGTTGTTGTTAAGCATTTTGTTGCAACTTTAATCGTTCTTCCCTAAACTGAATTCGCTTGTTTCTAATATTTTTATGATTTAAACTTTACACTATATATATCTCCCACCTATCACGCGGGAGACCGAGGTTCGATTCCCCGACGGAGAGCCTTTCGGTTCGGTTTTGATTCCTCTAGAATTAAACCGAAGGGCCTATGACAAAGCCACTGAACGCGTCCTAGGGTTGCGGATAGAGGGTCCCTGTAACAAGGGTTTCTGCTGAATATGGTTACAAAAATAAATAGGCAATCGCGGACAATTGTCCAGGGGTGGTCCCGAAAGAATTAACCCCCAAGCGGAGGTGTGAAAACCGTACCGAAAGCTGAATGGCACCTGGGTGAGGTGACTAGAACGGTGACTCTGGGATACCGGGCGACCTCTCAGAGTACGCAGCCTTATCCTTGCATGCGGGGTTCTACAAGGATGGACGAAACCCTTTCCCTAGCTTCTCGTGGGAACAACAATGAAAACACCAAACATAGTTGTAGTAAGCACGGTTCAAAACAACAGAACGCGCAGGGCTCCCGACAATGGGTCGGCCATCAATGCCGACCAATCTAGAGCTGGGGGAGCCAATCAAAATGGATTCAAGTTCTACGATGCGAGTGTGGCCCCTGAACGGGGTTATATGGCACGGCTGCATGCTTTGTGGTGCTAGAAACACCCGGAGCTATCGCACTTTTCGCAGCAACGTCTGCGAAACCATGCTGAAATAATCCGTAAACGGGGCTATGTAAGCGGAACGCCTACTCTACCACAAATAGAACAAGCCGGCAACAGAGAAAGAGAGGCGACACTAAGACCAACCGCGGGCAGGCATTCAATAGATAAAGAGCGATGCTTTACGACCCGGAGAAACATCAACACCAAGGTTTCTCTCAAGCCTAAAGATCTGGCTGAAATGGATGACGAGCTTCGTGGACATTTTTCCGGAGAATCCGACCTCTGGGCTATCAATTATTGTGTGTATAATGCAGCGAGAGCTTTGGCCGATGCAAACCGTGAAACAAAACCAACGGTTGATCAGAAGACCAAAAGACGAATGCATCAACTTGCCATAAAGAATAAGCTGGGAAAGACAGTACGCGTCCCGCATTCAGTGTGTGATTGACTGCATCACATTTGGCATGAATTTTACCGCCAAGTTTCGAAAGTTCGCGCGCGAACTCCAGACCCGTTATCACACACTTAACAAGTCAAAGCTGCTGACCATCAGGCAGCATATTGTTGAGAGAATACGGACACTACCTAACGCTAAGAGAAGTCTAGAGCGGAGGGAGAGGTGGGTCAGAGGAAATCAACAGTTTTTCTCTGACCCATCTCGACTCTTCCAAGACCATCCAGTTACTGTGGAACACCCACACAAACCAGAGGAGGTCGCAGTATTTTGGAGAGAAGTCTACGAAGTTCAGCATAGATTGGACGAAGACTCAGAAAATATAAATAGCTTTAAGGATTTATGTGTTGCCCTCATAACACCTGATCAAGAATGCCCACCCATCACTACCGAGGAGGAGAAATAAGTGTTAAGAGGGATGAAGAACTATTCCGCACCGGGATCAGATTGTATCAAAACCTTCTGGTGGAAGAAGTTTTCTTCAACCCATCAGCATTTGGCCCGTATTTTCACCTCATATTTGAAGTCGGAAGAGCCGATTCCAGAGTGGTTGGTGGAAGGGCGCACAATACTCCTGCCGAAAATAGGCAACTTAGCTGACCCGAGGAATTACAGGCCAATAACTTGTCTGAACACACTTTATAAGATCTTCACAGTTATCCTAAATGTTCGGATTATTCGGGCAATTGAACCTGTATGGCAAGAAATGTATGAACAACGAGTATCAAAGAAAGGCGTAGCCGGATGTCGGGAGAACCTGCTCATCGATAGATGTGTCTGCAAAGAAGCAGCATTCTACCAGCGTGACCTATCGATGGCCTGGATTGATTATCGGAAAGCTTTCGATTCGACCATGGTGTGCATGGTACCCCCTGCAGCTATCATCGGGAATGTCTTGGCTCAAAATGTGGCGACGGTATGTTAAGGTGGAAATGACACCGTCTTGGCATGCAAAAATGAAACCCTCTG
>NC_046657.1:131856047-131859570 GCF_010883055.1 Belonocnema kinseyi | reverse complement strand
TTAGCATAGATCTTAAGATCGTCCATGTAAAATACATGAGTGACCTTGTACT
Organism: Belonocnema kinseyi; assembly: GCF_010883055.1. Classification (NCBI taxonomy): domain Eukaryota; kingdom Metazoa; phylum Arthropoda; class Insecta; order Hymenoptera; family Cynipidae; genus Belonocnema; species Belonocnema kinseyi. The sequence goes on along the minus strand of NC_046657.1, from coordinate 131,859,518 downwards.
TTCGATCTGCAGGTTTGCCGCACAAGTACCCGTCGGAATGGCGCAGTGCTTGAGATAGTGGCAATAATGTAAGGCAAAAGAGGAGTGGGCTCATGGTGTCGCCCAGAAAGACACCACTCTGAAACGTGACCTTGTTAGTTGTCACACGATTTTTTCCAGATGAGATAGTAAATCTGGTTTTCCAAAGCGGCATCAATCTCTCTATGCACCCAACTATTTGCGGATGAACCTTTAAGATTTCCAAAAGACAGATGATAAGTGTATGGGATGTAGAATCGAAAGCTTTCCGATAATCAATCCAGGCCATCGATAGGTCACGCTGGTAGAATGCTGCTTCTTTGCAGACACATCTATCGATGAGCAGATTCTCCCGACATCCGGCTTCGCCTTTCTTTGAGCCTTGTTGTTCATGCATTTCTTGCAACACAGGTTCAATTGCCCGAATAATCCTATCATTTGGGATAGCTGTGAATATCTTATAAAGCGTGTTCAGACAAGTTATTGACCTGTAGTTCTTCGGGTCAGCTAAGTTGCCTATTTTCGGCAGGAGTATTGTGCGCCCTTCCTCCAACCACTCTGGAATCGGCTCTTCCGACTTCAAATATGAGGTGAAAATACGGGCCAAATGCTGATGGGTTGAAGAAAACTTCTTCCACCAGAAGGTTTTGATACAATCTGGTCCCGGTGCGGAATAGTTCTTCATCTCTCTCAATACCTCCGCTCTAGACTTCTCTTAGCGTCAGATAGTATGCGTATTCTCTCAACAATATGCTGCCTGATGGTCAGCAGCTTTGACTTGTTAAGTGTGTGATAACGCGTCCGGAGTTCGCGCGCGAACTTTCGAACCTTGGCGGTAAAATTTCTGCCAGATGTGATGTAGTCAATCACACATTGAATGCGGGACGCGTACTGTCTTGCCCAGCCTATCTTTATGGCAAGGTGATGCATTCGTTTTTTGGTCTTATGATCAGCCGTTGGTTTTGTTTTACGGTTCGCATCGGCCAAAGCTCTCGCTGCATTATACGCACAATAATTGATAGCCCAGAGGTCGGATTCACCGAAAAAATGTCGACGAAGCTCGTCATCCATTTCAGCCAGAACTTTAGGCTTGAGAGAAACCTTGGTGTCGATATTTCTCCGGGTCGTAAAGCATCGCTCTTCATCTATTGGATGCCTCCCGCGGTTGGTCTTAGTGTCGCCTCTCTTTCTCTGTTGCCGGCTTGTTCTATTTGTGGTAGAGTAGGCGTTCCGCTTACATAGCCCCGTTTACGGATTATTTCAGCATGGTTTCGCAGACGTTGCTGCGAAAAGTGCGATAGCTCCGGGTGTTTCTCGCACCACAGAGCATGCAGTCGTGCCATGTAACCCCGTTCACGGGCCACACTCGCATCGTAGCAGTCTAGCAAGTCGTGATTCAGTCGCTCCGTCCAACCAAAGGTCACGAGATCCTGCTGATTCATCGCATTGAATCCATTTTCATTGGCTCCCTCAGCTCTAGATTGGTCGGCATTGTTGGCCGACCCATTGTCGGGAGCCCTGCGCGTTCTGTTGTTTTGAACCGCACTTACTACAACTATGTTTGGTGTTGTCATTGTTGTTCCCACGAGAAGCTAGGGAAAGGGGTTCGTCCATCCTTGTAGAGCACCGCATGCAAGGATAAGGCTTCTTACTCTGAGAGGTCGCCTGGTATCCCAGAGTCACCGTTCTAGACACCTCACCCACGTGCCATTCAGCTTTCGGCACGGTTTCCACACCTCCGCTTGGGGGTTAATTCCTTCGGGACCACCCCTGGACAATTATCCGCGACTGCCTATTTATTTTTGTAACCATATTCAGCAGAAACCCTTAGTACAGGGACCCTCTATCCGCAACCCGAGGACGCGTTCGGTGGTTTTGTCATAGGCAAATTGATTGAGCGGTGTCAGGCAAAGTCCGTAGTAGCACTTTTACTTCGGACTCTGCCTAGTCAAATCGCGAAGTGCCGGACATGCTCAGGCAAAGTCCGTAGTAAAAATGAAACCTTTAGAGTTTACTCTTCCCGCTGCACAGGAGGTTAGCTCGAGAATTTATAATTCAAACTAATCTACAGGTCGCAATTGCTCCCTAGGCGAAAAGTCAAACTTACAGTGCAAGTCCGACAACTTACCGTCCGGTAAGTGTACACTCCCCTTAACATGTCATCACATGTACGGAACCCATACTAATTGTGGTTCTCCCTCTATGTGTGCTATTTTTCTCATGATTTGTGCCCATGATTTACGCATGCGTGCACCTAATATCGTGCTACTAGAGGGGGATCCAAAAAGTCCGCAATTCCTGGAATTTTCTGCCCCTACAGCCCCGAAGTTGGAAAGTTATCGGAATTGTACTGTATGTTTATATTTAACGTAGATAGACTTCGAAACATAAATAATTCATTTTAAATATTTTTATTGTTCTAAAGTGTGAATAGTTTCCAAATTTAAGCCTTTTCAGGAAAATCCGATTACTTAATGCGAATTCATAGATATCTATTCCGTACAGGGCACCAGTCTATTGTTTGTAAGAAATAGATAAGCAATAACAGCAATGGTTTTTTGTTGATTTATTCGATGAAAAATGATTCAATATACGTGTAAAATACTTTTTATGATAAAGGATAAACTGTAAAATTTCATTGATAAAGAAACTACCATACTTATGGTAAAAACTAACTTTCCAGTAAGAAACAGCCAGTAATAGATGCTTCGTTTTAAAAGTTGGTTATTATTATTCAAAATATGTGACCGTCCGCGAAAAAAGGGACCTTACGCGCCAAAAATCGATTTGTTAGGTTTTTACACCAATCGATAGTTGTTGAGTTGGTCTTTCATTTACAAAAATCTGAAATTGTTTAAGTTGATTACTTTTTTTGTTATTAAGCTGCAAACGTAGGCATGATAAACGTAGTCGGAGACCGAACGAGAGGCTTACGAAATCCAGCCCCACTACTTATCACTACAGCTGTCATACGCTGTGTCCGTGAGCTCCACTGGCTCACCGATATGAGCGCCTGAAGATGCAGTGGTAAGTGGTGGCGGTGCTTTTCTTTGACGCCTCCCCCACTACTCAACTGCCTGCTTGCGGACTCGGCTACGCTCACCCGTCAGTGATCCCAGATCTGAAACGAGATGCGGTCCAATACTATCACAGGTCTATTTCCGTGTGAATATAGTAGGAGACGCTGTAAATGACTGAGTTGCGCGCGCAACCCATTTCTCCTCTTCTGAATTTGAAAGCTCGAAGATGCACGATTGCCGGTCGGAGCACTTCGTCGATTCTATTTATATATCTATCTGCAAACAGCTAACTGCTTTGAAATAAATTCAGGAGATTGGGATTTTAATATTTCCAGATTTCGATGCGGACGATTCGCATGATTTGAATAGATCGCACGTCTCTTGATATTCGTATATTTTGAGGTTATGTTATTTCATGTATAAAAAATAAATT
>NC_046657.1:131847147-131855947 GCF_010883055.1 Belonocnema kinseyi | reverse complement strand
GCGCGCGCAACTCAGTCATGTACAGCGTCTCCTACTATATTCACACGGACATAGCCCTGTCATAGTATTGGACCGCATCTCGTTTCAGATCTGGGATCACTGTCACCCGTACTGTAAAATTCAGCTTTGGCGCGTAAGGTCCGTTTCTTCGCGGACAGTCACATATTAATTTATTGAGATCGAAAATCACTGTTTAAACACTGCTACTAAGATTTAGTATGACAGATAAAAAATCTGTCTTTGATTAAAATAGGTAAATTGAATATCTGCTTTCATGATTGTTTCGAAATAACGCTTCAAAACAAAACTTCCTTTTCATTTCGTATTAGATTCTTAAATAATCAAGAAATGTTATTTTACCACCCCTTTCCTCCCACCGCCCTTTTATTTTGGGACTGATGCAACTACTTAATTATCCTCAAAATAACAATAGTTTAATATAGTTCCTGACGTGGTTGTGGAAGTTTGGATAGTTTTTGAAAAGAAGTTCTTGTACTAATGTTGGAAGTATTATAAAAGTAAATTTTTTATCTTATGGTTCGAGTTTCAGTGTACATTTCCGAATAAGTTGTTTTTATTGCTTCGGAATAATATTTATAAATCGACCGTGTGTTTGAAAATTCTTAACGATGGCTGACGAGGCGGAAAATCCAGCGATGAAAATTAAATTCTTAGGCAAATTCAGTGCCTTAAAAATTGCAGAAAATTTGTCGCGTATTTAGAATTTAGAAATATACTACGTTAAATATGATACATATCGATCTTATTTTTCTAGTTTTTTTTTTCAAAAAATAACTTCCGTTGAATAAATAATTATATTAAAACAAAAATTGATGAATATAATCAATAAGTTTTCTTACAAATTTAATGCTGACCATTTAAAAAAAAGTTTCATATCCGCTCACAATTGCGACCTGTAGACTATTTTGAATTGTAAATTCTAGAGCCAGCTTACTGTGCAGCGGAAAAAGTAAACCCCATAGGTTTTCTTTTTACTCTGGACTTTGACTGAGCTTGTCGGGCATTTCGCGATTTGACTAGGCAGAGTCCGAAGTGAAAGTGCTACTTCGGACTTTGCCTGATACCGCTCAGTCAATTCGCGGAGGGACTAGGCAGACTGCGGTGTGACGGCACATCGGACTTTGCCTGAAACTCTTCCAGTATTTCCCATATTCTCAAAAGAAGATGCTTTTTCCAAAGGGGCTTTTGTCTAATCCCCCTGGGATTATTTTTTGCTTTCGATTTCGAAAATAAACCATTTTGTTCGCACGATTTGTTGGGATATATTTTGTAAATCCCTACATAGCTCTGCTAGTAGAGATGAGGAAATGTTATTCTGAGATACCATACCCTGACACCATTTTAATTAAATATGGTAGTTCGCTTTTGTATTAGGGGGGTTTTTGTTCGAGAACATGCCTGAACCATTGGTCGTGACTAATCATTTACCTTTGTAGCCATATCTAGTAAAACCTCTCGGTACAGAGACCATTTATCCACAACCAGAGGACGCATCTGGTGGCCTGGTTAAAGGCCGCGTGTGCTTAGCAAAGTTTTCTTTCTTTTTAAATATATAATTTAAAAAGAGATGTATATCAAAGAGATCTTGAGTAATAAAAATATTGTTTTCAGAATCCAAGATAGTCAGAAAAAATCTTCGATTTAAGTATTTGTGGATTGTAAAAGATACTGATAAATTCACTGAAAGGGGTGATTGTGTGTGTGACTATTGGATCGAACGATTTTAATCCAAAAGAGAGCAATGAGAGATTTAAAGTTGACATGAGAAAGAACGAGATAGAAGACGGCCATTGGACTTTAGGACTGTGGCTTAGAAATTGTGTAGAGAATCGTTTGAGTATTCCAAAAAATCATACGATCAAAATTTCTTTCACGCATCCCACAAAAGGAACACTGTTCAGTCTAGCTAAAACAACGGTTGATTTTAATTGGTTCCAATGTCTTTCTTCTCGCTTGACTCAAAAAGATTTGAAAAGTTTACATTTAATGGAAAGTTCATGATTTTATGTAAAGTAGGAGAATATGAAAAGCATAAGAGCACACTTGGTGAAAAGAACAAATCAATAATATATGACGCCTATTTGAATAATGATACTTTCAGCGACGTGCAAATATTAATTGGAAAAGAGAAATTCGTTGGGCATAAATTGGCTTTATCAGCCCACAGTCCAGTATTTCAAAGAATGTTCTGCCATGAAATGAAGGAATCGATTTCCAATAAGGTAGAAATCGAGGAAATGGATCCAAAGGTATTTACAGAAGTACTTCGATTTATGTACGCGGGAAAAGTGGAAAACCTGAATGATACTGCTGAAGAAATTTTGATTGCTGACGACAGATACGAAATTAATGAACTCAAATTGATCTGCGAAAAAAGTCTCATCTCAAAGATAAAACTTGAGAATATCCTTGAGCTTCTGAGTTTTGCAGAAAAACACAATGCAGATTATATAAAAAAATATTGTTTTGAAAATTTTGTTGTGAAGGATCTAGAGACGTTTGTCAAATTGGAGGGTTATCGGGATTTCCTAAAATCACATACGACTCTGTTAGCAGGATGGTTTACTGAAATATGATTGAAGGGAAAATGTAAACAGCTTAAAACAATTAGAACAACATAGAACAATTTTTATGTAAGTATGGTGTCGAGTTAATTTCCGAATGTCGTCTTAAAATAAGGCTCAATTTGATAAATGGATAAAAATAAGATTCTAATAAAAAATTTTTAAACAAAATTTGTGTCTCAAGAATTGTTTTTTATGCGAGTACATATAGCCTATGACTTATGATTACATTTAAAAGTAACTAAATTAGAATTGTTTAAAATTGATAATTTATTACCGTAAAAAATACAAAAAGCAGATATACAATTAATTCTATGGACAGTATTTGTTTCAAAATATTACTTTTATTCGATACGTGACCAATTTCCAACTATTTTCAAATAGTTGCTTTCTCACAGAGAAAGCGTCGTAACGATGAAGATGTTTAAACTTCATTTGTTGTCATGTCTTGAAGTAATTTGACGGTAGAAGTTGAAAAATGAGGTTTTTAAAAAATGGATGCGTCTGTGTGTGTCAATAACTCGAAAATAAGTTGAGCTATGCTCATGAAAATTGAACAAATTGTAGTCTCAAATAATTCTCATTATTGCGTAAGTTTAGAACCAGATCAAGCAATAATATTTGTCTTCGTTTTTAAACATTTTTGTCAAAAATAATTTTAAAAGTGGATTTTTTGGAATTTTCATTATATTTATGAAAAAAAACTTATAAGTAGATTTCAATTGCATCAATCTTTTTTAACAGAATGAATCTATTAAACTATTTAAAAACTGTCTATGATCTATAAAAAATATATAATAAGAAGTGATAATAAATAAGCATTGATAGGTACATCTGTATGACGATCAGCGAATCACAGAATTGATTAAGTCCTTACAGACTGGATAGACCTATGAATTAAATAATTTTTAAATTACATTTTTTCTGAAACAAGGTTTTCTTTCTCACCGTAGGGAATCAAACCAAAGAACTTCTGATTGCCAGTTGGGTGCTTTCCTGTTTAGCTACTAGAGAGATCGAGAGATTCCTTTCCAGGCATAGACGCACTATTATGCCAGGTGTTACAAGTCAAAATTTACAAGTAATCTGTATTATAATTAGAAGAAAAACAATTTTTTAACGTCTTTACAGGCTAGTTGGAGCTTAACGGTAAACCACCCGGTCGGCAATTGGAAGTTCTATGGATCGATTCCCACCGGGGCAAAAGAAGTTCTTTTTTAGAAAAAAATAATACAAAGCGCTGCAGAAATTTGCCTTTTCCAGCTCTTTTTAATCGAAAAGGGGGAGGGTCGGTAAGGCCGGTTTTTGGCCTCGATTTGACCTTCCAATGACCCTGAACCTGACGCGATAAAAGTCAAAGGACGCCAGATTTGTATTCGGCGACCACGAAAATCATAGTAAACCCGAGCTAACCTCAGAATACATGTTTAAGAGTGTCAAATCTCTCGAAAATACAGTTGGTGGGTAGTGGTGTTTCCTATATTTGTAGGGGGGTGGGCGTGGCTGGGGGGTGGAGGGTAGTCCGTTTAGCGTGCAATCGACTCGGGATACTTATAAGATACTACCATGATTTTTTCAGATTTTTCGGTCCAAAAATAAATTAGGCCAAAAACCGGCCTTACCGACCCTCCCCCTTTCCTTTTCCATTTGTTCCATTTGTTTTAAAAGACGACTTGCAATTATTTAAGCAATTTCTATTTGTTTAACCAATTTTTTACTTAGTACACTAAAAAAAATTTGCATTAAATCAAGTAGGCTAGTTTATTTGGCTGATTTTACTTGAAAGAAGCAACTATTTTATTTTTACAAGGGGCCGATTTTCTTGAATCAAGAAAATAATAGAATCAGGACAACTATTTGAATCAAGCATATATTTACTCTAAGCAAAAAACTATTGAGTTAATTTGTTTCTTTATACTTATTTGCGTCAAATTTAATAAAATATTGAATGAAGAATATTATATTCTTATGATAAGTAACGAAAACTCTAACAAAAGTTTTCTTGATCGAAGTAAATGCATATACTTATTTCGCTACTATTTTAATTGAAACAATGTTCATGTTCTTGAGACGAGAAACTGAATGTATCCAGTGAAGAAATAATTTCATTTAGAACAATGCTTGAATATTTTTCTTCAAATAATTATTAATTTGAAACGAATGTGATAGAATCACATCAATTATTTCTACATAAGAACTGTAGACTTGATACAATAGACATCACACACATGCTATGAAAATTAATATATTAGTCTAAATTAATTTCCTTCTTATTGCATAAGTATCTTATTAAATATAATAATCGACAAGTTGACATGTCATGAAGTTGGTTCTCTTCTCCGCTAGCAATGATTTTGAAATTTAATAATATTTATAAAATTCAAAACATTGGTGCACATAATCAATTTGATTTATGCAAATGTAGGTAGGAATTTGCAACTTTGATAAACTACTAACTTTAGGCTGACACACAAATCAAATCACTCATAAAACTATAAAAATAATTATAACTTTATTGCGTTGGTAAGTTTTTGGTGACAAGAAATTAAAATTTTTAAATAGATTTGAAAAAAGTGTTTTTCATTTTGAAATAATTATGCAAGACTCAAAAGTCATTTTATTCCTAAAATTATTAAAAGGTTATAAATTTACTGCGTCTATAATTTTTTCGCTTATTATTTGTATATATTAATCTACTCAAAATTAAACCATTTCGAATTTTTTCAACCGTGAAACATTTTTGTGAATAGGAAAATGACTGGAAATTTTTTCCTTGGTTGAAGCGGCCACTCTGAAATTATTTTTGTGTAGTGTTGAAGGTAACAAAAAAATATCCGAACTTACAAATAACAATGAATATTTCTGCTAAATACAGGAATTCTTTATTCAATAAGGAAATATTACTTTTTCGGATTCGGCTAGACAAAAGTTGATTTCTGAAATGTTACAAATTTTATTATCTGAACATGATTTAATTTAAATTACAGTTCTAAGACATAATTGTATTTTCTTTAAAAAAATTTTTCGTGTTCGATAACAGCAGTTTCAAAATCACAAAAATAGAAAAATTCATAAAAGTTATAAGTAAAAAAAATAGTTTTGAAAATATAAAATGATCATGTGTTATTCTAATTTAAAATAAATGAGTTTCAGGCAACAGATTTTTTAACTTTAAAAAAAATGGTAATCTAGCCGAATTAAAAAAATTAATTTTTCCTAAATGAAAAACAAATTCCTTTATTGAGCAGGAATTTTTAAAATAATTTTCAATTTTATATTCTTGCTATTTGAAATTATTAATATCTTGTTTTATATTTTTATATTATTAATTGGTAATGCAATGCTTCCCGAGTACTGTAGCACGCATATAATGTTGCTATTTTACATAATCAAGCATAAATTTAGTTTTTTTTTAAAATGAAATTAACAAAATTAGGTTTTTCAGCCACTGAATTCAATGACCATAGAAAATTTCATTTCAACGTGTCATTAACGAATATACTTACATAATTTTTTTATTATAAAAATAATAAAAAATAAATATATGACAGCATAAAAAAAGTTATGAGCTTTAAAAAATGCTTTAAAATACAATTATTACATTTTCTTAATAATTTAAAAAATTTGTATGCGTTTTTAAAGCAAAATATTTAAGAAAAAAGAATTCAATAACATTTTTTAAAATTTGATTAAGAATGCATTTCATTTTATAAAGGAACAATTAATAATTGACACTTAAAAATTTTTTTAATAAAATAACTGAGAATTCAAGGAGGAAGCAAAAAAATATTTTTCAGCCGACCACCGTGAGATCGGTTTTAACCTGCAAGTTCTTGCACTAAACGTTTCTTTATAGAATTCTTGTTTCTTCTGTTTTCGAAGTATTTTATATTTAAAATAAAAATGAATTATCGAGCACTTTTTTATATAGGTAATATTTAAACTAGCGATCAATTTTTCTACATATCTTTAATAATTTGTTAGGAATTGTTATTTTAAATTAAAAACTGAATTAAAAAGTATTATAAAAGAATTAAATAAATCGAAAACTGTGCGTTTTATAAAAGTTTTTAAAAATCAGAAAATATTTATCACTGATGTTGTTAAAGCGTTTTTGAACTTAAAAGTTATTTATTTTTTATACGCTTTGCATAGTTTTTAAGCGGATTAAGTTTTTAAAGAAAAAAGTATTGAGCCCATTGTAAAATAAGTAAAGTTTAATTATTTTTTGCATATTTTAAATTGTTGTTTTATGAAAGCAATACCATATTCGAATTTTTGTAAAAAAGAGTATGATAAAAGAATTCGATAAATTTAAATCTGTGTGGTTTATAAAAGTTTTCGTATAGCAGAACATAATTTTTTATCATTGATGTTATTAAAGCATTTTTGTACTTGCAACTTTTATTGATTATTTATTACCTTTGGGTCGTTTTTAAGCGTTTTAAATATTTAAAAACAAGAAGTATTAAATGCCTCGTTAAATAAGTGAAACTTACTTCGCTTTTGCAAATATTTCCAATTGTTGTTTAAGAAATGTTATTTTGCATTAAAATTGAGTAAGAGAGTATTATATACAATAAAAGAGTTGGATAAATTAAAAAACTGCGCATTTTACGGAGAATTTTTATTTATTTATTTCATTATGTTCAAATATTTAAAAAAATTTTTATATATATTAAGAAAAAAAGCCTTTTCAATCCTCGGTGATTGTGATTTTTCAATTTTTAAAAAATGAAGATTATATAACAATAATTTCAAAAACTTTTTTTTTTGAGGAATAGTGTTCAGTTGAGACACTAGTCTATTGCTCTGATACTACATATTAGTATATTAAGAAAATATATTCTTGAAGTATATTAAAATGATTTCTTGGAAGTAAACTATGTTCTGCATTTGTATACATCTCTATGTGAAGTAACACATTAAAGTTTCAGAATAATAAAATGCACTATTTTATTTAAGAATACATTTTCTCAGATTAAGAAAATGTACGCTTGTTCCAAGCATACGGTAGCAAGTACTTATTTATTTGGAACACACTCATATTCCATCGTCCCCATTCGTACCTGCGATTGACTTGAATCAAGTAATATTTTCTTGATTCAAGAACATTTTTTTTTCAGTGTAAATCTAACAAGTTTGCCAATTCAGTACTCTCTTATCTCAGAACAAATAGTCTAATTGTTTGAGTAATATTAAGTTTTTTAAACCATTTTTTTAGTGGCTTTCTGGGTTGTCATTTTCTTAGATGAACTTCGATGACATAAGAATATACTAAATAATTATAAGCGAAAGAGATTCAGTAAAAATAAAAAGTTTCTTTTTTATGAATCGGAGCAAGTAATATTAATTGTTTATATAATTAAAAATTGTCTCCCACAAAACAAATGAACTTAAAATTTATTAACTGCCTTAATAAGTGCATAAAATACAAATTGTTTAAACAATGATCAAATGTGTTGAAAAAGCAGTACATGAAAATCTGATAAAATATTTAATTAGTAATTAACTATATAAAAGTAATAAAATTCTGCGTCTAGTGCAGCTTTTTTCAAATCATTATTTACCATATTTTATTTAATGTAACCCTGGTGAACCGAAATAACCGAATGGAGCTTCTACAAAGTACCTGTAAAGACCCCATTGTGTCTTCATTCCGTTCCTTTTTGAAAAAACTAAAAAAACAGCAAAATCAACGTTTAAATTGTTGAAATTCGGATTCTACGTTAAAATTTGTATTAGAAACTCACGGAGTAATCGCAATACTTTTTCTTGCAGCTTTAAAAACTTAAAAAAAAATACCTGTCATTTAAATGGGCCGAAGGAGCCTTCAAGTGCAACATACTACTTGAGCTATTACGGATGCGCTTGAAGTCAACTTCAGCAGAAGTTAATGACATTTTTTAAAATTTTTAACGCTGCAAAAAAAAGTATCGCGATTACTCCGCAAATTTCTAATAGAAAATTTAACGTAAAATCCGAATTTCAACAGTTTAAAAGTTGATCTTGCTGTTTTTTTAGTATTTTAAAAAGGAACCGAATGGGGACCCAATGGGGTCTTCACGGGTACTTTGTAGAGGCTCCATTCGGATCCTTTGGTCCGCCAGGGTACTACAGTCTGTCAAGTTAAAGCATGGGTGGCTTTACTCGCAGTCGGTAAGGTGTATCGACATGATTTTGGTGTCAAAATATTAAGAAGAGCTCCCTCTTTC
>NC_046657.1:131844411-131847047 GCF_010883055.1 Belonocnema kinseyi | reverse complement strand
GCCTCGAAGCGCGAAGCGTATACGGAACTCATTTTTTGTAACGTGGTAACAAGATGAGAATTGAAAGCAAACTGAATGTTAAATCAAAAAGCATGAAAGAAGAAGCTCTTCTTAATATTTTGACACCAAAATCATGTCGATACACCTTACCGACTGCGAGTAAAGCCACCCACGCTTTAACTTGACAGACTGTAATATTCATAAATATGTTTTTTCAATTTTTTAAGTCATGTGGTGAGATATTATTGTGATTATTCGAAATTTTGAAAACTGTTATTTTACTTTAAGTGGAACTGTTACATTGTATTTCACTATTTCAATCAACGAAATTAGTTAAAAATAACCAAATTATCCGTTGAAATCCTTAAGACTGATTAAGTTAGTCGAAGTTTTACAAATTGATATACAGAAGGTACAAAATAAAGAAATAATAATAATTAAGCATGTTAGAAGTGTAAATATAAAAATTGAAAGCGTTGAAAATAAATAATGCTATAATTATTATATAGTTTAATTCTAGTTTTGTTCCAATAAAAGTCTCTAATTTTTCTAAAGACAGCCTGAAGAGAACCGAGAAAAAGACTGATTTATTTCTAAAACTTTGCCATGAATTATCATTTTTAACGTGTTTAATGAGGATTTTGCATGAAATGAGATAAAACATTTTTCTACTTTACATCTATTTGGCCGTATTCAAACAGATGCGACCTCCTTAAGGTATACAACTGGGCACTGACCAGACTACTTTAATACAATTACCTAATGCGGATGAGGGCATATCCGCATTTTTTTACTTTCAGGAAACCTTGGGTAAACTCTGATACCGCGGTGAAAGTTGAAAATCAAACAGAACTCTCACAGAAAAAAAACAGAAGATAAACTTTACATCGATTTCCGATGAAAGATTCGCTGCAACAAAAATTAACTTTACGAGATAAACTTTAACCAAATATCGGTTAAACTTTCTTTGGTTTTCCATGACAACACTTGTGTTTTGAAAAACGCGAAGTTGTCTGAATAAAACTTCATCCTTAAAAATTTCCTGCAAGAAATTTTTTCATTACTTTATTCTGTGCTTTCTTTAACGCGTAGAGGTAGAAAGAGAGGCTTATTCGAATTTCTACTTCGGAATAGAATCGTTCGGTTTGTCCGCTTGCTTTCAGTAGTGCTTAGCCCTGCTGGAAGTAAATGGATAGAGTCTATATCCATTTGAATAATTTTCTATCTTTAAGATTGAATTAGAAAGAACCTTTGTATCCACCTTGAATCCAGGCTTATACTTTCGATCATTTTTTTTCTTCCAATCTAAAATCACCTCTATTCTTTTGATTCCCGCCTATCCTGTTTATCAGCAACTCATCCACATGTATCCTTTTCTTTCCGCTCCCAATCTCTATTCTAGTGTTTCAATCCAAATGAATCCTTCGCTTATCCATGCCTATCTCTTTCTATCCGTTAGGCAATCCAAAATCTTCTCTTTCTTTTTCAATCGCTGTTATTCGATCCAAGTGAATCCACTTCTATCTTTTCAGAAATATAAGATGGTCCAATCTTCGTGAATCTCAGTATTTCTATTAAAATGAATCCACATCTGATCCACGCCTATCTTTTTATATCCGTTAGCCAATCTTAAATTTCGTATATCTTTTTTAATCCCTAGTTTCTTATCTCAGCAAATCCACTTCTATCTTTTTCAGAAACATAACACAGCCCTATCTTCGTGAATCGCAGTCTTTCTATCTAAATGAATCCAAGGCTTATTCACTTCTATCCTTCTCTATCCTTTGGGCAATAACAAATTTCGCCTATCTTCTTTAATCCCTATTTTCCTATACCAGTGAATCCACTTCTATCGTTAAAGAAATGTAAGATAGCCCTATCTTCGTGAATCTCATCTTTCTATCTAAATAAATCCACAGCTTATCCACCTCTATCCTGTGTCAACCATATATATATATATTCGGTTCGGTTTTGATTCCTCTAGAATCAAACTGAAGGGCCTATGACAAAGCCACCGAACGCGTCCTCAGGTTGCGGATAGAGGGTGCCTGTACCAAGGGTTTCTGCTGAATATGGTTACAAAAGTAAATAGGCAGTCGCGGACAATTGTCCAGGGGTGGTCCCAAAGGAAATAACCCCCAACTGGAGGTGTGAAAACTGTGCCAAAAGCTGAATGGCACGTAGGTGAGGTGTCTAGAACGGTGACTCTGGGATACCGGGCGACCTCTCAGAGTACGCAGCCTTATCCTTGCATGCGGGGCTCTACACGGATGGACGAACCCCTTTCTCTAGCTTCTCGTGGGAACAACAATGACAACACCAAACATAGTTGTAGTAAGTGCGGTTCAAAACAACAGATGCGCAGAGCTCCCGAAAACGGGTCGGCCAACAATGCCGACCAATGTAGAGCTGGGGGAGCCAATGAAAATGGATTCAATGCGATGGATCGGCGGGATCTCGTGACCTTTGAGTGGAAGGAGCAACTGAATCACGACTTGCTAGACTGCTACGATGCGAGTGTGGCCCGTGAACAAGGTTACATGGCACGGCTGCATGCTCTGTGGTACGAGAAACACCCTGAGCTATCGCACTTTTCGCAGCAACGTCTGCGAAACCATGCTGAACTACTCCGTAAA
>NC_046657.1:131833753-131844311 GCF_010883055.1 Belonocnema kinseyi | reverse complement strand
CTAATCTATCTCGAGTACTCACTCCTGAAAGCCCGGATTAAGAAAGCACAAGAGAAAAACTTTCGTGAACAGCTCCTCGATAAGAGGATGCACGGTATCTTCAACAGAAATGTGGACAATGTCTTGTGAGCTAACGTTTGCTTTCCTTAAATCGCCCGGATTGAAGTCTGGTACAGATGGTTTCATTTTTGCATGCCAAGACGGTGTCATTTCTACCTTAACATACCGTCGCCACATTTTGAGCCAGATATTCCCGATGATAGCTGCAGGGCGTGCCATGCACACCCCGAGCATTTAGCTCACATACTATCTAGTTGTGCAATACACGCGGGAACGAACTACATTCAAAGGCACAATGCGGCACTAAGAGTGCTTTATTACCATCTCTGTCACTCCTACGGCATTCACCTTAATACCGCTCCTCTAAATGATCCTAGGGAAATTGAGTCAATTGTCGAGAATGGGAAGTGCCGCATATACTGGAACTTTATATTCTCGACAATTGTTTCTGTTGCTCACTCGAGGCCTGACATGGTTCTTCTTGACTTCGAGAAGCGAACCATGTTCGTTATCGAATTTTCGGCACCAGCTGACAAAAGCATCATAGCCAAGGAGAATGAAAAGAAAGAGAGGTATCGAGACCTTATAAGGGAGTTGCAATGATTTTACCCGGAATATTCTGTTAAACTGATCGTCCTTATCATCGGCGCTCTTGCAGGTGCCAAGCTTTCACTTGCTAATAGCCTAAAAAGCATCCCTGTGTGTCAACAATATTCTAGAACACTTGCGAGAAAAATGCAGAAGGCGGTTGTCCTTGGGCCACTCCGTGTTCTTAGGGTGCACGAGGCTTTTGCTGGATCGTCGTATTGATTCCTTTACAGACTGTAACCACCTATCTCGCGGTTGTGAGACGTGGTTGTGGCTGAAATTTACCGCGATTTCGCTGGAAGCGGGTGCAATTTTTCAGATTAGAACCCGCTCCGGCGAAATCCTGCGGTTGTCCTTATGAAAAATTTTGAATTATATATATATATGTAATCATTAATATAACATTTATCAAAAGACATACTCCTATTTGGCAATTTTTGTTCAATCTAAATAATTTTTTATATAAATTTCCTGACAATGTTTATAACAATTTAAGTAAATCGAAAAAGTTACTGTATAACATAAACCAATAAAATGTACACGGTTGTTACCATAGGAAAATAATTTAGCGGTAAAATGCAAAAATATGTGAACTTTATCTTATTATCGCGAATGGCTTCTATTTTTTTTACAAGTTTTTAGGCCAAAATTTTCTCCTGTATGAAAATCATCTGAAAATTCGCGACTTAGTTTTTCAACAGATCTACACGTTTTTATACAGCCTGAAACCGATAATCTAGTTTTGACGATGGCATCTGTCCGGGTGTCCCTCCAGTAATACTCGTATGATAAGTCTCGAGAAAATGAACTTATCAAATCGAGCTTTGGCACTTTTCTTGGGTCCTAGAAGTAACAACGAGTACGTTAACCAGAATTCCAATTTCACGCCAAATAACGAGGGATGCGTGAAAAAGTTAAAATGGATATTCTTAAATATTTTAGTACCATAGATAAATGAAATAACTAAATAATACTGACACCATAATTAATAATTTTTTGCATTTGTCTCTAAATTCAAGAAATTTGAATAATAATTCGAGAAAATTTTTATTTTGTTTACTTCTACTCAAAATGCAGTGCATATTCAGGTAAAATAATCAAACAGTTTAATTTTCAGCTGTAAAAGGTCAATTTTTAAACAAAAAGCTGAATTTTGAACTAAAAAATATCAGATTTTAACAAAAAAAGATAAGTTACATTTTCAGTTAAAAAAATGTAATTGAATTCTTAACCAAGTAGTTTTATTTCCAACCAAAAAGATAAATTGTATTCTAAAATGATCAATATTTATTGCAATACTTGAATTTTGAAACCAAAAAATTAAGACCCTTAATTTTCAAACTAATTTTTAACTAATGAATTCTCAACTAAAATGATCAATCATTATCATTAATTTGAAGCAAAAATATTAATATTTATTCTTTTTCTAAAATCGCGAAAATTTGTTCAAAAAAATTGACATGAAATTATTTAATGCAATTTATTTGGTCAAAACCATAATATCTAAAAATATGAAACATTTACATTTTTGAAAAATTAATCTTCCAAGTGTAAGGAATCAGGTCGACATTCATTTTTAGGGGTCGTAAAGAAATGAATCTCGCATCTCCATACCTTAGTGCACTAATGTATAGAATTATTTAGAAATAAAAATTCTTATTACAAAAACCATTGGTTTTACACCAGTATATAAACAACAATTTAAATCAAATTATATAATACATTTTATGTAGTCAAAACCACAACATAAAAAAGGAATAGTTGAATTTGAAAAAAAGGCTTTTCAAGTGAAATTATCAATCTTTAACTGGAAAAGTTGAATTTCAACCAGAAATATGAATTTTGAACAAAGAAGATCAATATTCACCAGAAAAGACGAATTTCATAGAAAAGACATGAATTTTCAATCAAAAAGATACATCCCGCGCAGAAATCTCGGTCTGGCCCCGCCGGGGCCAGACCAGTCCAGGTCAGGTCCCGATCGGGAATCCTGGTCGGGGCCAGGCCGCGCATGAAATACACGCCCAGATCGGGGCCAGGTCGGGTCACCCGATTGGGAAACCCGATCGGTGCCCGATGAGTCTCATTATAATCCATTCATGAATTTCACAAATGGAGTTTTAATATAAGTAAACACGAAACTATCGAATAGTCCTCTCCTTTCGAAGGCCACCTTAATATTTTGAATTTTAAAATTACGTTATTTTAAGTTAAAATTAACGTACTACAAGCACGAAAAGAAAAGTCAGAATACAAAATTGAATTATGCTTTTGAAAATCGTAAAATTCTTGTGGATGGTATCAGTTTCGAGGAAAGGGTTTGTTTTGTATGAAAAAAATGGATGATAAACAGAAATATTTTAAGCAAAAATTTTAATTTCTTGAAAAAATGTTGTCTATGTAACTTTTTAATAAATTAGAAAGTTTTTTCGCAAAAAGATTCCCTACAACTTGACATTTTCGAATGCTTTCAAAGAAAATCATCGGGAAATAAGCTATGATTTACGATCTATTAACATTTTACTGCAAATAAATTCAATTTTCTGTCAATTGCTTCACTTCCTGAAAAATTCAAGAAGGTGGTTGTAGATAATTTTTTGCCAAAAAATTGAGCCATCATTTATTAGATCGTTTTTTTTTTTATATCGGTTAAGAAGAAATATAGACCTAACAACTTTGATACAAAAATGAAAATTTTTGAATTAAATATTTCTGGTGGTTTTAAATATTATTTACAGAATATGCATTTAATTAATTTTTATTATTATTAATTCATTTCGACCTAATGGACATTTTTATAAGTTGAAATTGCATTGTTTATAATACAAAAGAAAAAAAAACTTCGGTTATCATTTTAAACTTCGCGCGAAAGCAATTAGATGCCGAATGCGACGCAAGCGCAGTTGAGTAACTAATTCTTGCTGGAATGTTACGAAAATTTGTCCTTAATGTATTTCCGTATTAAATTTATTATTAATACAGAATCAAAGTATCAATAACATAATCGATTGTATCACATATTTTACTCTTATAGTTTAAAAACATTACAATTTTGTGCATACTGCAATTCATTTCTTGTCAATAGATTTGATGATTCTAACTCGACATTAAATCGAAAAACCTTGAGTTCTTTAATAATAATTGAAAACAACAGAACTTAATCAACTTTATCGTATAATAATATTTGACTCATTTGATGGTAAATATACTAATTTTACGTCAAACAATTCAATAAATTATTAATTTATTTGAGGTTAGGTTTCAATGAGTCCGCAGAGTCTAATTACTTACTCTCATCTTCCTCGCACAGGTTTCGAGTTCTACTGACTGGTGTTTGGTGCCTCTGAACACGTGGCTTACTAGCCTTATGCATTTATAAACATTGCTAGAATATTTTAAAGGAGTATTATGTATACAAATTTCACTGCACTACCAGAAAAAAACAAGCAGCACTAGTTCTTCGAGCGCATGGAGATGGCGTTTCAGTAGGAAATCGGTCTGGCCCGGTCTGGCCCAGGTATGGGCCACACGGTTCAACCGATTAGGGCCAGATCGGGAAATCCGATCGGGGCCAGATCGTTATTACGTTTGAAATCGGGCGATTTCTGCACGGGATTGTGAACAAAAAATTGAATAGTTAAATTGCTCAGTTGAACATTAATGTTCAAACAAAGAGATTAATTTTAAACTACAAGTTTGTAATTGTCAATTTGAATATTTGCATTCTCCTGTGTTATATGTGTTTAAAAAACGCACTCTAAACTCGCATATAGGCTTAGTCTCCCCCTCTCCTTAATGTTCCTTTGTACGCGCTCTTTCTTACTCTACCTTGTCACACCTAAGCTTCGGTGCTACTTGTAATTACTTTTAACAATAAACTATGTTATATGAACCATGTGCAGTTGGTCATTTCAATAACATATCATTTCGGCGACGATAATGGGATCTTTAATGTCGAGCCCAGACTGAAACGAATAGTTTTTCGATTGTCTAATCGTGAGCTTTTTTTCGGTTGATGCGTTGTGCCTCGTGTCTGAACACAACGCCTAATTACAAGTTTGTGAGTCCTAAAAGCGCGAACTGTGTGCTGAAGTCTATTCAAGCTAGAGCTTTAGTGAAATTCAGTGTCTTGTTTCTTCTCTCAACGTATACGGAGAAACACAAAGAATTTAAAATTGGGTAAAAAGTGAGTAAAAATTGGGTATAAATTCTCGACGGCATGGGAAAAATATTAAATGTTCTTACAATAGAGTACTTTTTAAATTGTAAATAGTACTCATTCATAAATAAATGGCAAGAATAAAATGCAATATGTACAACGTGCTTGTAAAGATTGCCTCGCAGCATGGCAATTTTGGTTAGGCAGGGAGGCATATAATTCTAGTCTCCCTGAGTAACTTTGACGTAGCGGATGGAAGAAAATATTTTTCAAATATGTCTTTTTCATAAAACTGACAATGATAAAAAGACTTAAATTCATTTAGTAACATTTCTAAAAAGTATAGAGCATAGTAAAAGAATAAGAGGAAAATAATGCTATCCCTTGTAACCATCACTGGATATCTTTCGAGTGAACGCACTGGATCAAACAGTTGTGCGAGTCATCTCGTCGTCGAAACATGATGCAGTTTATATTAACAGTGATTATTGTGATTATTGTCAATCGTTTATTGTGATAATTACCGGCACTCACGCTTTAATAACTTTGAAGATAAAATTTTTAAGGTAATAGACTTATAATATTTCAAAAAGAAAGAACTTTTACGGGTTTAAAGAACGTAATTTTCCTGGAATTTAGTAAATTTTACGATTTCACTTTGCAAAATGTGCAAGGAATATAATAAATGTGATAATTTTTGGTTCTTATATTTATTTAAGTCCACGAAAAATACGTTCAGAGTTAAAATGATGGATAAAAAAAAATTGAAAATTTAGCCCTTTACTTTATTCCGTATTTTAAACTTTTTTCTTAATTTATAAAATGTTTATTTTTATAAAATAATTTTGAATCTTTGAACTTTTTTATTTGAATGTAAAAATCGGATATATTAATGATATCGGGGCTAAATAATATTTCTAGATTTAAATATTTCTGGTAGAATTACTAATTCTGTAAAACCGAACAGGCCTGGTCGATTTTTGGCTCTCTTAGGCGAATGTCATTGTGTTTGAAACAAATGTTGCATCCCAAAGGTCTGGAGACCAAATACCTCCACCTCACACTTAGCCTGATAAACTATATCCCGTCTTCCCATTTTACTTGATTTCTAAGATCTAAATTTTCACTCGACTTCTTCTTCGTAATTCTTGAGTGGTACAGATTTCTTCACAAAATTTTCCATTACAAAAACCTCTATCGTTTCATTGGCCGAGAGCTCATTAGTGACAGGTCAATTGTACCTCTCAGAGTCATGACTTCACATTTGAAGTTCATCTTTGAAGAAGAGAAGACTTAGCGAAAATTTTAAGTTTTAGAGTGCGCGTGATCTGGTAGAATTCATAAATTTAAACAGAGATTTCATTGATTTTCGGCTGCTTACATTTTTGAAGCTTGCAAATAAAGACGCTATTTATACGATGGAAGAAACCGGAATGTTAAATGAAGGTAGTAAAAATGTATTTTAAAAATTAAAAAAGGTTTTAATGACAAAAATGGTTTCTCAAGAATTACCGAGGTATTTGATTATCTTGCAAATTCTACTGTTGTTTTTAATTATAAATTTTATGTAGAAAATGCAGTTATTTTCGTATAAAATCCAACGGTTTGAAAAAAGTATTTCTTATGTTAAAATTCAACCATTTGATTGAAAATGAAATTACTTTTCGAAAATTCATATTTTCTGAATGAGAATTCAACTGTTTTATTAAAAATTTGTCATTTTGGGTGGAAATTTTAGTTTTATAAAAACAATACAAAACTTCAATAGTAAATAAAAATTCTAATAGCAATACAAGGTGTAATTGCAAAATAGGGGCGTCACCTGTTTTTCGGTTGGGTAAACAGTATTTTTCTGCAACAAGCTAATAGAATCTTTAACTGAACGATAAATAAAGCGATTTGACGAGGCAGAAGCTTAAAATTATTGTTACTTTTGTTAAATTAGTATATTAAATATGGGTATGTCACGATATCAGAATGATCATATTTAACTTACCGTTTAAGTGCTTTTAAACATCCAAACGGCCAGAAATACTCCTTTGACAGGTCACAAAAATAATTTTGTCGAAACCTACCCTTTTTCAACGTTCCATGGGGGCGGGAAGGCACCATATGATCAGTAAAAAAATTATGTTGGTCTAATCCCTACCCATTTCTAACTTGTCTTTAAATATGATTATTCCGATATATCGCGATAGACCCATATTTGAGACATCATAGGAACAATAGTGACAATAATTTTTAATGTTTGCCTCATCAAACCGATTAATTCATCATTCAACTAAAGATTCTAATAGTTTGTTGCCAAAAAATTGTTTTTCCTGTCGAAATAGAGGTGACGCCCCTATTATTTATGATTTACAGATAAACATTGACTTCAATGTTCTCCTTCTTGAAAAGGGGAATCTGCTTTTCGAGAAATGGAGTAGAATCCGACAGCAGATAGTACCCATACTGAAAAGCAGCCTGAAATGTGACAGAGATAAAGAGTTTGCTTACAACATCGAAGAGTTACCAGAAGGTGTATGACATACAATGTAATTGAGTCTTTCATAATGAAATGTTGTTACGTATTTTCTGAGACAAACGTTTTACTTCACAGATAGTCAGGACGCTGTGGTTCTGTGGCTTCTACCAAAATTGTCGAGGACAACGCACATGAGATATGGAGAGCCCATAACTAAAAGAAGGAGGCTAACAGAAAATGTAAACGAAGCGGGTTAGTGTTTAATTTAATTTGTATTATTATTTTTTTGTTTGTTAAGCTACCACTCATAATTCTTTTTTGTGGCAGTGCCTATTATCAATATTTGTGGTAAATAAAGTTTTAATTCTTGTTTTCAGAATGCTGCGGAAGTGAATATCCAGTTTACCAAGAAAAGAGAAGATCTGTACCTCTACAACATTTTCTGGTCTTTGTTGGACCTATACGGAAACTAAAGGCTGTGTATGCAGTCATAGACCAAACTAAATACAAGTTACCGATACCGATAGCTGTACTAGATACGACCTTCAAACTGTTTTACGCGGTGGACGTTCAGTACCGAAAGCAGCTTACCCAGTTTGGCTTATCTTACAAAAACTCGCGTATGACATCACGAATCCAACTGATAGGTTTGGAACACAACTAAACGTTCTGATTAACAAAATTTCAAAGGGAATGTCGAAGTAAACTCGTGAATAATTATACACATATTTAAAAATATAATTCAAATTTGTTATTAAAATTTCTTCAAAATAAATCGATTTTCTAAAAAGTTGTAGAAAAAATGTATTCCTGTTTTGTTTGCCAAGAATGTTTCAATAGTAATAAGTTCTTGTTGTATGATCGTATCATACACTAATGGAACCTTATTTTTATTTTTAGATAAATAAATGATAAAAAAAAGTTTAATTACCAAGTTTTTTTAATTTCAATACCTCTTGAGATGAAATGAAATAATAACTGTGTCCATAGTATAAAACCCTTTAAAATGTAGGCATAAGGTGATATATAAGCTCGCACATTTTACGATGAACCGAACGTACAAGTTACATTTAGCAAACTATAAAATATCTGGAGATGATAGGATAGAGAAATATTTGAAATAGTAGCTTTCACCATAGTTCCACCGGAAAAATAACATGCCCATGGTATAAGGTACTTCTCGGTAAAGAAAAGTAGGTAGTAAGGGAGGGCCGTCCTTCCTATTTAGTTTTATAAAAATTACCATGCTCATGGTATAAGGTACTGTCCTTCAAAGAATTGCAGGTAGTAGGGCAGGGTCATCCTTCTTACTTTTGGGGCCGGAGATGTACAAGCCCTTGAAAAATCTGTTAGTTCCCAAATTTCCCGAAGAACAAAACGTTCTCTGAGGTGGTGATCGTCATTAAAGAGCATTATTCGCCTCCATGTCTGGAAGTAGCGGAATGCTACAAATTCTACACATGCTCTCAACAAGTCGGTGAATCAGTGAAAGAATATGTAGTTGCCCTTAAGCAGTTGTCAAAAAACTGGATCTTTGACACTTTGTTGGATCAAGCACTACGAGATCGCTTAATAGTAGGCTTGCAGGACGATTCAATGGTTAGAAAACTACTTTCAGTCACGGATTCAACCTTCGAAGCAGCGTGCAAGCTGGTGCTTCACATTGAAGTTGTCAAGAAACAGATTCGTCTTTCCAGAAAAATGCAGGCAGCGCTGCAAGAAAAAAGCGGCAATCTCGTCCTTGTAAAAAGAAGGATCAACTACATTCTCCAAGTAGTAGTTGTGGCCGCAAGTCAGATGAGCCAAAGGATTGTCCAGCCAATGAGTGGACCTGTCATTCAACATCATAGAAATTTTGGAGTAACACGTCAAGGACATCGTGAGTCAGGTTTGTACCGTCGATGCGGAAAAAGTTAGTGTTTTGTTAGATGATGTGTACAAAGTCGAGTTTGAAATCGACTCAGGCTTCGCATTTACGTTCATGCAGCTTGATATTTTTAACGAATTTTATAAATGTAGCGCAAAAAATAAATTAATGTCTGACGCTACGAAGTTAAGAGTCAGACGATGTGATTGAATTAGTCAAAAGGAAGTGGGTGTCAAATTTGGATAACTTGGAAATTGTAAGAGAAATTAAACGAAGTTTTCCTAATGTTCTTCCTGAATAGAATTCGGATCCTATTACATTTTTTGAAGCGTCGATTATTCTAAAGGAGGGGACACAGCCTAGTTTTCATTGAGCTTACGACCTTACCAATGGGCTCCGTGATTCTGTTAAAGAAGAATTTGAAAGTCTTAAAAGGCTGGGCCTATGTCAAAAAGTCTGTCACAGTGATTGGGCGACACCCGTTGTAGCTGCTCGTCGTGAAGATGGTCGAACTCGTTGTTGCGGAAATTTTAAGCTTACAGTTAACAAGTATTGTGATGTCGATCACTACCCCTTACCGATAATTTAAGACTTGTTTAACAAATTTGTAAATTGTCATTATTTTTGCAAAATTGATTTGACTAATGCCTACTTACAACTAAAAGTCGCGGAATCATTTTTACCCTTGTTAACTTTAAACATCCACATCGGTCTTTTTTGTTTCAATAGAATGATTTTCGGGCTTATTCAGCCCCTTCCATTTCTAAAAATGTAATAGATGAAGTGCTTAAAGGTGTAAACAAAACGGGTGTGTATGTAGATGATATACTATGTGGCGGACGCGACAAAAAAGGATGTACTCAGAATCTGTTCAAGGTCTTTCAACGCTTAAACGACCGTAGAGTTTTTAGGTTATATTTTGGACGCTTGAGGATTGCATCCCTGCCCAGATAAGGTAGAAGCGATCACGTCTGCACCACTGCCCAATGACATTTCACAATTTCTATCTTTTGTGGGGTTTTTAAATTATTATCACAAGTTTATTCCGATGTCTTCTGATATCGCAGAACCCTTACACAGTTTAACTCGAGATAGCGTAACGTGGGAATAGTCTATCAAATGTCAGAGAGCTATCGACAAGGCAAAAAGTCTGGTTACAGAAAAAACAATACTCGTGTTGTATGAGCCAGTGTTACCAATCGTGGTAGCAGTCAATGCTAGTTCATATAGAGTCGTCGCGGTGCTCAGTCACATAGTGGAATCTGGTTAAGGTGGTTTTAGCGTGACTCAGTGAGTCATATGAGAGTGTAAAAAAGAATTTTTGATTTACATGGAATCTTTTGTGTTTGAAAATCCGAAAATTAATTAAGATAGACATTTATGGCCGTCCCGCGATGTAAATCAGAAGAATAAATAA
>NC_046657.1:131798653-131833653 GCF_010883055.1 Belonocnema kinseyi | reverse complement strand
CTGAAACTTCGCAGATGTATTCAAAAATAGTTAAAGAAGTTATAATAAAAATTTCAGCTTTTTAGCATGGATTTCGTTTCACGCTAAAACCACCTTAAAAGCCGGTAGCTTTCGCATCCTTTACTTTGTCAAAACCGAAAAGAAATTACGGCCAACTGGGCCGAGAGGCTTTGGCTGTAATTTTTGCGGTTAAGAAATTTCCTAACTATATTTATGGTAGAAAGTTTCTATTAATTATAGATCACGAACCGCTACAAAGTATTTTTAATCCTAAAAAGAGCATTTTGAAGCTGGCTGCTGCGAGATTACAACACTGGGCAATACTACAGTTCATGTATTCGTCTGAAATCAAATATCGGAAAGGATCATCGATTAGGCACGCGGATGCTCTATCGCGTCTGCCTGTTGTAACCGAGAGTTCTGGAGTTTACGTGGCGAATGTATCAGCCGTAGACAACTCCGAAAAGCAGATGTTGTCTTATCAGGAAATCGCGTTAGCTTCAACGGAGTATTCTATTTTGTCGCAGGTAAAAGGATTTGCAAAGAACGGATGGCTGATGTTGAATTCGTTGGAGCCAGACTTGAGGCCTTTTCACAGAGTTGAAATAAGTTTGTCTTTAGACAAAAATTGTTTTATGTATAGAAATAGAGTGATTATTCCCAAAAAGACCCAGTCTTACGCATTGGATGTTCTACATGAGAACCATCCTGGCATCGTTAGATGTAAGATGCTAGCCAGATGATTCGTTTGGTGGGCAGGTATCTAGGATGACATAATCGCCCATGTACAATTGTGTGTTGCTTGTCAAATGACTCAAAATGACACATCAGAAAAGATCCATATTCCTATGGCCAAGTCGTTCGAGCCGTGGATACGCGTAAATTTCGATTTTTCGGAAATATTAAATTCAAAGTTTCTAATCTTAGTGGATGAC
Source organism: Belonocnema kinseyi (assembly GCF_010883055.1). Taxonomy (NCBI): domain Eukaryota; kingdom Metazoa; phylum Arthropoda; class Insecta; order Hymenoptera; family Cynipidae; genus Belonocnema; species Belonocnema kinseyi. The sequence goes on along the minus strand of NC_046657.1, from coordinate 131,832,718 downwards.
ACAAGTAAGTGGGCTGAGGTTTGGATTGCCGGACAAACAGCGGCACCTAAAATAATAATGTTGTTATCAGTTTGCTTCGCGAGATTTGGTCTGCCTCGTATTGTAGTTACTGATAATGTTCAACCTTTTAACGCAGCTGAGTTCAAGGCATATTTTGACAAGCGAAATGTCCAGTTTGTCCCCTCTCATCACCCTTTGTCAAATGGTCTGGCAGAATGCGGAGTTCAAACAATAGAAAGAATGTTACTACGAAGCGTCGTTGCAGGTGCAAATAACGTCAGAATTTCACCTCAGGAGAGACTGACCAGTTGTCTAGCGACTTACAGATCAATGCCGTGCACAGTTACGCCCATGTTATTACCGAGCGATATTGTACGTTTTCAAAAGCCTAATTTTGATGGTGTGATTGAGAAGTACAGGTATAACGAGAAAGTAATATTAAGGAACTCAGATGTATAAAAAAAAGTAAAATGGATATCCTTAGAACAAAGCAAAAAACGCGACCTCCATAAAAATATTCGCCTTAATGTTTCTTCGATTATAATGGGGAGGAACTGATATGTATTTAAAAAACGCGCGCTTAACTCGCATATAGTCTTCTTCTCCCCCCTCTCCTTAACGTTCCTTTGTATACGCTCTGTCTTACTCTAGCTTAAAACACCTAAGTTTCGGTGCTACTTGTAGTTACTCTTAACAATAAACGATGTTATATCACACTAGGTACAGTGTTAAGGCTAAAATGTGAACGAGTTTTAGTGATTTCTATCTCCCCTAGGTGGCGTCTGTGTTGATGCTTGTGTGGTAGAAGGGGAAGATTAGGAATATAGAAACATGGCGCACATATAAATAACGAGTGAGTGATTATATTAATCACGTCTCCAAATTATTTACATTTTCTGTTTGAAACAAATTTACATTTTTTCTATTTTCAAACTGAAAGAGAGACCGATCTGTTCGGAGTGATAGTCAAGTGCTGGGCTTAATGTCTCTGTTTAAATATTTGTTTAATTTAGAATCATGGGAAGAATAATTTGAACAAGCAAACCATTTCATGCAATATCAAGAAATCTCAATGAATTTTTTATCATGCGCTATTTCATGTTTTTTTATAGTGTAAGGCGAAGGGGTTGCCGGATTAGAGCTGTAGTTTGTTCTATCTCCGATAGATAGCGCCACTCCGTTACTTTACTAAGTTTACATTCCTTAACATGGGACTGTATGCAGTGTGGTTATATGAACAACGTGCAGTTGATCATTTGAACAACAGAACACTGTCAAAAAATAAACTGATTTGTGACAGAAACGAAACTAATTTTTAAAAAAATACCCGGTAACAAGCGTTGAATTCAGAAAAATTAAGAATTTGTATTCCTGTGAATAAGATATTTTTCCTCCGTCTAAAAATCTCCCAACGGGAACAGAAAAAGTCCAAATCCTATTCCTCTCAATCGACTTATTAAAATTTAAAGAAAGCGTTTATTTAACCTATTTTTAATTTTTAGACCTTTTTATAACTCATAAATTCGAAAAATATTCAAATTTATATTTTTTTATATTTTAATAATTTATTTAAACGTCTTAAAAATGCAACAAAGAAATCTATGTTAATGTGTGAATTTAAATAATTTTAACTCTAGAGAGGCAGAGTTGAATTGGTGAGAATTAAAATTTCAGAATTTACATTCCGCATGAAGGAATTAAAACAACTTATTACACATATTTTGTGAAGTTATTAGAAGAAATTAAATAAAATCAACATATGACCACTTCTGAGGAATAGAAAACATCTCTGTGTACCTTACCGGTACAATTAGAAGGAATAAAATATATTGAAAACGCGTTCTCTTTGCGAGAATAGAAAACTGTGTGGCGGTCGCTATGGAAATAGAAGTAAATAAGTTTAGGAGGTATCGTATTCTTATTGAGGCATTTTAGGCTGTAGTTAGATTTTCAAACAAAGTGATGCATTTTAAACTCTAGGAGCTTTAAATTACTGATTATTATATATTTATTTTTTGAAAAAACTATACAAAAAAAATTTTTAATTGTGAGCCAAGCAACGCGAAATATGGGAAAAATTTCCTAAGAAATTCAAATCACGTTTCCTACATGACGTCGCCTAACTTATATAGCGACGACACTTTCAATAATATAACAAAAAAAATTAAACTACAAACCCGATGTCAACAAATTTATTTTCATATATTATATACTTTCTTATTGCATTTACTTACCACACTCCAGAGAGGCTCCTTATGTAAACGATGTTATTCATTTACATATAAAGCTGGTAAAATATCACCACAAATACCATATACGAATTATACGCTACTTTTAAAAAAATTATCCCGCATATGACACCGTCACTCAACGGCGAAACCATATATATCCTTCGCGGTATGAAAAAGACACGCTGTTGGTAAAATTAATTCCGAACTAGCCCAAAACTGTAAAAAAATATTGCACATGGCATTGATTGGTTGCGAGCAACGTCGTAGTCGACAAGCGACCAATGAGCGTACTCCCCTAACGCAAGCGCGAAGAAAACTCAGTGACATTGAAATCACTGCGCGTCTTATCTGATTCCATGATCTTGCCCGTGAGTGCCAACTACAAAGTCCCGGGTGCCGGTCGCCACTGCCTCGTGGTCTCGCGTCGTCAAAAACTGAAAAATTCGCATTACGGCTTTTGCATTATACAAAATGTTTGCGTTTGTAAAATTTATCAAAACCTGCGAGGGTCATTCGACCCGCCAAGTAATTGCAGTAAGTGGGATTATCTGAAAGTTTGATCCCTGCAATTGTAACGAAAAAAAGAATGGTTTAATGTGAAATGTGACCACGCTTCAAGCGGGAATGGAAAATGTCCCGCACTTATTCCCTTCTTCTGCAGCAAGTATGGTTAAAAACTCATGTACTTAGTTAAAAGTTAACTTTTTATTGATTAATGATTGATAATTATAGGTTGAAAATTCATCTCTGAAGTTAAAAATTTTACTACTTTGTTAAAAATGAGTTTTTTGTCCCACATTAGTTTTTGTAACTGAAAATTTAACTATTTCATTGGAAATGTTATTGCTTGAAATTTTTCTGCGTTATGGTCCCATAGTGAGATAGAAAACGAATTACCCCAGTTCTACTGCGTCAAAGCAAGTTCGAGGCATGTGTTTACATTATCGATGTGAACATTCTTAAAGGTTAAGTTATAGCAATCGTGTCGAATTCTAATGGGGCTCATTTTTTTTATTTTTATTTTCTTATTTCTACAATTTGCATTCTAAAGTTGTCTACTTTCAAAATTTTCGATTTTAAGTCTTCATTTCTGAGAGTGTATCCTCAAGTAAAAGAATTTCTGGATGTAGTTCTGAAGCCCTATTAATCAGAAATTAATAGCGCTTAAAATTTTTAAAAATTTACAAAAAGCTGCTTAAGGTAATAAACTGTAAATATAGCTTAATTAATGATTTTTAATTATGAACTGTTGTTCGAGTATCCGGAATTGAAGAACAATTTATTTATTTCACAGGATGATCCCGAAACTGTAAAATGAAACGGGCCCCAAGTTAGTCCTCAATGTGCCCTAAATTACGCGAGGGGTTAAAATGGTTATTATGGTTTTCTTAACGTATTTTTTATAACTTTAAGGTTGCATAAGACCATTTATAACAAAAAAAAATGGAAAAGGAAATAACGCACGGCCTTCGGTCGATGATATTTCAGGAGCCGTAAATGAGCCTAAAATTATGCAAGACAAACGAAAATAAAATAATCTTTCTTGGTAAATTTGTTTAAACAAGAATGGATTCAACCATTTTTTTTTAAATTTTCATGATCATATTCCGAGAGTCCTAAATGAGCCATACATTATTCTTGAGGCTGAATTTTCTGTAAAATTATTTTTAGTACGTATTACAGAAATCTTGAACCAACTTATTGTTAAGCTATTGCACAAACTATTTTATACAAAAAATTCTCGAGCCCAAAATTTAGAAGTACGGGCCCAAATTAGTCCTCAATGAACCTTTAATTATGCGAGGGGTAAACATGGGTTTTATGGTTTTCATCGCGTATTTTTTTTAACGTTAAGTTAGCACAACACCATGTATAACAAACAAAGGGCAAAAAAAATATCGCACGACCTTTGGTCGATGATATTTGAGGAGCCTTAAATGAGCCTAAAATTATTGAAGAGAAAAGAAAGCTTTGTTTGTTAAATTTATTTAAACATTTTTTCGTTAAATTCAAATATCATATTTATGGATCCCTGAGTGAGCCTTAACATAGGATGGAAAAAGAAATTGGTTTAATTAATTTTTACTAGAATTGTTTAAATAAAAAATGTCTGAACAAGTTTTTTTTTTCATTTTTCATTATCATATTCGCAGAGCCCTAAATGGACCCTAAATTATTCTATGAGGTGAAGTTTCCGTAAAATTTTTTTGTAAGTTTTACAGCAATGTTCGGTAGCTGGTGAAATAATTTGATCAATTAAAAAAGATTTCACAAAGATTTCAAGGATTTTAAAGACGACTTATGTTCGAAAAAATGAAGAATTTGCTTATTTATGATTCTGCTTTCATTAAAAATGGTTGATTAATAAAAAATGTAATGGCTCATTTTTTGCATCTATGAAAAACGGTAATTTCATTATTTTTTGTAAAAAAGAAAACCTGGAAAAAGTTTACTTTTTGATCTGGAAAACCTGAAATAGACTCTGAATTTCGTTCCTAAGAATCCCTAGATACGCTGTTGAACTTTCAACAGGTTTGTTTGAAATTCGTGTTTTTGCGTTAAATCTCGTACTACTTTTGTCAAAAATTCAAATTTTTTGTTGAAAATAAGGTTTTTTGTAGAAATTATGTTTTTCTCTTAAAAAAGCTACGTTGCGTGCTTCTTAGTAGCAATTTGCACCAGTTTACGGTATAGAGAATCACACATTCGCAATGGAATTGGTGTTTCGGATCTTCATTTTTTATCTTAATTTACAGCTGGTGTCATATACTGGGCCTCTAATGCTTCGCCGCCCTATGATTCTGTCATAATCGACATCATTGCAAGTAACACTCCTTAAATTATTAGTAAATACATTACCCACTTGAGGGAGCGTCATTGCAAAAAAACCTTCGTAAGTTCTAATATGTAATTTTCTCTTATTTTCTCGCTAATTATTTTTATTTCTACAAGCGTCGTTTCTGATCTATCCATTATGCAGAAATGGAAAAGTAGAATGTCTCACCGGTCCTGCGTGACGTGACTGGCAACGAGCAGAAATATGAAAATTAGCAATTCATGGAAAAAGGAGAAAGTCATGAGGTTCAAAGCTCAAATAACGTTTAGCCAGAATCACATTTCATCACACGCACAGAGAACGATGATGAAGCCTTAAACGTGGATGAAGTAATAGAATAACACGCGATAATAAATGTGGCATAGGTTTCGGTTAGCCTTACTTTTTGTTAAAAATAGTAGGGGGGGGGGGGTGCTTTCACTGTACTGCCCGATACAAAAAATGTGACATGAGAGTTAAAAACGGTTGTGCGGCGGCGCTAGTAGTAATGTTGTATGACACGCCTTCCTCCTAAAGCGCGCCAAAGTTTGAAAATTGTAATTATATAATAAACTATGCATCCACAAATGTTTACCTCCCCTCTAAGGCCTATTGAAGAGGTTAGAACCGCAACTCCTCTGTGATGAAACCCCACTACTTGAGTGTAGCTAAACTCTTTAAAATTAATTTTAAACTAACTAACTAATTTTTTAGGGATCGATAGATGCAACACAGTAACCCATGGCCCCCTTCTCTCTGTACATTTCTTATACTTCATTCACCTTACGAGGTCAATGAGCCAATGAGCTTTCTTAAGATCCCAATTTTAATTTTAAAAAACCCGTATATGCGATAATTACGGGCCGTCCCTTAACACTTTTTAATATCCATGAATGGAACTGAATGGGGACCCTATGGGGTCTTTACGAGTACTTTGTAGATGCTCCATTCAGTTCCTTTGGTCCGCCAGGGAAGTATATTTTAAAGACAAGCAAATATTTGATAGGTTAAACAAAAAAATTACCCAAAATCAAATATTTGAAGCAAACAAGTATCTCACCAATTAAAAAAATGTCTGGCCTAAACAATGCGCGTGTGTAATACAGCAGTTCGTACTCTAATTGTAGTACATATTTACTTAAATGAACAACTGGATTTTCTCAGCTTAAATTCTAATTAACGTTTTTATTATTATACATATTCAATTTAAACAAGTCATATAATTTAAAATCTTGATGAACCTGTAACACAAAAATTCAATGAAAAATCCACCTACAGCAGGAAGGATACTTGTGTCCGTTGAGTGTAAAGTCCACAGCGATGACCACGTCACTGTCTCAATATGGAAATTTTAAGTTGGAAAGCTGTATTTAAGCCTCACCATAAATGCCAAAGAAATATTTCTTCAATGCAAAAACATGGATATTAAATTGAACAACATATTTCTTTAATCTAAAGAAGTATTCAATTGAAAAAAATACGCCAAATTAATAAATGTTTGATTTAAAAAAATAAGCAGTTTGTTTCAATAAATTCTTTTTGTCATGAATAGTTTAATTCTAGTAATCAAATAAAACATTTCCTGCAACTAAAAAAATATATATTGTAATGTTGCAGGTTTCAGCTGCAAGTTACATTGTATATGTTCTTTGTTTTATTTATTTGTAAACAGCTCCTCTCCCATCTTGGAGGAAATAACCATTAAAAACGGACTATTGAGGCTCGAACGAGGGCCACTGCGACAACGCAGTAGACACATATCGGCCACCTGCGCAGAAGGGGGGATATTGGGCGACTTGCGTGCTGTTGAGACGAGCGAACTCGTGGTCTTTTGTCGTTCTAGCCTCATGAGAGGAAGTTTGTATTGAGACATTGTATCTTCAGGTTTTGCCACCGAGTGGTTAATCATTTAAGTCGTTTGGTATCTGAGTTCTCAATTTGGAATTGCTGCATATGGGAGTTCGCTCATCAACTTGTGGAAAAAGGAGGGCGGTTTTATTAGCTTAATTTTTTGTGTGAGTAATGTCTCAGTCTTTAAATTTATTTGATCTCCAAATGGCGACAGTAGACGTAAACTTAATTTGATCTAGTGTCTTGTTCGTTCCAGGGTGGAATTCACTCACTTGTTAGCTATTTCTATTTTGTAAACTCATTGTTTAGTTTGTACTCTTTTTATTGATAAGACTTGATTTAATTCAATGTTTAATTTATTACTGATGTAAAAAAAGTGGAGGGGGAAAGTCCTTTTTCTTATTGAACTTCTGAGGCAACATCTTTATTTTGGTTTAATTTCTCCTTATGAGGCCTAGTTGTGTGGAGAAGGAAATATCCAAATAAACATGTTTATTTTATTTATATTGAAATGGCCATTTTTTATTAAAAGACCTCTCAGATTTGTCTTTCTTGAGTAAGATTCTCAGATACCTACGCCACTCTACCAAAATAATGGGCTTGGGCATTTAAAAAAATGCATTAAAAAAATTGATTCGACGATTACCAGTGTCCCTTTGGAGGGTTAAAATTGTTTTCTTGCAGGGCGGCAAAGTGAAGTTTGCCTGGCTCCATTTAAAAATAAAGAGCCCTGGGGGAAAAAATTAAAAGTTTTGTTTTGTATATTTAAATAAAATGAAGAAATTACAAACTTCGTTTCAATATTTATCTACACACAATATGCAATTGATCTGAATGAATGCTTCATTGCTATCAATGTATGAACTCTTTGTAACAAATAAATATATTTTCAATTTGATTATTGTTATTTTGAATTAAATCATTAGTTTTTTTATTTGTATTAATGAAAATACTTCATTCAAGCATGGAAAATTAATTTATTCAAATTCGTCCAAAAAAATTTAAATAATCAAACTCATTGAATCAAATAAATATTTCTTTGAACGACTAATCAGATTTCAACGAATCTATACTGTAACCAGCGGGTTATGTCATAAAGCCGGAAGGCAGGCAAAACGTTTAACTCTTGGGAAGATATATAGAAAAATTTCATCTTCCTAGGAGCTTTAGAGGAGCGCAGACTCCGAGGTCTCCCACTATACATCTTCTCATGTATCATGAGAGACGAGAGCAGGGCAAGCTATATAAAAAGGGCCGTACAAGTCAAAAACGGCAGTTAAATTCTGCGAGGTAACTCGCAGAAAGCATCCTTAGGAGAGAGTCTCTCTCTTCTAAGTTGATACCTAATAGATTTGGGAGAAATCCCATCTCTATTATTTTTCTTGGGTAGCGTGCTCGAGGAGAGGACGAGTGAATATTTGCTCGTACCCAGTTAGTAAAGCAGCTACCTGTCCTGTGTTTTCTGTGACGTTGAAACGTTGAATTTCAGCTTTCTTTTATTTCAAGGCGATTTTTGTGTGCGATTCCACAAATTGATTACTTGACGCAGTAAACTTCTTTTAGATTAAAATATATAATTAAAATGGTAGATTTCGATTACCAAAAATAAATGGTAATAAAGTATTTTTTTAAAGCATAAAAATTTTCACTGTGACTACAGATGTAACGAACAAGGTACATTTCTTGTCCCCGGGGCCAATAATTTGGACAGTGAAAATTTACTATCCATGTCATTCACCTTAGCTGCTTAGGAGTGGACGAGTGAATATTTGCTCGAAACCTGTCCAGAAAACAGTTAAGCCTGAGTGCCAGGTAATAGAAAATAATTTCTACATTTGTCAGTCTTCGGTAGAGGCTTCTCTAAACCTTCGACTCTAAAGTGTCGCCTTGAGGTAAACCTCTCTCTCGCTCTCATAAGAGCGTCTTCTCTATCCCTCTCAGAAGGTAGGTAGAAACACCTGGAGTCCGAGGACGCCTCGTCTCAGGCTAATTAAAGTGCGTAAGGTGCATCACCCCTTTTATGGTGACACCTCGTAAAGACTAATTGTTTATTACAGGGCTTAGTATCCCTTTCTATTTTGCAAGATTATTACCGTAATAATATACTTCACTAGGTCAGTAAGGCTGGCTTCCTCAGGTTATTGACCATTTTTAGCAGGTGTACTGTTATTAAAGGAGAGATTCCTTCTAGAAAATAAGTTTGGAATACTGAGAATTCTTCGATTAAGAGTTAAATATAAAGAGAAAGCTCCAGTAGCATTTTATGTTTTACTTTAAAGTATAAGATTTCTCTTTTAGAATTATATTGAGTCAAAAAGATTGGATATATACAATACGGCGTTATAGAGTTACAATTTCTAGGGAGATTTCCATTTCTTACCAAAGACTGAGATAAAATTAGCCAGGGCAAATAAAGAAAATGTACTTGATTTTAGAGAAGGGATTCTTTTTGAAGAAATTAGTGTTTATTGAAACCTTACACTTTTACTCCGTGCAACCCTCTCATTTATGAAATTATATTACATATAAAAATTATCCGGGGAGATTCTCCCTCTTCTAGTTAACCTCAGGGTGAATTTAGAGCACTCACCCTTTTGCATGCTATATTGATAGCATCTGAGAGGTAATAATACTTTTTGAATCAAGGAAATCATTTTCTTGAATGTAAAAAATATTCACTTGAGTCAGGAAAATACAGCCAAAGAATTCATTTCTTTAGATCAACAAAAGATATGTGTCGGGTTTATGTAAAAATGACTACTTTTGAAGAATATCTTCTTGATGCAAAAAAATAGGATTCAAGTAAATGCATTTATTTGGTTGAAAACATTATTTTTTCAGTGTAAATTCCGGAAATTCTATTTATCTAAAGTTGTACAAAAGTTCTACAAACAATTGAAAGCTACAATTATCCGACAGCAGATAATTTTTGTCCACGTTGAGATAAAAATTATCGGATAATTGTAGTTATTTGTACTTTATAGTTTTTCTCCAATTTCAGATAAATAATATCTCGGGGGTTTTGCTGTGAAGTGAGTCGAAAAAATAATATTTTAACGTATGAAAAACACCCAAAAATATAATAAATTTCAGGTGCCACGTACCTAAAATTAAAGTTTTATTTCGCATTTATAAAATACACTCTACAAAGATTCAATGACAATAAAAAAGCAAGGTAAAACATATATCAGGAACCTTCAACTTCCTCTAGGTTTAATATTTGAAATGATAAAAAACATATTTCCATGTTTTAAATAAAAAATACCTGATTTTTTTGAGCTGACGGTGGGCGCGAACTAACTATTATAGCCCGCTCCGCTTTGGTTTTTTCAGGCCTGAATGCTCGCCTGAGTGACAACTGCAGATCTCGTGCACTCCGCGTAGCTCCTGATACGCACATCTGCGGCGCGGTGTCGATTTTCGAAAGGGCTATAGAAGGGAGGGCTATTGAAGGATATTTTGATTTTTTATTTCGATAGACTTTATGCAGGCTTGCAGTATGTTAATTATAAATAATATTTGCCTGGATATTGTATATCGTTGTGATTAAAAAAAAGTGTTTTACTACATGAACTTATCATTTCAGGATTGTTAAGGAGCAAAACTTTAGGATATTGTGCCAACATGATGCTTTAACAAGAAAGCATGATGTTTTATCGAAAAAGGTAGATCAGACATTGAAAATCCTAGAAGAGCAATAAAAGATTCAGGGCTTTCCCTTAAGAACTGTCAACGAATTTGTCGAGCTTGACAGCGATACCGAAGAAAGCGACAGAAAATGTCAAAAATTGGTAATACTTTTTTGACCGATTTTTTTATTAATATAATATTGGGAATAATTTTAGGAATATACGTGTAAAAGACTTTTAAATTATAATTATATTTTCATCTTCGACATTTCCTCATCCTAGGTGCAACAAAACTTCGGGATTTTTTAAGTACTGCTCTAAAGCAAGTGCAAAACTCCAAAGTTTAGTGACACAAGAGTGTACAACGTAATTCACAGTAAGTTTGTTTATTGTGTATTTAACTATTTTTGTTCACAAGTCATAAGACTTGACATTCCTTTTTATTTTTAATATCAGATGTTGAAGAAATTTATAAATTGTCACAATTATAAAATGATAATTTTTTACTCTTTCAACATCTGCAATGAAATGTCTGTATTTCAAAGACCCTGACTCTATTCTCGAATATAAAATAGAGATAAAGGAAGACATAAGAATTATGAAACAGAAGTATCCTAATTCCGCCAAAGATGGGAAAGCCGATGACAAGTATAAAAACCTGAGCTACCCAGAACTGATGCAAAAAATTAGAGTAATAGAAAATGAGATTCAAGGAAGAGACGAATTTGGTGAAGACGAATTGGGACTGTGAGTTCGAAGAAGAAGGAATAGAGAATCAGATATTCTAAATTTGTGAAAAGTAGAGGATTAGTCATATTTAATCTTTATTTAAATTTAAAATTGTTGATATTGTAAATATTGAAATTGCGAGAAATTAGATAACACAGGCGCACAAAAGATAGAGAGTTGAATAGAGTTAGATAGAGTTTTCTTACATGTAGGTAATTAGTCGTAACCTTAGTTCCAAATTAGAGGTAACATTTAAGAAGTTTAACTTAGATTAAAATTGAATTAAAACTACTAATTCACGTCGAACACTCAAGTTAGCATATACAATTTATGAAAATAAACCCGACACTCAAAGGACCAAAATCAGACAACCACTATCGAATGTTGCTATTGTAATTAACAGAAATAGCACAAAAATAAAAAAAAATAAAAGAAAAATGAGGAGGCAACCAACCAAATCTTCCTTCTCTCTCTTTTTTCTTTCTTTCGTTTTTTTAAATTCTATTAATTTTAATTCACAATACAAAAGAATTTACAATGCCTAGGAGAGTGGACAATTTATGTGCATCTTCTGTTTTGCTGAATGAGCACCGAAACAGTGGTATATATTGTAAATGTTTTTGCATGGTCATTTGAAAATAATAAAATTAAAAGAAGACGATAGAAAAAAAGAAGGAAGGGTTTTCGGTAGATATCCTTTTTATTTTATTTTTTTTTTAATTTTTGAGCTATTTTGTAAATTACAATATACATCTATGGCCAATTTCACCAACTCTGATTAAATTCATGATTAACTAATCAGGATTATTTTTTAACCAATGATTAAATCACTGTTAATTAGCGATGCGTTCTACCAAGCATTTTCAACCTCTGGTTAGCTAATCATATACTTTGTTCATAATAAGGTCTAGTTTCTAGGTCTTTGTGTTGTAACGACGACTCTGATTTGTTAGAACGAAATTCGTCACAAACACTCGGCGCCATATTAGCATACGATAAAATTCCCAAAGTTTGAGGTTACGAGTGGCTTCAGTGGCAAGTGTAATATAAGAGAAGTGGCAATTGTGTCTGAATATCCGTGGCCTTCTCTGAACGTGGTTAAGCATTTCATCATCATCAGATGAGTATAAAATATCATTGTAAAACAGAGCCATATTTACTTCCTGTATACTGCACTCACTGCACTTGCACTTCAATTTCGGGGTTATGTTGCTTTAATCACCGATTAATCTCTATAACCAGCCATTATTGGGCGGTTAAGTTAACCCGTGATTACCAGCTTGGAGCTGTGACGGCTACTGGCCAGGTTGCCTTGCTGGAAAATGACGTCACTGCTGGTTCTCATGATGGGCGCCGTGCTTGATTTCGTTGATTGAATGCGTGATATTTCTTCTGCTGGTTTTTACGCTGGCTAAATCAAAGGGCCAATCAGAATCGGAGAAAAGTTCACGTGATTCTGTCAGCTGCTATAATCGCACATGGCAAATCTAGCCGCATTGTTTTTGTACATAGTATTTAAAAAGGTGAAAATATGGGAACAAAGTATGGGTCTACTTAGGTCTGCGTGTAATTTTTTAATACAGTGGGATCTTCCGGGTTGCGAGGAAAACAATCCGTAATAAGGACGCATTTTAAATAGTTAATGAAACCTAAAGATTGTAGGTTATGTTTACCTAATTCTTCGAAAAACATAGTCAGAACATCTTTTCCATGTTTTTCCGTTGCAGCCAAGACCGACTCCATGTTTTGCGTTTCCGCATTTCTTTATTTTTTTGTTTTATTAATTCGATTGATAAAAAAAACAGTGATAGCTTCCTGTGTTCGCCAAATTGCCGCCTGTTTAACCGCGTCCATTCTGACAGATGCCCGCTCGCAAGCAGCAGAGCTAGCATATGACCAAGCAGAGCAGCATGCAGCGGAGCCTATAGCACAACCTGCCTAGCCTCACTCACCTCTGCCTGCAGAGCGGCCAGCAGCAAAATCCAGCAAGAAAGAAAGCACCTTGTGTAGTGGGCTTTAGATAACACAGGCGCACCAAATAAAGTGGTAAATGCGGTTTCGTGTTAAAAACTTGTGCAAACTTTGATTTCAAATTGTGCAGTATATGCCAATCTCACCTAAATGTTCCTATTTCTTCGACAAATGTTGGTAGGGATAAAATACGACTCGCAGCAAATCAAAGAAAAGATTATGTGTTTAAGCACCTTGAAGCTTCAGATTCGGAGAATCTAAATAGGGAATTCTTTTATCATATAAAAAATGCATGTTATAAGTCATATATGCACGAAAATACGATTAATAAAGGGGCAGCAAAACGAAGACAAATTGAAAACAGCGAATCAGCAGATGAAAAAACGGATCAAACGAAAAATGAAGCAAGAGATGAATGTAGTGATCCTATCGCGAAAAATTGCTGTGAAACTTTGAATGAATCACAGTTTAGTAATAAGATAAATGAGTCAGACTTGCAAAGTTATAAAGATGGATTTTGCATTATTTGTAACTTCTTAAGAAGGGATGATGTTCCGAAAATGTCTACATTCTCTAACCAACCACGAGAAGATAAATTTCTTGAAATTACCTTTCAAAATCGAGATCAAGTTTTTGATCGGATTGGCCACTTAGAATTCATTTAAATTGCTAAAAATGACATTTCATATCATTAAAAATGTTGATGTGCAATACGAGTGAACTTACGAACATCAATTCGAAAAATTATATTCATTTTCTCCAAGTGATGACGATCCGAATCTGAATTTAACATCTGAGAAGGCAGTTTAATTACTCGTAGAAAAATTACGAATTAATATCGAGGCAGGAGAAACATTTACATTGACTGAGATTACAAAAACAGTAAGATTAAAGATGTTCTGGCTCAACTCGGTCAAAAGAATTTCAATATAGGATGCGGTGCAAATGTCTACCATCTCGCTAAACACATTTAACTTTCATCGGAAAGAGAATTTAAAAACTTAATATTTATCTTAGGGGGATTTCAGATGGCTCGAATGGTTTTTTCCTGTATTGGAAAGTATTTAAAAAACAGTGGTGCGGATCATGTGTTCGTTGAAACTGGTGCATTTAGAGAGTGCACAGTTAAACCAATCTTAAACGGAAATCATTGCGCTCGTTCAATGAAAGTATTTTTTGATGCTCGAAGACGTCATGTTTATATTACAACTTGCGAAATTCTTTTTTAATGACACAATTTATAAGTGCCACGATTAACTGTCTTCACTGAAGCTTCTGCGAGAAAATTTGTTAGCTAAAGATTTGATTGCAGTCTAATCAGTTTTGAACAAATTTGAGGAAAATTGCGACTCACTCTTGCAAGATTTTGAAAAACTTATTGCCCGAAGATCAGCAGAGTGCCTTCTGTTTAAATATTGGAAAAATGTTCTAATTTTAATAACGTTAGCTTAAGATCTTATTCGAAGTACTCGCAAAGGTAATTGTAAGCTGCATTTGGAAATGGTTAGGAAACTTGAACCCATTTTTCATGTTATGGCTCGCCCTAACTACGTAAGACGGAGATCTATCCACTTAGAAGACATGATGTCAGAAACAACAGCACCCAAAGCACACGTAGAATTAATGAAAGGACAGTTTGTGGTTAAATTAACCAACAAACTTTTTGCATTGATTCATCTTGATATAGCTCTTAAAAAACAATAAATTTCGCACAAAAAAGTACTGCAAATATCATTGGCTCCAATACAAAAAAGAATTTTGTCGCGTTATGAAATCTTGTTTATCACGAAGTAATGTCTCTAGAGAATTTGCACAGGAAGGTTACTTGATTAGAGATCGAAAACGACGTATTAAATGTTCCTCATGATTTTTTGGTTCCAAACATTTAAAACTTGGAGCATCAAATTTAAAAAGAGGAAAGATGTGAACTTTATGCTAGTTTTAGGGAGAAAAGACTTTATAAAAAAACAAAACCTAGTTCTGTGACCATAACTCATGTGAATTCACTATCCTTAAGCAGCAGTAAAAAATCTACAAACGAGCAAGCAGGGCAGAAAAAGTGCCATAGGAAACATATTTCTTAACGGATTTTTGATTTAGCGAGAAAGAGAGAGAGAGAGAGAAGTTACAGCATTCAACAGCTACTTTCATATGAGTTAGTTGACGAGACCTCATTATTTGATAATGATCGGTTACTAAAGGAAGAAAAAAACAAAGTAGTTTAACAACAGAACTGAAAAAAGTTTTAAACGAAACCAGCGAATTTACAAAAGATTATTTAAATGTTCGTCAACATTAGAAGAAATCATCATCCCCGCAGAATCAACTTCGAGTTTGATTTATATTCTCTTCTGTCATCAAAAGCAACAGAAAGAGAACGACGATGCAAAATCCCTGGTATACCAATACACAGTTTAAGGAGATGTGCCTTTACCAAAGTAGGATACGTTTTGGTCCTTGAGTAGAAACTAAATTCTCTTACAAAAATTCGTGCGTAGATATATTTAGCTAAGTGCGTGCGATATTTGGTCTGCAATGGAAATTTTATGTAGTGGTACAGATGAAGCAACGACCACTCTTTTGGAAAATAACAAATAACATTTACATATAATCGTGAACGTCATGCACGCAGCAAGAGAAGGATTTCAGCAAGTTTTCATCTTATCTTCAGAGACTGATATACTTGTGCTTTCCTTGACACACTGAAAATCGTTTGCAGATGAAGGACTAAAAGTACAGTAGATGCCAAAATTTAGAATACATTGAAGAAGAAAAAGATTTTTTAGCTTATCCACTTATTCTACTACATTATCTACATATTTATGGTCTGTGTAACATAGTTTCGAATTTTCTGATTCTTATAAGTGTATTTTATAGAAATACATTCCATTAAAAAAAGGAAAAATATGATACTACTAAAGCTCTTTTTTTTTAATGTATTTAAACTATTGGTATAAATTATCGATCGTACGAAACAATATTTAAATTTGAAATTTTGAAGACAGTACACCATTTACAATACGTTCTTTGTGGGTGATCAAATACTGTCATCAATTTGATTGTAATTTGAAAAAATTGCAATCAGAAAGTTTGTGATCTCATGACAATAAATGGCCCTATGAAACAACATTCTTAGCATAGACATGAAATGTTCTATTTTTGCAGCTGCTCATCACCTCATAGGATTTGATTACGTAAGTAAAATGGGTACAAAGAAAGTGGCCTACACAATGAACCATTGACATTTTTGCCTGATTTTGGCAGAGGTAGGTTATAAAAGCCAAATTATATTGAGACATTTTTGAGTGTATTTGCATACTGAAAGTGGATGAAAATAGTGCAAACGGGTTTTCTACATAAATTCCTCTCCTCAAATCGCATGATTTTTCTCAAAATCCATGTACAAATTTGTAATGAACTTCAAAAATAGTACAATTTTTATTTACATTTACAGTTTTCACTGAGGACGGTGTCGAGATGAGTGTCCAACTAGCTAAAGAGTCTCTTGTTCAACTTCTGATGAAAGCTAAGCATAATACAAATATACAGACATTTAACGACTTGCGATTCTGGATGTATTGCTTTGAAAAGAATAAAACTTTATGCGAATTACCCCCAAAAAGTTCATCTATTCGTCTTTACAATTTGAGATCTTTCTATAATACGTTTATTTAAGACAATTGCTTGAACTCAGATTGTAATAATTTAAATCCGCTGCTAATTGTATCCAGGAAATAATTCTAGACCACAATTTTCGGCTTATTATACTTTATAGGCAGTCCATTATTATTTCAAAAATAATCTACTATATTTTCCTATAGATTGCGCTAGGCCTTTTTAGGACTGAAAATTAATTTCCTTCGTCTTCTATTCTCAAGCACTACAAAACTGGAGCTTAAAAATCTTGGCTCCCTAGAATTCATTTCGCATTCATTGATGCTTAAATTTTTCACAATAGAAATTCAGAAACTAACGTCATACAATTTTTTAACTGCTAAACCAGGTATTGCGGTCTTTTAGACAAAATCAATGTTTTTTAAATTCTTTTTAAACTTTATAAATTTTGATGGACCGAAAATCTAATTCCGGACAACCGTTATTAAAAATTTAAAGTTATTATCTCAATTAAAATTAAGAGTTATTAAAAAAAAAGAAATATAAAGTGCAGGTGCTCGCTTAAACCAAATACGATACATTTATATTTTTTAATCAAGTTTAACTTTGTTTGAAAAGTGAAGGAAATGAAAAAACTTCAATGTAATATATGAAAAAAGTTTGTAGAACCGATTCTTGTGGCAGTATCCATAATTGTCAGACTGAGAGTTGCTAGTGAAATAAAAAAATTTTGTTTCCGCAACAGTACTTTCACTGTTATCATTATGACTTAAACTGGAGATAAGTGAAACAACCAGGGAGAATTGATTTATGTTTAGATGTGGATTTATTTAGAGTATAATTATCAGTTTTATATAACTAGTTTTTTTAAAGATAAGTTTAGCGTCGCAGGTAGTCACCTCGAGACAGAGTTAGCGAAGTAGTTTCGATACAGAGGTGTTTGCGTTTTTAGAATGAGAAGGACGACAATGGTTTGCGGTCTTAACCTAACGCTATATCCAGCCATAGGTCTTTTGTATAAGTACTGGTATCCAGCTCCAAAAGAAGTGACGTTCGAAAAGCGTGGTCATCAACCATTTCTTTAAATTTGCAATAAATTATGTCCATGCATAATTACGGTTAGAAAATTCTCGATAACAAAGATTTGAAGAAGGTAACGGAGAACGTTTCCGTATCTTACTGAGAATGCAAGAATTTACGAGAACTTTTATTTTTCATTATTATTTTTTAAACTAAATAACGTTTGTATTGCATTTAATCATTTTATTGACGAGTCATTTTTTCAAAAAAAATTCAACGGTTTTGATGAAAATTTGAAATTTTTGATACAAAATAATAGATCCTTTTGATTTTAAAATTCAACTTGTAATAGAAAGTTGTCTTTTTGGTAAAAAAATATATTTATAAAAATTTTACTTCTATTATATTGTTGGTTCAAAATCAATCCTTTTTGTTTAGAAAATGTACTATTTGGTTGTTAATTTAATTAATTTGTTGAAATGTCTAAACATATTTTTGGGCTCAAAATTTAATGATTTTTTTTAAAGGTATAATTACGGTCAAAAGCTTGAGAAATATTCACCTTTTAGTAGAAAAGTAGTCAATTCGGTATTAAGGTACTCATACGTTAAGTTGGAAAATGAGAAATTCCAGTAGATCTTACACTGATTGTTCTCCACAACGGACTCCAGTTCTCCCTGGGGCTATGGCAAGATGGGCATTATGTCAACGCGATAGAAACGCCGAAGACGGTAATATAATACTTTTAGAATCGCATTGTTTCTCTCTATGTACATGTAGTGTGCATACTTTGATCATTCACTGAGAATATGTCAAAGAGTTTTTGGCTCTTACCTGCATGCTTCTCGTGAACTACGCAGTTCAGATTCTAGAGATCAACCTCTTTAGAGCAAGTCAGGAAGAGCAGTATTAGCTTCAGCTAATTTATTTTGTCATGAGAAAGACTTTTTGGTGAATTTTTGACCTCCTAGTTCTTATGTTGGCATTATCAGCTATCTGCAAAGGCGGTTTTGCTGGAACAGGTGGTATGTCCGCTGGAGGCTCTTACTCTTTTCCTTCATAAAGTACTTCATATCCCCCTTTGCGTAAAAAAGATAAGTAATCTCTTGAATACCGCGGCGTTTTATGAGCATATTCCGGATGTATATTGACCCAACGTTCATGTAACCTCTGCATGCATCCTCTTCGCGTTGGTGAGCTTCCTTGCCAATAGGTAAGGAGGTCCTACCTGAGTTTGTCCGAACATTTAAAACGATGTTCTTGCGTTTATCCGAGGCCATTGCCTGGTCACATCCTCGGTTCTGTCCTATTTCACTCCCAACTGAACCATGGCCTCCACCCGAGAGAGGACTATTGTGCGTGCCACTGCGCAATACTGGTGAAATAACCTGATTACATAGATTGAGAAAACTCTTTGTAATCAATCTGAGTCTCATAGTGAAGGAATGCGTTAGAATTCTCCTGCCTTATGCCGAATACCCTTAGATTCAAGAACGCCTAGATATTTATATGACTTGCCCGCAGCTATTACCTCGATGTCATTTTCGAACTCGTTCTTCAACTCTGCGGTCCCTAATTCCTCTCTGGTTAAATACACCGTTCTGCATTTATCTAGACTCAATTATACATCCCGTGTAGAAATATAAACGTGGGCCTGCTAAGGGACTGACCAGTTTCCCCTAGTCTTGGCGTGGCCCTGGTCGGGTTAACTGGCAAGGGCCACACATGGCGCGTAACGCTCTTGCAAATTTTTGCCCTACTTAGAGCAAACTTGTCGGGGCCTGTCCAGTTTTTCTGAGCTATGCCCTACTTTTCCAAATTATCATAATAATAAAGAAAAACTAGTTTTAGAAAACAAAATTAATTTTATTCAGTATAATGCTACTGAAACTACATATTATATTATAATTCTTCAGTCTTGAATGCTGCAAAAAACCCTTTTTTAAGACAAGTAAAATTTTAACAACGGCTTTAAATTGCAACATTTTGAATTAAGAAAAAACTTGATATTTTTACTAAACTTTTGATTTTATTACAACAAAAGATTCGGTTTTTATCATATTTAAACTGTACCAAAAATTATTCATAAGTTTAAAATTGACATGTATGGTATTCACCTGGAAATAACTTTGTAATAATTGAATATGGAATAGACTATCAAGCCTTCAAAAATACTTCAGTATTTATTTTGGCACATTTGACATTACATCTTGAGTCAAGACCCCTTCCTTTGGCCTATATTTAATTGCAATCTGTTTCGCCTTCTCATGATATGTGTATACTCGGAATCTTCCGTATAAAGGCAACTTCGTCGACGATTTTTAAAATTCAACAATCATATTTTTTGTTCAGCGTCTTGAATAGTTTCTACAAAAAATGTTGGATAGGGACGGTTAACGTTTAAGCTTTCAAATTACTTTTAATAAGAAATTGTTAATAAATAGATTGCTAAAAAAACTTACTAGCCTGGCCTTCTAATATAATAGGACAAGCTGGCCAATCCAAAACAGGCATAAAGTTGCCTGGAGCTTTATTTTCAATTAAAAGATTCAATTTTGCGAACGTAGCCGGATTATAAGGTGATGGAACACATTTTGTAATAATTTGACCTATTAATAGATCAAAAGATGACCAACTATTTGGCACAAAATCACTAGTACCAGTATCACACACCACTATCTGATATTCATGCATTTCGACTGGCTTGGATGCTATGACAAATGCATCTCAGGCAGAATCTTTGGTTCAATGGGAGAAGATTATTTTGATAGTATTAGAGCATTTAATATAATTTGTTGAAGAACGCAAACAATATTTAACGTTACTTAAAAAACAAAAATTAGTTTTAACACAAGAATTTGGAAAATTGTTTTTAAAAAAAATTCTTGGAAAGCTTTAGGATTTTTAAAATATTTTTATCATTCTACTAAATATAAATAACTGCAGTATTTAATTGGTTTTAATAAAGTTAATTAAAAGAAAAAATTGGGAAAGTTATCATAAAAATATTTTGACAAATAATACAGCAATGATAAAATCCGTTTTTAGTAAAATATAAGCACTTACATCGTAGCACAAGCGAATCCACACAATGCGTTTTATTAACTTATTTTATTTATTAATTTAATTATTTGCTTAATCGTAAAGAAGTAGGTATTTTGTCGTTACCGTTAAAAAGATGAAACGAAGTATTTCATGATAGGTGGGGGAAACCCCAGATGTCGGCAGGCCGAGGGCCGAACAGTAATACCAATTGCATAGGTTAAAACTTTATATTTTCAATAACTTGGAAAAAATATTGCTTTTTTACCATATTTGTATACTATTGTTCATTTTTTTAAACTATTGAATTAACTAATAAAATCTATCATTTTTTGTGTATAGAATTTATTAAGTCATTTAACAGCTATTGAAAAATAAAAAATGATATCCAAGTACGCTTACGTGAAAAATATATATATTTAAATTATTAGAGAAACGAAGTTTCGTCCCATGCAGTTGGTATGATTGCTTGGCCCTCAGTGTGCAAACATCTTGACAGCTGACGTCACAATTTAGAATATCTGTTCGACCGGTAGAGGCAGAAGGTCCATAAGAGTGAAAGAGATAGAGAGCAGAAAATTCAACAATAAGTACTCCCTATTTATTTTACTCTTATGCACTTTTATGCCTAAACCGGCAGGGCAGACAGATACACTGTAAAAAAAGATTTTTGTAAAATTACAAAGTTTCGGTAAATTACATATTGTATCATTGTAAATATCACACACTTCACTGTGTGATTTTACAAAAGTATGTGAAATTACATCCTCTAGCGATGCAAATAAAGGAGCCTTGAACAGCAATGTAATATTACACACTCGATAAAATCACTTTCCAATGATTGAAAATTACATCGTGTTTTTTCTTTATCGATGTCTTTATCCTTCATTTTTGGAGCATTTTTATTCTTAACGTGAGGAACTTGACAGCTATGTTCAACTTTTTTGACAGCTTTCACACAAAAATAGACCGAATTCGAGCTATTCTTATTTTTCCTTTTACATTTTCTGCTATTGGAACGGAAAAAATGCGGTTATTTAAAACGTATATTTCATATTTTTGTTACGGACTGATTAGACATAAAAAAATACCCGTAGTATCTTATGTGTTTTAGGTATGTGGTAATGTGTCCAGCCTATGTTTCTTCAATCTCCATGAAATTCTACGAAGATTGAGCTTCGAGTGTTCGAAACCTGTCGCCGTGATAAATTTTATTTTATTCTTTCACATAATGAATTTTACATTTTCGCGTGTAAAATTATCGGCTGAATTGGAATGTCACAACAGATTTGAAAAGTTACTCCGATACACGAGGGTCCTTTTATTTACATCCACCAGAGATGTGAAATTCAATAGATTTTCTTTACAGTGTAGATGTATAAATGTACCATTATTCGAGCTGCATACTGCATATGCGCATAGTTACATTGGATAAGTTACATTGGCGCTGATGCGCCGCGGCATACTTTCTGAAATCAAAAAAATTAACTGAATACATATTATAAAATTACTAATAATTTATTTCAAATTCTTCTTGCTCGGGTACAATTTTTTAAAATGTAAATAAATCAATTTTTATTTTTATTAACACAATGAAAATAAATTAAGTTCTTGTCTTGCATGGTGTTTCTTAACACGTATTTGACCAAGACCTACAGTGTTTTGTCTTTTTGTAACAATTATCTTCCAGCCGTCAGCATACAAAATATTTATAAAAAACTATTTACTAAAAATAATACTTTTATCATCGATATACATAACTTCACCAAACATTGAAACTAAGTTAGGTTGACCAAACGTCCCGTGACGAGTGCGATATGGCAGATGTGTGGCGTAACAGAGTATCTCTCGTGAATTCCCAACCTTCAAAAAAATTTTTTTGAGATATTCATATGTGAGAGCCATTTTATTATTTTTAATTCGGAGCAACAAGAGTGTGCTTATAATTAATGACAGATATTTATATTTTAATGTTCCATTTGTGCCCCATAATAATTTAATTTTTTTTATTCAAAATAGAAAAACTGGTCCGGGCCTTGTCGGCGCCACTTCTTAAACGGGGCAAAATAAGGAAATTTCTACACACGGTGTGCTTCAAAACCGACTAAGTTTTACTAAAATTGATCCAAAATCTGCTAACGCAGAAAGATTCTACGTCGTTTGGACATTAGAGATCAGTTGAATTTAAAATCCTAGCTGCTCCCTTTCGCGAGTTATGCGCGAGTGTTTACAACACCCTTTTTGTTCTTCTGTAAGGATGGTGTTCTAGTAACAACGAGAATATACCTTATCTGCAATGACAGCTGTAAGCCATTTATAAATGGTTAGAAGACAGGATATCAATCGAAATTCAGATGGATATTGAGCGTCTCGTTTCTTAGGTAACATATATACTGCACCCTGGAGCCTACCCAGTGGGCACAAAACTTGGCGACGTCTTTACGACATCGTTACGACATCTTTACGACAACTTTACGACATCCTATGTTCATGTCGTTTCGCTGCCTTTACGATGTCGCAAAGACATCGTTAGAGCATGCGACTTATTTACGATATCGTAAAGACACCTTAACGACATGGACATAGCATATCGTAAAGTTATCGTAAAGATGTCGCAACGATGTCGTAAAGACGTCGCCAAATTTTGTGCCCACTGGGTAAATCCTGGCATCACATCTGTGAGATATTTTAAATCTTGGGGAAATTATTGAAATCGTTCTGAAATCCTAGCGAAATATTCCAAATACTTTTGAAATGCCTGATATTATTTGTGAAATTATTTAAATCCTTTTTATCCTCTTTGAAATCTATCTGAAATTTTTGAAAAATAATTGAAATCTTCGTAAAATATTTTTAATCTATGCAAAATCATTGAAATTTCTGCATGATCTTAAAAATCGATCTAAAATCTTTGTGAAATCTTGGGGAAAGCACTGAAATATTCTTGAAATCCTTGGAAATATTTATGATATTAAACAAATATTTGAAATATTTATAAAAGATTTTATCCTATTTGAGATCATTAAAATCTTGACGAAATCTTTGGGAAATCATTGAAATCTTTGTTCACTCTTTGAAATCTATCAGAAATCTTTGTGAAATAATTGAAGTATTCTCAAAATCAAAATCCTCAAAAACCAACCACTTTTACTATTAGAGAAACACATCTCAGCTGCATACAAATAAAATTACAAAAAAATATTATTGAAAATAATACCAGATATTCTCATGTCCTCTATAATAATCAACAGCCCTTGTATAACAATAGCTTGTATACAAATAGTACATAAATTATTACTCATTTAAAAAAGGCTGACACAAATAGTAGCTTTCTAGAAGATGCTCATTAAAAAGTTTTTAGGATCGCTGAATCGGAATTTATATGGTCAAATTACCACTTTAAAAATGGCTAACAAGTTTTTATACTATTTTATTGTTTATTTTTCCTTGTTCAATGCTGTAACTATTTGAACTTATTCTTTGGATAAAAAAAACAGCAGAAAGCACATTAAGACTTAAAAAAATATTGCTTTTCTCATTTTCATCACATTAACTTTCTCTGGTCAAAGTTGATCCCAGAGCGGGCGATCTGTTCGGGTGCGAGTTCAGCGAAAATCTAAACCTAAGAAGTGAAAAATAGCTTTTTTTATACAAATTATTACTAAAGTTCATAGTTTATCTATTTTTTGGATTTTGAAAATGCTGTAACTTTTGTAATTTGTATTTCATTTGAAAAAGTGGTGGGGACAAATTGTTTATATTTTTATGTACTATAGACATGGAATTTTCAACTTCGGGAAAAAAGTGAAATTAAAAATATTTAAAATGCTTTAACTTTTGATAATCTTATCACAAATGGCTGTTTAACGAATTCTTTTTTGTCACACAAATTGTGTGCCAAAGTAAAAATGGTCCACAGTGAAAAAAACCTTAATATTAAATAAAAAACGCGGAATTTAAACAAAAACAGCAAATTTTTAATAAAATACTCAATTTTAAAGTTCAAAAATTAATTTACATGCAATATTTTCAATGATATATTTCAATTTTCATTGAAAAAAATATTTTAATTTGCAATAAAAAACGAAATACTTCAATTTTTAGTAAAAAAGTAATTGAGATAAAGAAAAGGATATCTGAACAAAATACTTACATTTTCAAACAAAACTAAAAATTTTTCAACAAAAATAAATTTATCATAACATAATTAAATTTTCATTAAAGGAAGTGAATTTGCAAATAAAAAATTAATTAAAAAAAATGAATAAATTCAATTTTGCGTTAAAAAAATATTTTTGAACGAGAAAAGAAAATTTGAATAAAATTCTAAAATCTTGAACCAGAACCAAATTTAAAAAATTGTTATGATAATCTTGTAGGTCTTCGAAAAATCAACGGTTTTCTATGAATAACCGTAGATAGAATTTTGAAATATTGAAAAAATGTTCAAAAAATTTTGAAAATGCGCTCACTATTTGAATTTTGATCCAAAATAGCGGATTTACGAAGTCGTTCTTTCTTTTTAGACTTTAAAAAAGTGTGCTAAAGCAGAATCCAATCTGATCAATTTTCGAGAGTAATCATGCCTACAGAATACGGACTACAGAGAGACAGACAAACACCTTCGTAAAAATCATTCTTTCTGACTCAGTGGGTCTAAAAATATGGGGATTTGATGAAAACCGACAAAGTGAAATTTTACATAAAATCAATACCTTCTCATTAGGATGAGACTGTAATAGAAATGTATTTTCAAAATTAGAGGAAGTATAATTGAAAAATTATTAGAATTTTGCATTGAGAATGATTGTTTAATGCTTTTTATGTTGTGAACTGATTAACGAATTATTAATTAATTCTATAAAAACTTATAATTTTTGGAGTTAGTTTAAGACGTTATTAATAAATCAAATTTTTAGAAACGAAATCTCAGATTTGAAAAAGAAGGTAAGAAGTAAAAATTATTTCAATGCTTCAGTGAAAATAATAGTTTTTTTGCTTAGAATATTTAATTAAATAATGATTAAAATTTAGCTTCTTAAAATTAGGCAACATAAATTAATTATTTAATCATAGGGTATAGAAATGAATATTGGGTATAATTTGCATAATAAAAGTCTATTTATATATAAACGCCACTATTTTAATTACATAGTTTTAAAAATGTTTCTAATGTTGTAAAATAGATATCTGCATTCAATTACTGAATTTAAAAGTAAATGTGTTTGATTTTTTTCTGAAATTAGTATAAAGGATTATTAGCAGATCCAGTTTTCAGGAATGAAAGTAAAAATTTTAAAAAATGTAGAACAAAAATGATTTCAATATCTAAATGAAAATTATAGTTTAATGCTTTTCATGTTACGAACAGATTATTTAATTATTAGCTGATGTTTTTCACAATTTTAAATTACATAAAAAATAAATGGTAATTTCCTTTAATTAAGTAACATAAATTGATTATTAAATTTAAAATTTAGTGATTGAATATGGGCCATAATTTGTATAATATACGTTTGTGAATGTTCAAAATACCTTGAATTTTAGAAAAACGAAGAGGGAAAGATACTTGAATGATTTACTAAAAATAATTGTTTATTGCTTTTCATGTTATGAGCTGATCAATTACCTATTCGCTAATTAGTTTTTTTTTCAATATTACATAACATGAGGATTGAATGATGCGTTTTGTTAAATTAGTTTAAAAGTTTATTAATAATTAAAATTGTCAGAAATGAAACACAAATAATTATTCGAAAATTGGTTAAATAATGGAAATTAACACAAAAGTTATCACGCGCCTGCGTGCGCACGTGATAGTCTAATTTTGAATAAAACTTACGAAAACTGGTACTGTTTCTTTGAAAAAGTGAGGTTATAAGCACAGTTCTACAGGTCTGCTCTGTTGGCGCGTAATTTATTAGTTATTTCCGGTTATTTCTCCCATTTCCCCATAAATTATAAATCAGCTCCCCATTTCCAAGTTTTTTAAAGCCGAAAGAGCTTTAATGAAAGAGATTGCACTATCATAAAATTAAAGTTGTCGGTCCATTGACCTTTGATTTTAAAAGGTCTATTGACGAATGCGGGAGAAATGCAAAGACCAAGCGCAGAGTGCGATAGCTATCAGTCGCGTGCCGTAGGTGCGCTACAACTCTCGAGCTAAGCACTTTTAACAAAAGAGAATTCACCATCACAAAGTTACACTGGTGGATGTTTTGAGTCTTAATTTTAAAAGGTTTGCGCAAGAATATGCAGGAGTGATGCAAGAATATTATTTATAACCTTTAAAACCAATTTAAAAAAAATGTTATACAAGGTTGACACGCTGGGGCCATTGTACAGGGGCATTTTCATATGTCGCGCCTTTAAAGTTGCATTCGGATCGGCCATTCGATCAAGTCCGTGCACCTTCGGATCAAGTTTATCATAGTTTCTATGGCTGCGTTCGAAACTTCAAATGGTGTGATGTGTGACGGAATGCAAAAGTTGGGAACTAAATTCTATCGCGCATAACCAAGATGACAGATTATCGGGAGAATTCAAATTAGTTCACGAATATACGTGATGTTACTAAAGTGGAATAAAGTTATATAAATGTTACAAGATGGCAATAAATAAGCAGTATATGTCAAAACAATACCTCTCTCTGTCTTAGGGTTAAAATAATAATTATACTTAGAATAAACGCAACGTTAGGTCATCGCTATTTTAATACCAAATATGAGTCATAGTACTATTTAAGTACCTTTATGATATTAAGGCGCAATCAGACAAATTCCATGACGTTATCATTTCCATTGGTTTTAATCAGAAAGAGAGGGAATCCCCTACCCAAAACGAAGGTAATAAGTTCGCTTGCACAGCGCGAAAACAGCAGATTTTTTGTATCTCGGATCCACAATTTTTACCTTAAACCTGCGACAAATTAACTTAACAAATTTAAATTAAATCTATTCTGAGACTATGTAATAAAAATTAAATGTCAAATAGAAAGCTCAAATTAATTAAACCCGAAGCGCGTCTTCGCGATTGGCTCTCGCCGAATATTATAAACAAATTATCAATATGTAAATCAGAAATTGTGTAACAACCAACTCAGTTGTTTGTTAGATAAATATTTATATGTGCACATAGTGTATAACAATGGAACCTTAATAACTTCAATATGCTAACAATATACTTTGAAGTGATAAGTTAAATTGAGTTTGATTTCAAAGCCTTCGTGTTCTCCCGGTTATGATTTTAATCATACAACGACAACAACGAATCAGCGTCCGACTACAGTAGAATTAAAATTTCACGACAGCGGCAGTGACGTAACAAATTGGTGACAGCGGTGGGATCTCGTGCACCGAGGGAACATTTAAATTTGAAAGTGACAATTAGTGCTATATAAACACTGAAGACTAAATGAGTTTATTTTTTCCTCCTGTTATAGTGGAACAGTTTGAAGACAAAAGGCTGGATTTGTATTGAAGTTTATCTACGAGAGGGTTACTATAAATTCTGCGTTGCTACAGAGCTAGGATGTTTTCAATCGTAGGCTTGAAGAATTCTGAGAATTTCATTAAGTCGTGGAATGAACGTAGAAATAAATATTTGAAGCAGACAACTAGCCTGGCATAGAAGAGAATTACTGAGCCGAGAGTCCTAACTTTAAGGAGATCTACAAATTTCATTGTTTCTAAGAACAGAAGACTGCTTTCCGGATTAAGAAGAAATTGGATTATCAGTTATATATCAAGAATCTCCGTTGGATGAACAGGTTGTGAAGCGATAGGAATTAGTAAGCAAAAATGACAAAATTAAGCTAATTGTAAAGTCCAAGTAAGTCCGATTATTTTTAAATGCTACGTTTTGCGAAGTGATCTGGTCTTAGAAGCGCAAGGGGGGTACAAACTCCTATTAGAAATATGACACATGAAACAGAAATTCTAGGAAGTAAATTAAGTGATGATAATGTAATTAATAGGAATAATCCTAAAGAAACACTGATTGAGCCTCATCCCAGTGTTAGTAGTATTAATAATGGTAGTAATGGTACTCGAACTGTTTCAAAGGATCCTCATGAATCCAATGAACAGTAAGGAATTATTCCAGATGAGCCAGAAGTGGCACAAAATAATCCTACAATTTTAGGACTAATAAGGGCGCAGCCTATTTTGCATGTATCCAGGTTGGTAAAAGACATAGTTCCAGAGTTTGATGGTACTAATATGTCCGTGACCATGTTTGTGGAACATTGTCAAATGGCCCGAAGCATGGTGATGCTTCACGAAATTCCATACTTGACTATGTTAATTCAAACCAGGGTATTAGGAGCTGCGCTTAAACATATTCAAAATAGGGCAGGAATCACTCTTTAATAAATGTTAAAAAAACTTGAGAGAATTTATTTACCAAAATTAGACATCACTCAATTATCACAAGAATTAACTATGGCTGTTAAAAAACCAAGCGAGAGCATAACCGACTTTGGGGCACGGGTTAATCAAATATTGGATGTATTAATTAATATAACTTGGAAAAAAACTCCGGGGGTAAAAGGAAATGAAAGAATAGAAGCACATAAGGAAAGCGCGATAGCTACTTTCATGAGGGGATTAAATCGAGAGATATTCGCGATAATAAAAAGTAAAAATCCTGCTACTTTGGATGATGCAATTGTGATGGCATCTCAAGAAGAGATTCAGTTTAAAAGCTGGAATAGGGCTCATTCTGAATAAATAGAAAAAATTAAACCTGATTTCGATTCTGACTTTAAAATTAGATCAACTCCTCGTAAGAGGGTAGCGCATGTTAGTACTGAGGAAAATGTAAACAAGAAAAGGAATATTCAATGTTACGACTGTAAAGAAACAGGTCCTTTCCGGCAACAGGATCATCCTATAGAGGGCAGGATGCCTCAGGAAACCGGACCCTCTCAACCCGCGTCCTTCTTAAACTCGGGGAGAATAATGGTATAGAGCCCGCCGCGGTGGTAGAATTGCAGCATTATTTTTTTCAGAAAGGGAATGAAAAATTATTGATAGACACAGGAGCTAGTGTAAATTTAATTAAAGAAACAGCTTTGGATTCACACATAAAAATCAATCGGGAACATGTTTTGAATTTGATTGGAATCGAATCCAACACGATTCCAACACAGGGTGAAGTTAAAATGCTACTCCGAGGCGTAGAAACATCCTTTCATGTAGTTTCAAAAGCTTTTCCTGTAACTGAGGATGGGCTGATAGAAATAACTTTACTTCTGAAACAGCGAGCCATTCTTAATTTTGTAGATGATATTCTTCATCCGGGTGATGAAAATTTTCCATTGACGTGTTACTCCACTATTAAATTACCTGCAAGGACAAAACAATTAGTACAGTTATCAGTAAATGGGCCTAATATAGTTGAGGGTTGTGTAAAACGTCTTGATTATGGTCCTGGAATTTTTGCAGGGGAATCTTTGGTTAGAAGTGAAAAAGGAAAAATTAGAATTTTCATCATAAATTCTACTTAGCAAGATGTAGAATTGATAGTACCACCAGCTGAACTTGAAGAATATACAATAATACCTCCTTTAGCAAGTTTGTGTGGTAGTTTAGAAAGTGTAGAAGGGCAGAAAATTTTGGCATCTAGATTTTCCGAATTATTAAAAATTCTTGACCTTAAGGATTTAAATGAGGAGAAAAAATCGAGTCTTTTTCCCATTCGTAAGGGATCCAAAAGGGAACAAAAGGTGGATAATGGTAATAGATTACAGAGCCGTGAATGAACGAACTGTATGCGATGCTTATCCATTGCCAAATATTGTTGAAATTTTAGATCAGTTGGGAGGAGCGAAATATTTTTCCGTAATGGATATTGCAATGTGGTTTCATGAAATTCCTATGGATCCAAAATCCCGTCAAATAATAGCTTTTACAACCCCTTACGGACATTATGAGTATATTCGAATGCCTTTTGGACTGAAAAATGCTCCAGAAACCTTTCAAAGACTGAGGGACCAGGTTTTGAGCGGTCTACAAGGTCTAGAATTATTTGTCTGCATGGATGACATAGTCGTTTATGCTTCTTCATTGGAAGAACATTCCAGAAAATTGAAATCCTTACTAGGGCGATTAAAAACCGCGGGATTAGCATTGCAACCTGAGAAATATTTTTTCTTGAGACCTGAGATAATATATTTAGGACATGTTATTACTCGGGAGGGTGTTAAATTCGATCCAAAAAAAATTGAGGCTGTAAAAAAATTTCCTGTTCCAAAAAGGAAAAAGAACGTAAAACAATTTTTAGGTCTCGTAGGATACTATAGGAAATTCATTAATTTTAAAGAATTTCAAAACCTCTTACTTGCCTTTTAAAAGATAAGGTCGAATTTAAATGAACAAATGAGCAGCAAACAGCTTTTGAAATTCTACGTGATAAAATCTGTTCTGAACCATTGTTGCAGTATCTTGATACCTGAAACCCTTTTGTATTAACGACTGATGCATCGAATTACGTTCTTGGTGGTGTTTTGAGTCAGGGAGTTATTGGTCAGGATTTACCCATTGCATATGCTTCCAGAATCCTTCAGAAAGCTGAAATCAATTATTCAACAATTCAAAAAGAGTTACTTGCAATAGTGTTTTGCGTGAGGCATTTTAGACCTTATTTATATGGGCAATTTTTTTTAGTAACAGACCATAGACCTCTCGTATGGTTGCATAGGTTGATAGATCCTATTTCAAGATTAACTCGATGGCGTATAAAACTTAGTGAGTATGACTATGTAATAGTCTACAAACCTGGGAGGATAAATTCTAATGCAGGTGCCTTCTCGATGAATCCATCACAGGGTGACGGTGATTCACCGTCTTCTTCGGTTGAACTGGATGGGTCCGCTTCGATTACGGTCGGTCGAGAGCGTGTTTGTCTTGTTTCCGCCGGGGAGGGGGATCGAGTTGTCAGTCTGGGCAACTGTGTCGAAGAACTGTTTGACGGAGTGTTTGCCAGATTTGATGACCTCAACCTGTATAGCGTTAAAGAAATAAAAAACAGTGAAATTCTGACAGATAATACTCCGATACAGCATGAAAAAGCTGGAGAGTATGCTCAGAATAGCCATCATAATCACATTCTGACGGTTCAGACTCCAATACAGCATGAACATGCTGTAGAGTGTGCTCAGAATGACTATCAAGGACCTCGTGCTCCACCTTACTACGTCTGGTGGTCCACATATTCAAGAGGTTATCGGCATGATGTCCTGACCAATGACCAAGAGATGGTGGATTTTCCGTCACTCTCGCGAGGATGGGAACAATTCGAGGATGCAGATAGTTTGGAAAATAATATTTCCGGTGTGGATGGTGCCTGTGTAAACGGTGAGGGAGACTCAATAGTTGCAGACTCCAATAGTTATGACACCGATAGTTGTCCTCGTGAAGAAATTTCTGTCAGAGTAGTGTCTGAAGCATGTATAAGTTACAGTAAAGACAAGTTATGCATGGGCAAGAGACAGTCCATTTTATCTCTGCAGATGGTGATAGTTCCTGTAAAGCAAACAAGAAATTAGTAGAGCACAAGCTATTGTCTCCGGATGAAATTAGAAAAGAAAATTCTAATACAGGTAAGGTAATAGTTTTCTTAAAAAATAATAGATATATTTTCAGTCTGATTGTGCATGAAAGACAAGGCGATCAAGTCTTTCCAAATCAAGTCTCTAAAACTGTGTTAGCATTGAAAAAAGCCATGATTAAATTAAATGTGAAAAGTGTCAAGGTACCTAAATATGGGAATAATTTTGGAAATTTATCATGGACTGATGTTGAATAGGTCTTTAGACAACACTTCTCTGGAACTGGGTTGTTAATAGTAGTTTCTTCAGGTGAAATAATTATTCCACCAATAACTCAGCGAGATGAAATTACTCGGGTATTCCACGAATCAGTAGTCGGAGGTCATAAGGGCATGTCCAAAACATCTTGGAAAATACGAGATAAATATTAGTGGCGAAACATGAAGGCGGATGTATGAAGAATTGTAGGAACCTGCAAAATATGTCAGAGAAACAAGTTAGTCCGCAGGGAAACTCGACAACCTATGATCATCACAGATACTCCCAAGGAGCCCTTCGAAAAAATTCAAATAGATTTAGTAGGGCCCTTACCAGTAACTTCTAAGGGAAATACTCATATTCTAACGATACAGTGTAATTTCTCTAAATATTCTGACGCGATTCCTTTCAAAATATCGATTCAGTTACAATAGCACATGCTATAGCCGAGCAGTTTATTTCTCGATATGGCTGTCCTCAGGTTATACACACCGGTCAAGGTTCAAATCTTATTAGTAAAGTAATGAAGACCTTTTGCAAAATATTCCACATAAAAAAGATTCAATTAGTCGCGTATCATCCCCAGAGTTTGGGTTCGCTTGAAAGGAGTCATCATACTGTAATAGAGTATTTAAGAAGTTTTGAGGGTTCAAATAATTGGGATGAATGGTTAAGATACGCTGTTTTTTCTTATAATATCAGTGTACATGAAGCTGCTGGCTTCACCCTCTATAGCCTTGTATTTGGAAAAGAGGCTAACATACCATCCAGTTTTTCAACGAAACTACCAGATAAAACATGTGTTGGTTATTTAAGGGATCTTTTCGAAAAAACTGGATAATTGTCAAACAATAGCTTTCGAGTTAATTCAAAAGGCGAAACAAAAATCTAAATTATATAATGATCGGAAACAAAATCCGAAGTTTTTCCAATCAGGAGATCAAGTTTACTTTAAAAATATGATCAGAATAGACAAGAAATTTGATCCATATTTTTCAGGACCTTTTATTTTAGAAAAAACAATAGGCGAAAGAAATGCCTTAATTCGACTAGGTCCGAACAAACCTGCATCATACTGAATATCGAAGACTCCGTTTTTCAAAAATGTTATAAGTGAAACCTTGTTGTTTATAACTAGATTTAAATAACAATATAAAATTGAATGGTAAAAACAAAATTGGATCACAATGATCCTATCCTTTTGAGGGGTGAGAAGATGAGAAGTGAGCGCTATTTTCAATCATTCTTCTATTATGAATTGTTTTAAATGGTTCCCTCATTTTATAATACTCCAATAAAATTTTCTTTTGTTTGCAAAATGTTATGCATAAATCAAAATTTTAATTTAATTAA
>NC_046657.1:131744673-131798553 GCF_010883055.1 Belonocnema kinseyi | reverse complement strand
TTTGTTGATAAAGCATAATAATGTTCCAAATTGTAGAAGCTGCTTATCTAAAAAAAATAATTTCAACTTAAATATACACAAAGAAATAGTTCTTCTTAAGAATAATATAAAAAATTAATAATGAATAGATATGGAACACTTATCTGAATATATAATTTTAAGATTGACCAGCTTACTTTCTTAACCTGTAAAATCTTGATAAAAATTAGTTAATTATAAAAAAACAAAAAGGATTTTATCTTAAGGGATAATATATATATTTTTCAAAAATGCACCTTAATTACATGAAGTTAGATTTAAGATCATTTAATCTCATTGGGCCATTCAAATAAGCGCGCCCCTAACACATGTTGATAGTTTGAGAGGCGGCAGGATAGAAAACATTCTCAGTTTGAATTTGACCCTGACGCAAGATACACTTTAAAGAAAGAAAGAAAGAAAGAAAAGGAGAAAAGACAACAAGATGGTATTAGAATTTATTGTTGAAATAACAACCATAATTGTGGTTACCATTCTGATAAATTTTATGAAAAGTCCAAGGATGCTTGGATTTTGCCAAAGAATTGTACAACAAGAATTGGTAAATCAAGAGCAAGTAGATAATCCTGAGCCGCTTGATTGATTAAATGTATGATTCTGAGTCTTTTAAAAATTGTTAGGAAAAGCAAGAATAAAAAAAATTGTTCTTTCCTAGCAAAATCTTCAGAGAATAGGGGAGGAGGATGCGCCAGTGCGTCACTGCTATGCATTAATCTTTGCCACCGATGAAATCGGGTGGACCTGGCGGTGTCAAGTTTGCGCACAACAAGGCTTGCTATCCGCAGGGAATGAATGGCAAACTTACGAATTTCATTATGCGATGGCCCTTGAATTGATGGTTCCACCGATTGAACTCTTCTTTTTTCCAACTGTACAATTCAATCGTCAGGGAAATAGCCTTTTGACCCCTGATATTACTGATAACATCCCCATGATTGACACAATAAATAATGATGTCACTATAGGTGTCGCAGAAAAATCATACCCGATTTAATAAAGCTCCATTCACAGAATATTAAGAGAAAAAGAAACATGTGAACTGACTTTTATCTAATTAAGACATTAAAAATAATTTATTTTAGAAATAAATAAATATAAATAACATAACGTTAAAAGTTGTTTTAAAATAGGAATAACAAATTTTAAAATTAAGGAGGAAGGTGTGATGTGTGACAGAATGCAAAAGTTGGAAACTTATTTTAATACCAAATATGAGTCATAGTACTATTTAAGTATCTTTATGATATTAAGGCGCAATCAGATAAATGTAAAACGCAATAGCTAAGGACTTTGGACTTACGAATGTTTATATTTCAATCTTAGAATGAGTCACATTATGACTCATTTCCTGCAGGCGGAGTAAAATGACCTACTTTACTATTGGATAAACGATCGGAAAATTCCATGACGTTAGCATTTCCATTGGTTTTAACCAAAAAGAGAGGGAATCCCCCACCCAAAACGAAGGTAATTAGTTCGCTTTCACAGCGGGAAAACAGCAGATTTTTTGTATCTCGGATCCGCAATTTTCTTCTGTGCCAATAACATCATGGAATAGCTGCTGAGTGACAAATACTATAAATTGATAATAATATTGTGCGCTTTTAGTGGGCCAAGAGTGAATTGTGTTTAACGCTTATTTGCGGCATAAAAAAGGTATGTTACGAATAGATAGGATATTTTTGAATAAAGTGAATAAAGTATTGCATGCGAAAATTTTAAATTGACATTACCTACAATTACTCACAGCGATTTGGGTAAAAAGGTGAATCCGAACATAACCTCGAAATAATGACAGATTGCCCACCGGCATGTTTATTATACTTTTGATTGAATATTCTTTATCAAAGAAATGTTTGGTGGTTTTGTATGTTTATTACTGACAGTCTCGGCAGTAATAATTTAAACAATAATTACTTAATAATAATTTAACAATCATACCTTATTAAAAACTTTGATAAGTAACATATTATTTCTGAAATTATAATAACTGATTTCCATTGTTTTTTTATCGATCATAGATAAATTCATATCAGGAAATGTAGATGGATTTGATGCATTTCAGCTGTTTCATTTCAATAAACATTATTGGAAAACCTTTATCTCTAGACCTTATCCCAAGACTGGGGATTGATCAGCCTAAAATTAATTCTGAGTCATTCGGATCTGATTTCCAAACAGGTATTTCATCATCCCCTAAAATTAATTATAATTCAATCTGATGGTATAGGTGTATCAAAAATATATCTTGAGGTAATTTAACTTGCCTGAATTTTAATTTATCAATTATTTAGAGTTTTTTTTGTATTTTAGAAAATGTTTTCTCTGGACCTTATCCGAAAATATGTTTGATCAGCCAATAAAATAAATTAGAGACTCGTTTATAATAGGAGTGTACCAGATATAAAGCAGAAGCGATGTCTTGGGCCAGAATTTTTATTCCAATTTGTTGAGAAATTTTACTATAATTATCTATCTTATTAGATGTAAATATTACATTCATACATCATTGGTACCTTATCAGAAAATAAAAATATTTTAGTGTAATTCAAATCTACTCGAAATGCTGTTTTAGTGTATTTATCATGTATTTATTTCAATAGTTGATCAAACAAAATTTTAGGATGAGGTCCAGAGAAAACATGCGCCTAGAGATAAACATGCATGGCCCCGATCGGGCCCATATTAATTTATTTTTCCTATTCTGAATTAAAAGGGATTCTTAAATAAAATAATATTAAAATCG
Organism: Belonocnema kinseyi; assembly: GCF_010883055.1. NCBI lineage: Eukaryota > Metazoa > Arthropoda > Insecta > Hymenoptera > Cynipidae > Belonocnema > Belonocnema kinseyi. The sequence goes on along the minus strand of NC_046657.1, from coordinate 131,795,768 downwards.
AATATATCATCTCCTTAACTGAAATTTGAGAGTATAAATATCAGGTTATCTAACAGATCGCGACATGAAAAAATTGGAGTATGCCAGACACTTTTTTTTCGAGCACACGGAGAAAGTGAAATGACGCAATATAACAGCCATAATTTGTGTATGATAAAACATTTAAGTATTTTGCAATATATGCTTGGTTTTAATTTCTAAGTTGAAGTTGCTTTCAATTTCTATATTGAACCTAATTGTGGAAAGCTATTTTGAAATTAGTGGATTATAATATCGCACTGGATCTTTCAGTTATTTTTACAAAAGCGAATATAAATAAGAAGGTTGTATTCACATTCTGATTATATCAAATCACCTAAAAATACGTGAAGATAAATATGTTTATGACGTCGTTGTTAATCTAATTCGTTTTCAAATTCAACAAATGAAATATTACTTTTGCAACTTTTCTTATGAATAAATAACCTCATTTCGAGGTTAGGTTTCATCTTAGCATTCTTAATAAATTTACTTATAATAGTCTTTAACACGTAATTCAGGAATATTTTTAAGTATACTATACCTACGCACGCGTCTTGTGCTCACTTTTGGCATCTTTTCTCACTTATTTTGACACTTTTACAAATAATAATTGAAATATTTTTGACGCTTAACACTTTACATTGAAACTTGGGCGATTTGGAGTCAACACACTTTAGTCCCCGAAATTAATGGAGCGCCATCTACTGGCAAGCTTGGCTGTTAAGCCGGGGTCTAGAGGGGGCCAAATTTAACAAACACAAAATTGTGTGCCCGATCTGGCCCAAATCGGAAAAAGACAAACATTTGGCAATAACCACTTTCACCCCTTTGGGATGCTACCAATGGGTGTACTGAACATGTGTTTATAATATCGCCCATTGAAACGAAAGTATACTTGATTAAATATGAAATCTACAGCCCTCAGAAACTCATCCAGTTTGCCTTGAGTGTGTGTGTCTTAATTAGGTCCCATCTTTTAGCAATTGATATCAATACTTTAGTCATTGGTATGTTTGGGAACATGGCCACCACATCAAAAGAAACAAATACACTGTCTGACGGAACATGAAAATCTCGAATCCTACTAATAAATTCCAAGCTATTTTTAATCGGAAATCTGGGTGCATCCATTGACTTTTTTAGAATACAAAGTATAAATTCCTAAAGTATCTTAGTGGGTCTGTTTACTGTCGATATTACAGGACGCAAGGAAAAGCCCTCCTTCTGTATTTTTACTAAACTATAGGCTAGTGCCAAATTTGTACTATTTGTATTAACAGTCCCTACATCTGCCTTTTTACCCAAATGCTTCTTATCTCGCGACCTCTAAAGTAATAAAAAAGTTGCATTTTGAGAAGACTCCAACGGTTCTCTCTCTACCAATATGAAGTTATTCTTATCGCAAAAAATTGCCTCCATTTTTTCATTATAACTATCTCTATTAATTAGTACCGTTATCTGCCTTTGTTACCAATATCTATGAATTATTACTCAAAAATTCTCTGGTCCACGCAAGTCCCCTATTCAATTTTTTACTCAACACAATAGTACTCCCATTCTTCCTGATCAACTCGCCTGACAATATAAGGAACTTTCTCGTAACATTCCGTCTGTCCTCTAGATCATCTATTTTTTCCATACTGTTTTCAAGACACTTCACCATGTTAATAACCTGATCTGATTTTTACTCCCTAAACTCATTACTAAAACTATCCCCCAGTCTCAATAAATCCAGTACACTATCAGGGATTACTCTTAAGCCCGATATAATAACTAACCAAGGATCCTTTAATTTTGGATACAAGTGACTATGTAAATTCAAGTAAAGTTGTTGTACATTACCCTGTTGACAGGTCAGATTTGTGAATCTAGTATTGATTTTGTCAATTTTAACTAAACTACTTGCATCTACACTTTTGATTTTATTTCTATATTCTTCAACTATAGTAGCTGGTAATAATCTATGCATACTATCAAAAGTTTCTTTCAATCTTTTAGTCAAGTTGGAACAATTCGCACAAATCTGACCAATCAGGCAGTTTAGAAATCCCTTCTGATACTTAAGTGCCATCACGACTAATCTGTCCTGTATTTTCTTGCTGTTAAAGTTAAAATCTATAATTTCCCCTGATTTCAGGATTTTGCTGGGAAAAACTCCATGTTCTTTGCAGCGAATTAGAAAATCTTTCTGGATTCTATTGTCTCTCAATCTTTTATTGATGTCAAAAAACTTTAAGATTACTTCCACTCCCTCAAACCAATAATTGCGCTCCATAAGCCCAAGATCCATTGTCCTTATTTCGCAAGTTATTGTTGAGAGGTACAACAATTAAAGCAGAGTTTATAATAATTATTATTATAATTATTGTTTTTTGTGGTTGATACAAAAAATTCCTGTGTGTACTAGTGAAAAGATAAAAAGTGGGCGGTTTGGGGTAAACTATATATGAAAATTCATAATTTGAAACAACAAAAAACAGGTCAAGATTCAGTCCTTATCCTGATTTCAACCTACCAGACACCCAATTAGATAAAAAAGTTTATTTTCCGAAAAAAAACAACCTTCCTTCCTTGCCAAACGCTCTTCATGAGAGACCTTGTTCAGATTATTTTGTTACTATTTACCCTTCACAAATCCATCTGCCAATCAAAGCATTGTTTTTACCAAAGAAATTCTCTAAACCCTTTAAATAATTGGAAAAAACTTTTTTTTTTTTAAATTGCAAACAACAGTCAGAAGAACCAAAGACAATACCCCTGGAAGAAGCGTAGGAGGGAGGAGGGGGGGAGGGGGTTGCAAAAACTAAATCAGTAAAAAAATAAATCCCGAAATTTCATAAATGAATCATGATAGATGTGAAAAACTGGCAGGGGAGGAAAAATTATATACCAACTGGTGAAAATTAACCAACAATTTTCAAAAATTTTTTCAAGCAAATATACCGAAAGTCATAATCTTCCTACTCTACTCAATTAGTCAATTAAATCTTGTGTTATCCTATCATATCCTATTATCCTCTCAGTATGTTCTATTTGTTTATGTCCTAAATTTATTACCTCGATTTAAGGTCATTCTAACAAATTATTCAAGATACCATTCCAATTTATATCCACGAAAAATTTTCTCACGTTCAGCCTAATAGCGATTTCCAAGAATCAACGCAAGCTTATCTGTAACTTTCTAATTATTCTCGAAATCACTCGCATCACCACCTATCACTTTTCCCTCAAACCTATGCCCATTCCTCGCACCATAGTATTGTAAACACATCAAGTATATAATATCAGGTCCGCATGTGACCAATCAAACCCAAAGCAAAGATGATATTTTTAATAAAAATTATAGATTGTAATTATCAAATTACATTCTCTCTGTCCCAGCAATGAGATCCAATATATAAATAAAGAAAACTTTTAACAAAAAAGGCACTTAATCTCAGTCACACTAAACTAATCCTTCACTATTTCACTACATATTTAAATTTAATTTTGGTTAATTTTACTCTATAACTGTTTACGAAGAGGCCAACACAGTGCTGCAGGAAGCAATTCGCCATCACGAAGCTCGAAAGGCACCTCCTCGAAATTCTCAGAATCCAGCAAAAGAAAATCCCACGTCACTGGTTCACTCTACTCTTTATTTCCATATATATAACTTTCCTTAAACTAATTTTGAAAATTTCACAATTTCACTAAAATCCACTTAAATCACATATTAACTCTTATAACACACTGTAAGCAAAACCACAAATTCATCCCCTCCATGTCATTTTTTTAGGATTTTTTGTTTTTTTTTGGAGAAGAAAAAAAACTTTTTTGAAAAGAAATTCGTTCATTACCAAGGTGGTATCGAAACAGGCCAACACCGTCACCAAGCGTTCAACCGATTACAAATTCAAGATGAGTTATGATTCAAGGTTTACTGCGACACGGCGAAATTAAGACTGAATAACCAAATACGGTAGAGAGAGTACCTCACCCCACTCCGTCTGACCCCACCGTTCCCCCGTAGCGACAACCTTTACTATTATCACCTCTACGCGCTCCCATCGGCCAGAACTGACCTACCTCGCTAATTCCTTCAGACATAACTCGCGGTGCGCGAAGCGCTCCGTGCAAGTAGGCTCCAGCTGGACAAATTATGCATTAATGAGGCATTTTTCGACTTTTCCAACATTTTCAAAAAAATTTTCTCTTTCAAATATTTAAATAATGCATATGTTTATATAATTTGTTTAAAAGATCATGAGGTGTATCAACTAATTATGAATGTTGCTGAAATTATCATGAAATTCCCAATTAAAAGGCCTGACATTAAAAACGAATTTTTTCGTCCACAGATGCCCCAATAATGCATTTCTTTGTTCAATTTGTTTAAAAAAATTATAAAATATATCAAATAATCATAAACATTGCTGAATTTATTATGAAGATACCAGTGAAAAAGTCTAAATTCGAAAAAAAATTTCGCTGACAAATGCCCCAATAATCCATTGGTTTATTTAAATTTTTTAAAAAATTATAAAAATGAACAAAAAATTATTAATTTTACTTAAATTATCATGAAGTTCCTAATTAAAAAAGTTGTCATCGAATGTGTATGTCAAAAAATGCCTGGTCAATGCCTATAATTTCATTGATAAATAGTCCAACTCATGTTTTAGCTAAAGTTATATATAATTATCTAAAAAATGGTACAAAAACTTCTATTTCAAACATTAAAAGTAGCCTTGATTTGAAAGAAAAATTAAATAATTTAGTAATAGATAGTGACCACATTTTTACGTCCTTAGATGTCAGTTCTTTATTTACTAAGGTCCCTTGTTCATTAGTGATGGAGAGCCTTGACAGAAGATTTCACGATCTTCAAAACAATTGCAAAATCCCTTTCGATGATGTAAGAAGTGGTATAAAATTTCTGTATGACAATACTTATTTCGTTTTCAATGGTAATTTTTACCAACAAGTTCATGTTATTCTGATGGGTTCACCCATTTTACCTTTACTTTCAGATATGGTTATGGATGATCTGGAAAATAGTTGTTTGAAAACATTAAATGAAAAATACAATATACATCCTCCTTTTTATTTCAGATACATGGATGATACTATCTTGTGTGTCAAAAGGGATCATATTCAATTAATTACCCACATTTTTAATTTTTACAATAGTAATTTGCAATTTATTTTTGAGCTTGAAGAAAATAATATTTTACAGTTTTAGACATTTCTCTTATTAGAGACAACAATAACATTATTACGAATTGGAACCAAAAACCTTCTTTATCAAACAGAACAAACACCTATTTTTTAGGTCATTCAACCCACCTAAAAAAGAACATGGCTGTCAACCTTGTTGACAGGGCAATGATGTTATCGCAAAAAAATTTCACTCTTAAAATTTAAAAATTATCACCCAAATATTGCTTAATAATGATTATCTAGTAAATTTTATTGAACAACAAATTATCAGACTAGGCAAGGACAAGACTGAAAATGAACACATTAATAAGAAGAAAAACAAATTTGTTATGAATGTACATCATAGGATATATAACCATGAATTTGATTGGGTCAATACTAAAATTCTTGATTTTGAGTCCAACTGGAATAAACGTCTTTTTTCCGAAATGTTATATATGACAACCAGTCATTGCCTTCTCTTCATAGATGATGAGTTAACAACGAATTTTAATTTCTGTCTAGTTGACATTTTTCAACTATTTCTTTTATTTTAAATGTGAAACGTTTATTTAAGTTTATCAGCTAAAAAATATAATTTTAATTAATTTCGGGGGAAAAAAGGAAAAAGCTGTGTTTTTTGTATTTGTTTACATCTTGGTGTTTTAATAAAATTCTAGCCTGAAGAGGTCAGAAAACCAATCTGACGAAATATCGCAAAATTATCGTCAATTATTCATTTATAACTCCAGTGATCGATTAAGAATAAATTTATTAAAATCTTTTTTTAAATTGTTGTTAAAAATTAAATTCAAATAATTAATATGATTAAATTATATTCAGTTTTAAATTGTATACATTTTGTTTCAAATTTAATTTTTGTCGAAGGTTGGGCCGGCATCATCTTAATAGATGGCCCATATATGGACCAAATGTAGGCCCGACGCGGACAAGCCAAAAACGGTTGACCGTTATCATTTAGCTGGTTGGCCCGATCAGGTAGGCACAAAGATGGACCGACCACCCAACGGTTGACCCGACCGTTGGCATTTCCAAGAAGGCTGTACAATACTTTCCTTGCAAGCTCAGTGGCACTTTGAGCATGCGCTTTTCTGTTAATAGCCTTCTCTGTTACTGCAATACAAACATTAGATTCTCTCAACAGCTTCACCTGGAAATTAAAAATGAATCAGTGGTTTTATTTATTTAGGTATTTACTTCCAATTAATTATTTAAAATTAAAGCTACTTTGTAGCCAGGCCTGTCCAAAACTGGATCTCCAAAGTCGTAGTGCAAATTATCCTGAACAAACATGATACCGATTAGCATTATGCATAGCATATAATTTAAATTTTTTTAATGACAAAATCAAGTGCATGTTAAATATTATTGAATTTCTATATATAATAATTCGATAATATTTTATATATCCAGAAGGAAATCTTATCTTCTAGAGGAACAAGCCACTATTCATTATCCGATGAGTGGACGTCTTTGCCTTCCTCTCTGATGCTTTCTATTTCCTCCCTAAGTTCTTCTATACTTTGTTCTGCATTCTGCATGACTCTGTCCATCATCGATTGATTTTCATTCATGGGCAATTCAGAGACGAGTGTTTACGATTTGTTGGTTTCATCATTTGTTCTTAAAGTTGTACTAGGGTCAGCCACCAATTGTAATGCAGCTAAGAAAGCTGCACTTTAGGCAATTTCTACGTCTCTTTGCCTTCCTGCAGATATGCATAAATATTTCCTTTCAGAAAGATGAATAAAATTGTTCATTCTTGTTTTTCAACGAAGAGAATTCTTTTCAAGATATCGACATACTCACTGATCAGCCATCAAAACATCTTCTATCAGCGAACGTAACAGAGACATTGAAAATATCCATCCTGGACAACCACCATAAAATGTTCTCATTGCAATCTGAAAAAAAAACTTTTTCCTTTTTTTCCCTAAAAAACAAACAAAAAAATTTGTTTTCCCTTTAGACATAAATAAAAAAGAGGAGAGAATAATTTTTATATATTTTGATAATTATTATTATATTTGTTTGTTCAAAGGGAAAACGATTTTTTTTCTTTTTTAAGTGGAAAAGAAGAAAAAAGTTTTTTTCACATCGCAACGGAAACATTTTATGGTGGTTGACTAAATTTGCTCGTTAGATTCTGGGTTTTATTTTCAGGAATTCTTCACATTGAATTGATTATTGGACGTTAAAAAGGATTTTAAGTTTGATTTTTATCTCATTTAAGTTTCATAAACTTTAATTTATCAGACTTAGATTGGATGTAGCTTTTAGTTCAGGTTTGTTTATAACTGGTTTGCCTTTTAAACTTTCACTTGATTACAATTTAAGTGTCGGAACGTTGGTGATTATTTTTTACAAATGTTTTTTTAATGTTGTTTGATAATGAAATGAAAACGAATTTTTTTATTTCATTTTTAGGGGAAAAAAAGAAAAAAGTATTTTTTCAGATTGCCATGGGAACATTTTATGGCGGTTGTCCAAATTTGTTCGTTCGATTCTTGGTTTTATTTTCAGAAATTCTGCATATTGTTTAAGAGTTAAAATAAAACTGAGAAAAAAGATATGGGATCATTTTGAAGGTAATTGAGTCCTCTACCAAGGCCGATAATCATATCATGGATAAAATACATTCCTGAGGAGGTATCTCGGAAAACCCGATTTTTTTACTGTACAGAGGACAGATATTTAAATTCAGTACAAAAACATACTTCCAGCTTCATGCTTAAGGTTTTTTTAAAAATCTTTTTCGGTGTCTTTTCAATAACAAAAAAAGAAAGAAATTTGCTTGATTTTAAGGAAAAAGTGATATCTGCAGAAAAAAATTTCTACGAGTCTGTTTCCTTGAAAATACTTTTGTTATGAATTCAAACACGTGGCTCCTAATTAAAAGTCGTACTTATTTTAAGGGAAATACCGTTCATGAGAAAAGAAATTTTCAAGAAACCTTGTTTGCTGGGTTTCGTAAATGTTTAGATTTCTTGCACTTCTGTTACATGTTATGTAACAGAGACTCTTTAAGAAATAGAAAACAATATGTTTGTTATTGCAAAGGTGTTATGGTATTTCAGGCATACTAATAACCTGGCAAGAAAGAAAGTTTGCTGGGTTTCGCGAATTTTCAAATTTCTTTTTTTAGTCTTGTTACAAGTCTTGTAACAAACTCTTAAGGATAGGTTATTTGGCTTGTTTTAACTTGTTGTTAAACGTTAGAAATAAGTATTAGGAATTTTAAAAATTCTTATCTGAAATAGACCGAACAAGCGCACCTTATCTGCCCGCGAAGCGACAGTAAAATAACACTTTATTGTACCGCGACGAGCGGCACGTAAAACGACAGCAAGGAGGAAGAAGTGAGTGAAAAGTGAAAGAAAAGTGAAAGAAAAGAGTGAAAAGAATTCATTTTAACCATAAGTTTAACTACGAAGTGGATTTTGGACTTCTAACGTCACCCCACACGCGTGCGCATGCGGTGCAATCAAGCGCCGTTCTTTAGGAAAAGAGCTCTTTGTTTCTGCCTATTTCAGATAAAGTATCGTATGCACCTCTGCAGGAAAGTTGTTTTATACGCAGATGCAGTTTTACCGACCTCGCCTTCGTCTCGGAAGTTCAATTCTGCATCCTTGTATAAAGTTCCACTTTACGGCCTAGGTACATAATTACTATTAGAGGTTTGTACTTTGAATTTTTCAATACAGAATTGAAAAATCCACAGGAATTTAACTAATTCTGGTAAAAGTGCATATTTTCAATTTGAAGAAATCACGTCATTAAAAAAAAAAAAGAATTTATTCACAAAATTCAAAATTTTAAGGTTATGAGAAAACTAAGGGTTACGCGATAACAGGGCCTTCAGATTAGCGATAAGCCCATCAAAAACTATGAGAAATGATGAGTCTCGTTTCTAGACCAAGACACTTACTTTTTTTTCGCTGATAATTAAAGTACAGCTTTGGGTAAAACTTCTAATTTTCCGATTTTGGTCTATAAAAATCTGTAGCTTTTTCAATTTTTTTTTATTTAGACCATAGTTTCATTAGCTTTCAGATATAAACTTTTCTGGGGCAAACAATATTTCGGAGGGCCTTGGAACAGCCACGTATTTTTGCGAAGATTATAAATTTCATGGCTAAATGAAAAATAGAATTTTCCGATGATGCTCATTAAAATTAATTTCTTTATAGTAAAAACGGTTATCTATTTTTATACTGCTAGTGAAAATAAAAAAAATTAACTTGTCACAATGATCTCATTTTAGTCTAAGACTAAGTTCTTTTGAGTTCTATGTATTTAAATTCTCTGAGCTTCTCAAGGTAGAATAATAAAAATGTGTTTAGAGAAGTTTACTTGGAAATATTACGAAATTGTCGAAACTCTTGCTTTTAAAGAAGGTGATTTAATTTGTTTCTAATGTTGAATTAAAAAGGAAATTAATTTGCGTAAGTCATAATACTCAAGCTTTGCTTTTGATCTATGAAGGCATTAAGAAAATAAGTTTTGTGGTCCTAAAGAAAACCTGCTTATTGATTAGTTTAAATTGTTTAGGGGAAAATTTCGTTCTAATTCGTAGATTATTTTGTTGAGTCGGCAAAACATTTGATTAAATTTGTATATTTTGGCTGGAATATTATATTTTTAATTACGAGTAACAGTTTTCATGAATCAAACTAAAAATATGCCTCATCGTAAAATATTCTAAGAGGCAAATTCGTAAATCATTTGAAATAACCAATATAACTTCCTAAGATTAAAAAAATCTGAATATCGACTTAAAGTAAAGAATTTGTATTCTAAAATTTTTGCTGAAAATATGCGTTTTCCATGAAACATTCTTCAAAAATAAAATAGAAGTTGCATTACAATTATGTGTTGAAGGGGGTATTCTGGTCTAGAATTTTGAAAAGTTCGATTTTTTTTGCATATTTTCAAAGTTTAGACCTTTAAGAACATATTTTGAAGAAGAAGGTCCAATGTATGGAGCAGGAACGGTTGATTGATAAAATGTAAGTATAGCGCGCTATTAAATGACTTAGACTGCCTGAAATTTTACTCACTTTTTACGCGTTTTTCTCGAAACTACCTTTTTCGACACGGCAACCACGTTATCTCAAGTTTTAGCCAACTAATGGCAAAAATATTTTTTGCTTTTTGTAAATTCAATTTGAAAAAACGGCCGAAAATCGAGTTTCTACACCAGGATATCCCCTTAAGATCCCATTTTTAATATATTCATAAAAAGATTGGTAATTCAAAACCACATAACTTCTTCTCTTTTTCTAATTCCCTTATCACTTCCTTTTTTCAATCTTCGTCTGACCATATTTCTCTTCCTGAGCGTTTTTATGTACAGTGAAATAATAAAATTCTTCTTTTTTTTTTAAAGATAAAGCCATTAGAAAAAATAGTTGCCACTTTTTTTAGCACTAAAGTACAAAACCAAATTCAAACATAAGATCTTAAATCTTCATTTTCGACAAGGCAAGGTACGTAGTAGGGTTTCTTACGAACCTTTGAAACTATTTTTTTAACCTTACTTCTCTTAGCTTGATTAATCATTGAGAAGATTCGTAAAAAATGCGACAATTCATGAAGCAAGATTCTAAGTTTACTTTAAACATAAATTATTTTAGATTCTCGAGGTAAAATAATATCACACGTCGGTGCGGAATTACCTTCACTAGAATAAATTAGGTAATGCACTTAGCGATCTACGTTTGGGGAGAGGAAAAATACAAATATCTTAGAAGGGTATATATACATGACTAATCAGAATATTCATTAGTTAAGGTCTTTAAAAATTCAACGTCGATCAGTTTTTTGCTGTATTTTGAAATCATGAGGATTCTTTGTATTGTGGTCTTAACTTTCGTAGTTGTTCTCAATTCTATTGGTAAGAATAAGATTAATCAGTACGATTTTTTTGCTACTGAAGGATAATAGTAAGAGTTTTAGAACTTACTGATCGCATAAAATTTTCAAATTATCTTATTTCCGTTTTGAAATTTGATAATCGAATCGGACTATTTCAAAAGTGTTTAATTTTTCTTCTATAAACAAAAGTTACTTAAGTGTCAAAATAATGTGTGAAAATTGTATTATAAAAACAGGTAACAAGTGACCATTTCTTAACAGTTTAGTAGCATTATTAATATCAAAATGTTTAGTAACTTTTTAAATGAATACTGACACTTTTTTTGTAATTCGCATAATTTTTAATTTTGAAAGCAGAATGATGGAAATCTTCTTTTGTGAACTCGAGATTTTGGAGGCCTTATGTAGTTAATATTGACTTCAAAAAAGATCTAATATTTTAAATTGAGAGACAGAAAACCAGCCTGAGATAGCAGGAAAAATTGGTAATTTTAAAATCCGGTTTTTCTTTTAATTTCAGAAAAGTCACTATATTTGGCTTCATTTAAATAATAAAATTGATTACAATTTGAAATCAAAAGATGTACCATAAGTAAAATTTTCTATAAATAAATGAAAATAAAAGAAACAAATCAAAATTTACATTGAGTTCTGTAAATTCCTGAAGGCGAAGTCGCCTTATTCTTTTTTCTAAATATGCATCAGAAAACATATTAAAATGGAATTATCAATATTCAGTGTTTCCCTATTTAAATATTTGTATTTAAGCATTTCAGGAATAGAATCTGAATTACCGGTTATTCTAATTTTTATCGATCAAACTCAATATAAAAAAAATTAGTTATGTAAATATTTTTTGTATTTCAATTTTGAAGCAAACCCTAGTAAATATGTAATGCTGGTGGAGGTGGCCTAGCCAATTTAAAAGTTTCGAAACCAGACCTTACACGAAAGTTAAGAAAATGTTATTATTAAGAAATTTTCAACATTCACGATGAAATTTCTGAGATCCTTCGTTAAAAATTTTACATGTTCATAAAAAATTACATTTTCTGTCATTGTAAAAAGTTATAACATAGTCTAAAACGTAAAAAAAATATATAGCACGCGAGGAAAAAATTTAATCAATTTAAATTATTTATTTAAAAAGTATTTTATTGATATTCCTGTTAAAAGTTTGTTTATTTTATATTTACATAACGTCAATTAATAATAAATAATTCGAAAAATAGAACTTAAAATTTGGTACTTTAACTTTTCTGAACTGTTGCTTATGAGGATGGCTTTTTCAATGAGTTTTAACTGGTCGGTTTAGCGCAGTGATTTGGAATCCCGACTGCTAGGCGTTAGATTTATGTATAGATACCATATATAGGTTCGATACCCTGTAGCGTTAGAAATTTTCTTTGTAATATAATATTTAAATGTGCTCAGCCATTGAGTTTTCATACAAAGTGGCTGTGGTTAACGAACTAATTCTTTTTTTTTTAGGTCCTGAAAAAGTGTGCTGAAGCACACAATACTACAGACTACATACCGACAAACAGACAGATACCTTCATAAAATAGTTTTTTTCTGATTCCGGGAGTCTCAAAACGTGGAGATTTGATAAAAACCGATCATCTCGGATTTTACACAAAACCAATACATTAAACTGTCACCCCCATTTAAAGTTCGTTTAGGCACACCGTGATCCTTTATAAAATTCTGAGGACGTTCGTAGGTTGTCCTCAGAACGTCCTTGATAACATCCTGAGTACGTCCGTAGGTTGCTCTCAGGACGTCATTGATAAGACCCTAAAGACGTCCTGAGGACAACCTACGGACGTCCTTAGGATGTTATCAAGGACATCCCACAGTCAACCTAGGGACGTCCTCAGGATGTTCTCAATGACGTCCTGAGGACAACCTAGGGACGTCCTCAGGATGTTATGAAGGACTTCCTAAAGTCAACCTAGGGAAGTCTTCAGGATGTTCTCAATGACGTCCTGAAGACAACCTAGGGACGTCCTTAGGATGTTATTAAGGACGTCCAAAAGTCAACCTAGGGACGTCCTCTGGATGTTCTCAAGGACGTCCTGAGGACAACCTGGGACGTTCTCAGGATGTTCTCAAGGATGTCCCGAGGACAACCTAGGGACGTCCTCAGGATGTTCTCAAGGACGTCCTGAGGACAACCTACGGATGTCCTTAGGATGTTATCAAGGACGTCCTAAAGTCAACCTAGGAACGTCCTCAGGATGTTCTTAAGGACGTCCTGAGGACAACCTAGGGACGTCCTTAGGACGTTTATATGACGTCCTCAAGTCAACCTAGGGACGTCCTCAGGATGTTCTCAAAGACGTCCCGAGGACAACCTAGGGACGTTCTCAGGATGTTCTCAAGGACGTCCTGAGGGTGTTATCAAGGACATCCCGAGGACAACCTAGGGACGTCCAGAGTTACGACCTACGGACGTACTCAGGATGTTAACAAGGATGTCCTCAGTATGTTATAAAAGATCACGGTGTGCTTAAGCAAACTTTAAATGTGGATGACAATATTATTGTATTGGTTCTATGTAAAATCGGACATGGTCGGCTTTCATCAAATGTTTACGTTTTGAGACTCCCTGAGTCGCAAAAAACTATTTTAATGAAGGTGCCTGTACAGAATATATGAATATATCATATCACAGGGTATATGAATATCCGTACAGGAAATTATTGAATTTTAAAAAAGTGGTTTCAAAAATGTTCAAAAACGGTCACTTTTTGAATTTGTATCCAAAGTGGCGAGAATGCAGTGATGGCGACTGTACGGCCTGGCAGCAACAAGCAACACTGACGAAAAGTCGTTGTGCGAATACGATGAGATGCGCAAATTGAAATTCGCGGACATGCGCGCATACCCTTCCGATAGCAATCTCAGTGTATTCTCAGTGGAAAAAGCCTGGCCGGTTTGAGATTATTTTAAGGTTCGATTCGAATGATTTAGTCTCTGAGATAGTCTGAGAGATTCGGGTCCTTTTCAAGGTCCTTTAAGTGGTCCTTTAAAGAGTCATGCGACGGTAATATGATGTTCCTTTTGTATTCGTCAAGTACCGGGCGGGCAGAGTTATTTACAGCAATTGGCTGTCGCTAACCCGAATTTCCTTTTTTAAATTTTTCTTCAAATTATTAACACTGTGTTTTTAATTGATGAATTTTCTCATTGTACTTATTCATAATTATAAATTATACACTAATATACAATTTTCTAGCTAAATGAGAAAATTTTGTCTTTTTTTGGCGTATCTCATTCCATTTACGAGAAACGTATTAATTCCAATTTTAAATATTTAGCTCTCTGCTTGCTATCGATGATCGAATTCGTATTTCAATTTCAGCCTCTTTGCTTGTTATTTATGACCGTATTTATATTTCAATGTCGGAAAGGACATTTTTCACCCTTTAAAAAATTTAAAAGAGCTACCTGGACCTTGAAACATATCTACCTGAGTGCCTGTGGAGAATTTCTCAGAGCTTCTCAGAGCCTTGAGAATCTTTAGCATATACTCTAACATTTCTATCGGTAGGGTAGTCTTTAAAAGTACCTCATTAAAGAAATTTTATTCTTTTAATTTAGCAGAATTTCCTCTTTCAAATCGTAATGTAGCCTGTATATTATAGTTTTTCAGGTAATCCTAGTAAGGAGCTCATAATTGTCCTAAAAAAGACTACTTTACCGATTTTAGGGTTGTGGTATTTCATATTTCACACGTGACCTAGTAGAAGTCCTATGCGTATTGGACTTGAACTTTGAACGGAAATCACATAGGATGTCTTCATGGTGTCTTTATAATGATTTTATGATATCTCCTTGTGATTTACAAATTTATGATAAAACAGTTTTTCCACTTTTAGAACAGTTTCGGGCTTACTCTAGAGGATGTTTTTGGGTTCATTTATATTTTCACAATAAAAATTAGAGAAATATGATAGCCGAAATATTTCTAAGTTGAACTTTAAAAAATAAATCTTAAAAATTAAGTCTCAATCAGTTTTTTGTAATATTTCAGAACATTTAAGCATTCAAGTCTTGTGAGAGAAAAATATAGAAATACTTTGAATTTGGGTTAATTTCGAATAATGATAATATTATACAAGACGCTTCAAAGATGTCCTAGGGACATCCTTATGACATTGTCCCCTGGATATCCTTTTAAGACATCCTCAAGACGACGAAATGCCAGACATGGGACTTTTTAAAGACACCCTTAAGCCGTTCTCATAACATCTTTAAGATATACTTTATGGGACTAGATTAGAACGTCTTTATTACGACCTAATGACATCTTTTTGTAAAAGCCTAAAGACGTCCACAAAAAGACGTGTTTAGGATGACTATAAGCCAAATGTGTCCACTGGGAACAGTTGATTAAAAATCGTCGACGACGCACCTCTCCATAGGTTGGACGTTGCCATGGCTGAAATCAACGAATTGAAGCTGAAATTGTTCCCTTATCCACCATATTTATCAGATTTTGCCCCCAGCGATTATCACCTGTTCCCTACCCTTAAAAAATGGCTCGGAGGTAAAAAGTTTTAGAGAAATGAGGAGGTTATCGATGCTGTAAATGAGTATTTTGAGGGACTTGACGAATCGGTCCATAAAAATGGCATCACTGCATTAGAGCACCGTTATGAGAAATGCATTAGTCTTGACGGAGATTATGTTAAAAAATGAAGGAAAAGAAAATGAAAAAAGTTGTTTTTCCTTATCAGGCCGAAAACTTTATACCCCATCCTCGTAAGATCATTTCTATTGGAAGTGCTCTAGAAAAAACCCGTCCCAGTTGCATTATAGAAAATAACATGAAATGATCGAATTATGCGTTTTCAATTTTTAACATAACATAATCATATTTTGTGTTATTGTCTTCATGTAGAAATACTATCATCTACGGTGCCGAGGACAAGGGACTTCTTGGAACGCTTGGGGATGCCTGTGGAGCATACAAATTATCCTGAAGGTATTAGTTTTGCGTGAAAATTGGTTTTTGCTCATTTGATCAAATTTCGATATTTGCCGACTTACTAATTGAGAAGAAAATAGATTTTACTTCAGTGTCTGTATTTAATTGTCGTTGTTGACATAATCTGTAAATACGGTAACTTGCGTATGAATAATCCAAATGGATTCCCCTTCGGCATGTTGCTTTAAGGCCTAAAAAGATAACGAGTTTGTTCAGCAATTTTTGTTCGACGGTTTTGGTTTTATCCATCAAGAATGATATTCAAAGAAACAAAAAATTCATTTTTTTAAAACAACACACGGTACAATAAAGTTTTGAGTAATTAAATTGTTTGCCTAAATTATATATACAAATGAGGTTTAAGCCACTTTTTGATAGGATACATCGTTTTTTTTCATAGTGAAAAATATCATGAAAAATAAACAAATTAAATTTGGGATAAAACCCAACAAGCCGAAATAAAATGTTCAATAATAATTTAAAAAAATTATTTGTCTAATTTCTCCTTAAGTATCTCTGCATACATGTTGTAGTAAATCGATGCAGGTGCGATTTCCTTAAACTCTTTTACCTCTTTTCCCACGCCTTTTTTAATTAACGGAACCACCAAATCTGTCCTCCATTTCTTAGGCTATCCTATTATAAAAATGTAATAAAATACATTAGTTTTGATATCAGAGCACAGTTTGCCTTTATTTTTACTTTTCAAAATTATTATCGAAACTAATTTGTACTTTTATGAATTAACATTTGCCCTCATTTCTAACTTTTGGAATGAATGTTTTCCTTAATTTTCAAAGTTTTGCATCACCGTTTGCCCTAATTTTGATTTTCCCGAACCACGATTTTCCCTAACTATCAATTATATGAATTCAATTCTTCCCGTCTTTTCAAAATGTTCAATTAATTTTAATTAATATTGACATGTTTCAATATGTATTTAAGGATAAATATTTAAATAAGTTCATATTTCATCAGAGAAATCCAAGTCGATTTTCTAATCAAATTCCTTGAAATTCTCGAGGAATTAGTGAACGAAAACTATTTTTTAAATTTAAAAAATGATTCAAATTGCATAATTTCAAGTTTTCAATCATATAATTTTAAATGGAATGTTTTGAAAGCTTCAAATTGTGTCTAATACGAAGCCTTCTAGATTAGACCATCTGCAAATACCAAATATTGAAAATTGTATGGAGTTAACGTGACTTTGATGATACCATATTGATGTCCCACAATAACTAACTCGATTCAATATAATTTTAAATGCTAGAAATAGAGTTCGGACTACGATTTTACTATTTTTAATCAATTCATGAGAACACAAACCAGTATATTTTTTTTCGCAGAAATATCAACACGTGTGCCACCGAAAACAAGAAACTTTCTTTCACGTGTGGGAATGATTAACGAACATGCGAATCATAAAGGTAGCGCTTATTCATAAGAAAAATATACCATGAAATTGTAATATTAAGGCCTTTTCCACCAAATGTAGAACAACAGATTAACCTTTAAAAACTGTGCCGAAGCTGGCTAAGGTTAATTTAGGTCGGCTGCAGTCTTGGTTTAATATTAATGCTTAATGTTCGCGTCTTTATCTTTTTCCATTCATTTGAGTTTCTCATCTTACATTTTCACAATACACATTGAATCAAGAATATTGTGTGGCACATGCGATACGATGATGTAGTTCGTTTTTGCAGCTGGCAGCACTCGCCAACATCTTGTTCTGGCGCCTTTTATCGATTATGGCTAATGTTGCGAAGTTCACACTTTATGAATCAGATTTTTTGCGCACTTCCTAGATAGCACAAGAGTTTGCAGCAAGCTCGCCTAAATCTTGCCATGCAAGTGTCGGAAGCTTGCATCGCAAGGTCCAGGCAAGTATCCCACAAATAAAAAAATGTCCGTCATGTGGCAATATTGTTAAGCAACATTGAGGAAACGTTGCCTGTCAATCTTGAACTTGATGAATTGCGCATTAGTTTTGAATGGCATCTAGGGCTGCGCAGTAGTTTTTTAATGTTCTCCCAGAATACCGCCTTACGAGTCTACAAGAACGTATGATGTATGGTACTTAAAAAAAGAAATTTATAATAAGACTTGCCTACGAATCTTCCTCTAATATTCCATCAATAATGCAGGCAAGCTTGCAGGAAGATTCCCATAGCAATGATCGCTCAATCTTGCCTGGCAATATTGCCGAATACCGGACATTGCTGTCCACGGATCGACTGGTGTGGTAGGACTTCCCATTTTAGCGTTTCCAAATATATTGTGAAAGGTTTTGCAACGTGGGACCAAGCATTGCCATGCAGAAGAATAACTTTATCGTGTCTCTGATCGTATTGCGGCCGTTGTTCCTTTATTGCTCATATTATTCATATATCCTGCTGATCCCACCAAATACAAAGAATGAACTTTCGATCCATGGATTTCGGTTTTGGTGTTGATGTTGATAGTTGATCGGGCTTAACCTACGATTTCCTACTCTTGAGGTTATCATAGCATATCCACTTTTCATCATTAGTGAAAATACGATGCAGCAACCCTTTCCGGTTTTGCCGTAGGAGTAGCTGTTTACAAGTGAAAAATCTCCTTTCCACGTCTCTTGGCTTTAGTTCGTATGGCACCCAATTTCCTTGCTAAAAAATTCTGCTGTTTACACTTTGGTATAACGACATTCAATTTAAGATGATTGTCACATAATGGGGCTTCGACATGCATATAGTAATGATATGCCTCCATGCAATATGTAGGGACTCAGCCTAGTATCAACCTGTCAGTGTGCATTGAATTCTGATCGCAGAAGTTCAGCTTCGTTTAGCGCAGATACAAGTCGGATGGGTTACCAGAAAACTAAATAAAAACAAGGAGTCCTCGGTAGGGTATACTTTTGGTCAACTACACTAACAAGTCTACGCAATTGAATCCGGGACGAAATGCCGGTAGCCGAGAACGACTGCCATACCAACTCTTTGGAGTCGCCTTCGACGATCATGATCAAAATTTGTACACGTCGACGCTCTGTGCGAAACTGAAAATTTACCTTATCACCTCCACGTAGTCATACCGCTAAAGAGGTGACGCAGCAGCTACGAATCCAATTGGTCAACGAGATGTCATAATTACTCGTCTTGTAGTCTACTTTCTCTAGCACATTGTACAGTAGGTTCTTCTCTGTCAGCTGATCAAACCAGCCCTGTCGATACTCGTGGGTCTTGTAACCTAGTCAATTTGCCGGTAATTCTTAAACTCAACTACTCACTATTCAAAGCCGTAATGTTCTGAGCCAATTGGCTCTGAGTTTCGTGCCTGCTGTGAAGTTAAATATGGGGCTCGAACGGGATCTCTGCCTTTCATTTGTAATTTTATCGGTTTGAGTATAGAAGCAACGCTATAGCAATATCGACTTAAATTGATTAAGTAAGTATTGAAATAGAGCAGTTCTTCATGTAAAACTCGCATCATTCATAAGTTGAATATCAGCTGTTCTAAAGCATCGAAACAGATACTGTTCACCTTTTGTATCAGGTACGTAACGTAATTTGAATCACAGTGTGTCGATATAGATATACTCGCTATGCTTCGCTCCGTTCGACTCTGCTAGTTCGAATGACGACGAACAGCGAGGATCCAACGAATTTGTAACGTTTAAATTTGAGAGCACGCGAGATTTGATATTTCAATAATTATTCTTTAATTTTTCCCAACACATATTGTTCGGCGCCTCAACTCAGCGCAATGCTCATGCGAAGCTCCGAAGTTACAGATTCGTTGGATCCTCGCTGTTCGTCGTGATTCGAATCAGCAGAGTTGAATGCAGCAAAGCATAGCGAGTATATCCATATCGATGCACTGTGATTCAAATTTCGTTACGTAACCGATACAAAAGTGGAACAGTATCTGTTTCGATGCTTTAGAACAGCTGACATTCAACTTATGATCGTTGCGCGTTCTGCATGAAGAACTGCTTCATTTCAATACTTACTTAATCGATGTAATTCGGTATTGCTACAGCGTCAGTTCTATACTCAAACCGATAAAATTACAAACTCATTGAAAAGATCCAGTTCGATTTTTTACCTACTGAGTTCAAATTTATGCGAACCGTGTTATTTCAAGGTCTTATTGAACTAATATAGTTTTATATTTTTTTCGGTGTATCAACCTGCCAGTGTGCATTGAATTCTGATCACAGAAGTGCACTACCGCTTGGAGAAGATACTGGCAGGATGGGTGACCAGAGAACTAAATAAAACCAAGAGGGTCTGTGATAGGGTTCAATTGTGCTCAACCACACTCACGAGTTCACACAAGTGAGCCCAGGACGAAGCGCCGGCAGCTTCAATGTTGATGGTGGAAATTTCTACATGTCGATGCCCTGGGCAACAGTGGAAATCTACCTTATCATCTGTTAGAAATATTTCATAATTAATTCACGCTGTTAATCTGCATTTTTGTTTTAATTAATTATCCAACCAACACTATAAGTATAAAGAATTTAAAATTCATCTACCCATATTTTTCGTTACAGTATCAAGGTTGCAGCACCCTCGCAAGGTCTCTTATTCGAATAAAAAGCGCACGCTACCTCCAGGGTCAAAGGAAGTAAAAGGTTTCAGGATTAGTCCCGGCATTTATGTATCGAAAAGCAAAGAAAATAAACCAATACTACTGATATCCTTCTCAGGTTGTATTGCAATAGCAGATCGTGAGGGTAAGATTGTTGGATATTTTGAAAATGGTCGTGAGCTTTTTGGAATATATGCGAACCCTGGTCCATTTTCAGTGCCGACTGTACGTATCAAAATAGGCATGAAAGACAAGGTACCAATGTTTATGGAACCGATAGAAGTAAACGAACTCTATCCAGATCACATAAGATACTTTTAAAAAATGGATTAATAATATATATGTGGATAATCCTCCATGCACAGGGGTCGCATTTAGGAAACGAGTGACCCAGAGCCCACCACGTGGAGGTGGCTGCACATTGGGCTCCACCCACGCCCTACCCAATTAACCACATGTAGAACGTGCTTACTTAAGTTTTAGAGTCATTAATTACACCCACAAAGTCCTTTTTAGTGTGAAATAAGTTGACAGTCTTTCGACAAAGAAGTGTAGCGCGTATCTGTCGGTCCCGAGCCTCGGGACCGATGCCTTGTATGACTTCTGTTACCAGTTTAACAGTTCTTTCCATCGCTACTGTGTGACAAGGGAAAGATGTAAAGTCCAAGTCTGGTACCAAGCCATCGGCCATAGATAGCTTAGCGGTAAGTTCATCCTCTGTTATAGGAATTAAAACTGGAGGTACGGTAAGTAAAATATCTGTCTGTTCCCAATCAATCATTTTTGTGTAATCATTAGCTCCAAAATTAATTTTGGGCACAATATTATATCTAACAGTTGTCTGTTGCTTATGTTTTGCTTCCAGGATTTTGGTGATTGTGTCTTGGCGAACGGTAAGCCTAGGGTCGGTTACGATTCCAAGAAGTATATTTTCTGGCATGGCAGAGAAGCCGTTTGTCTGAATGGAAGTGTTTACCACATTTCGGTACTTCAGAGGAAGAAACCTTGACAATTTAATTGCTTGGAAGTATTAGTAAGTATTCAACTAATTCTTGCAGTTTTCTTGTGGGTCTTTTTGTTGATATGTATAATCTCAGAATTCTATTTGCAGTTGTTAGCCAGCCAGCCATGTTGTTGGGGCCTATCTTCCGGGAGGCCAGCTCAGGAGAGCATGCTCCGAACCGTATGGCATCTGATATCTCATGAAGATACCTTTGATCTGAGCTGAGATCAGTGGGCTGAATCTCACGTCAATAAATACCAAAAGACTTCTGAACGCTAGCTCATTGAAATGTAATAGACAGACAACCCATTGCAAGGGACGATCAAGTCGTTCCTCTAGTAGACGAATAATTCCTCCCTTTCAGCCCGTAATCGTATTTGTACTGTCACAGCCCACGACTACCACTGCATCGAAGCCTACATTCAGTTCTGTTGTTACGTAATTATAAATAGAATCACACTCATCATGGGCATGGTTCGATGGTGTGACGACAAGGCCTACGTATTAAGAACCTGGTTTGGCCACCAAAGATATGTGTTCCTCGTTAATAAATTCGGAGGCTGTCAATGTTTCATCTTTCCGACTATCAAAGTATAAGCCACGAACAGAATCCTCATGGCGTGATTCCTCCTTCAACTTGGAACCTAGTTTAATTTTCGCGCGCCTTATCTTACTTTTATCTATGACTAGACACTCAGGTACTTTTTGAGAAATATCCGGGGAGATCATACCTGCTCGATTGGCAGCAAGGAGTACAGACAAGCTTGAATGTACCGCAGCCCGTTGACTTATACCATATCTTTAAGCAACTACTGCTGCTTCAGATAAGTCAAGCCTGGCCTGCGATGATTTTCTTTGCACAAGTCTGCGTGGTATTTCGTGAAAATCGTCATCATCGGTAGAAGCATCAACCTTGACCTTAATTTCAGGAGGAGGATTATCACCTTCACCTTCCTCAAAGAAGGAATCTAAATCTACATCCATATCAATCGTAGAGGAAGATGTGGTGGCCGATGCAGTAGGAACGCTTTCCCCACCCTCTGCCTATTCAAGTCTGCCTCTTTTTGCATTATGTTCTGCTCTCTTATGTATTTTTTTTTGTTTCAGAGACATCTACGCTGGCGATTCCCATGAGTCTTTTACCTCTTTGGTCAAGATAGAATGCAGGCTCTACGGCTGGAACCTTCTTTTCCTTGGGACAGGAGTACCTAGACAAGTCAACGCACTTACAAGCGGCTATGTTAAATAATGCAGAGCAGTACTCTTTAAAGGCGGGGATTTTCTCATCCTTATTACTTTGAGAAGTTGTTTTACTCTTCAATGAATTTTTCAACGTAGTGTATTTTTTATGAAGATTTGTGAGACATTCCTTAATGCGCTGCTCTGAGACCGTTGGGATAGAAGCAGATTCCCAAATAACTATTAGTTTGGAACGGACTTCGTCGCCATGTCTTCGACCGAAGGCTCCTTGTCTTTTTCTGAAAGACAGCCCTTTTGCCTTCGAACCTCCTGACAACATCGCAGAACGTCAGCCCTCGTTGGCAAAACGTTCGGACCAAAATCTTTTGGAGGACCAAATATAGGGCACTGCACAAAGTCTCTCTTTGCAAATTTCGATATGCTGTGGCATACAAACCAAAGAGGGGAGTGCAGGCAGAACCAGAATCTCTACCACCAAAAGAACCAACGACGAGACAATGAGAAGAAGAAACTATAACGACAACGTCAATTAGCACCTGCGAGTGAACGAGCATTAGGCGTGAGCCGACAGTACGAGCCATTGACAGGTTCTGATAAATCTCGACAACGCTCGACCAGGCGGAGCTGGAGGGGAAGGGGAGAAGGAGGCCGGCGACCGGGGGGTTCCAGCTTCTGTGTACAGGTGGCACAAACGCTCGTCTGCTCGTAGACAGACATGACCCAGGGACCGCACAATTATTCAAGCGTTTTACTCGAAAATATGCAATTTTGAGCCATTTCCCCATCCATGAGGATTGGCATGGGGTGACTTTGGCGACTCGGTATGGACCTCTAAGTACCCTCTGATGACTTTTCATGTTATAGTCACCCTTGGAAGGCATCGGTATCGCTTTTAAGCCCATTTTTGCAAAACCTTAAATTTTAGTGTTTCTTAGTGATATTTCGAGATTTCACCCTCAAAGAACAGACTGAAGATATTATCCTTCCGTATCATGCAGCGAAAACTAAAAATAATTTTGTGATTGTAGCACATGACTTCTCAATGATTTCAATGTTTTCTCTGACCGTAGAATTTTCTATTCCACAAAAAAAATTTTGTTATAATTACTCAGCAATCTCGTAAAATTTATTTGTTCAAATGTACCCAAAATTTCGACGGAACTGTAAAACAAAAATTTTGTAAACAAATTTTTTTATCTCGTATTTTGAACCGAAAATTGGAACTTAGTGCAAGACCATTTCTTTTTATTTTAAGAATAATATTTTTGAACCATAGATTGTTTCAGGTTCTACTGATTGTTTATTATTATATGAATTTGTATAGATTCGAAATAAATAAGTCTTAACGGGAATATAAGTAAAATGATTGTTAATAAAAACATTTCATTTTTTAGTATTTTAGACGACTTTAAAACTTCTTATAATACTATACCTAGAATGTCATTTTTATAAGCATTAAGAATGGTTATCCGGATTTGACAAGGCCCTGAACCCATTACTTGTTAAAATACTTTTTACGTTTGATCAGTCATTGAAAAGAATCTTAAACAGTATAATACGACAATTCATTCAGAGGTTAATTTAAGTTTACTTCAAACATGAGTAAGCCTTTTGTGATCTATTTTTGGGCAAGGCAAAAATAAAAATATCGAGGAATAGTACACACGACAAATATGGATACTCATCAGTTACGCTGTTCTCAAAATTCTGCGTTAATTAGTTTTTCTTCTATTTTAAAATAATGAGGTTCGTTTTTACTGTGGTTTTCACCTTAGTCGTTACTCTTAATTATTTTGGTAAGTATAAATAAATTATTATTACCTTTTTTGGTACTTAAGGACAATAGTAAAATGATTTGATGAAACAAATCAATCCTTTCTTAGATTGTTGACATTTATTGATTTCTAATCGTAGATTTCAAATCAATTAAGGACAATAGATAGTTTTTCAGGAATGTTTTAAAATTTTACTGATCGCTACAATATAAAAATTCGAAAAATTTTATTAAAACTTATCACCTTTGAACTCTATTTTTTGGAGGGTTTACTCATTACAAAAACAAAAAATTATCTTAAAGAATATAAAAATTTTTACTATTTACAAGGTAATTAAATCAGTTTTTAAACTAATCATTCTGACAATTTCAATTGACTTTTTTCTGCATATTAACGAAAAATAATAAAAAAATGGGTAGATTTAGAATCAGGTTTTTAAGATTTAGTTGAAATATATGTCACATAAATTATAAAATTCGTCAAATAATATTTTAAATCATTCAATGTGCCAGAGTTAAAAATAGTTATGTTTCAGCCTTTCAAGCATGGAATAGTAAAAATACAAAAAATCTTTCAATTTAAGTCCATTCGTGAAAATGAAGGCTTATTTTTTATTGATTTTTGTCATTAACTTATTAGTAAATTTTTTCTGTCGATTTTTTTCCATATCAAATTGTGTACATGAGGCCCACGTTTTTTCCTTTAGTCTTACTTTCCTTAATGTTATTACTGTAAATTATTATTGTAATTAATGTAAATTACATAATATATAATATATAATTAAAGTTTCTTTGATTTGTGCCCCCCTCCCCCGCAGAAAGCTTTCATTCGGCTAAAAAAACTAAATTTTTTCAAATTTTTCTTAACAAAGGGATATTGAATTGTAAGCAACACCTCTGAGCTACTATTAAAAAAAAAGATTTTAAATAAAATTATATTTATTTAATATATATTGAAACTAAAATAAAGTAGATGGAGTTTTTTATAGAATTTTGTTCCATTAAATAACAAATCTTTGAAAAATGCAAAAGGGGTAATTTTTTATCACTAAGGGTTAGAGTGGCTCAAAAATGCTTTTTTTAGAGGGCAACAATTCCCTCCATTCCATTCCAAAACCGAAAAAAAATTCCATAATTTTCATATTTATTTCAATTTTAACAGGTGCCGGTTTTGCCTTGAAGTTTCCCATGTAAAATGCATTGGGAAAAATTACTTTTCTGAGCTTTTGGAATACTTTTTTAGGATTTGAAAAAAGGTGACAGAAAAGTGTAGGGGCCTGTAGAGAATTATCCAGCGAAGAATTTTATGTACCAGACATATGGATTTGACACACCTAACACACCCCCACGAGTACTTGCAACTGCCCTTAAAACAAAAAATGTAAATTCTGCGTGAAATCGATCTTTTTAACACTGTGTTTTCGTTTTTTAAATTAAAATTATTAATATTGGTCTAGTGGAATGTTTATAATCATTGGTTAATTAATTTTTAATTATTTTAACAGAAGAAATTTGTTTAACCAATTGAAAAAAATTTTCCTTAAAATTATTACTTTTAGTCGAGTGGAATATTTAATAACATTGGTTCATAATTTTTAATTTCTTAAACGAATTACCATTTTGTTTTATTTTATTTTTATATTATTACTTTACTTTACTTTGCTTTACTTTACTTTACTTTAAAAAAAAGACGAGAATACAGTGCTCAAAAGGTCAATTTCATGAAGAATTGACATGTTTGGTTTTAAGTGTAGTTATCAGGTACTCGTGGGGGTATGTAAGGGTGTCAATCCCATATGTCTGATACATGTACTTCTTCGTTGGATAATTTTCTACAGGCCCCCATACTTTAAGGTCAAATTTTCTCAAACCTTAAAAAATTATTCTGAACTAAAAAAAGTGATTTTTCCCTATTAATTTCACATGGGAAATTTCAAGTAAAAACCGGTACCTGTTAAAAATGAAATTTTAATTTTTTTAAATTACGGAATTTCTTTTTTCGTATTTGAAATAAAATAAGCGGGGAAGGGGGAGGGGGCTGTTGCCCTCTACTATGCAAAAAAAATTTTCCATGTATTTTTGGACCACCCTATTGAGGGTGCCTTATATCATTTGTTTTGTAGCTAATATTTTTTAAACAATTTTGTGATTATTTCATTTCAAATCCATGAAATATTCTACATAAAAACTGCAGTAAGTTCGAAACTTTATTTTTATAAAAAGTGGGGTGGTTTTTTTTATATCTGGAGAACGTTTTCCTACTTTTCTGTACTTTTTCATTTTATTCCTTTTCCCGATATTTGCGAAAATCATTTTACCGAAAAAATTGTGCCCTTCTTTTTATTTTCAAAAATAACCATTGTATTTAATTTGTGTTTTTCTGAAATAATAGTTTCCTTGATTCTTATAGTTCCGGATGCTTGTTTGCCCTAATTTTTGAAATTTTGAATTTCAAAATTCAGTACTTTTTTTAAAATTTTATCTCGTGAAAAGTAGATAAGATTAGGTGTGTAATTAGTTCTTGTTTTTTCTGTTTTGAAGCAAACATCTGCTGGTGAAGGTGACGCAGCCTGTTTAGAAGTTTCTCAATATTTCGTTTCTATATGATGGAATAAAGTTGTAAATCTTACGCATCCGCGATCTTTTAAGAAATTTTTCCAATAGTGATGTTTTATTATTATAGGATAAGATGCTAAATGTGTTTATATCCTATTTAAAAAATCCTCGAGAAATCTAAAATTGAACTACTATAGATTTAGAAAAAGGGATTTAAATTTGAGGGGATCTTAATTTAAATTTCACATGGAGATTTTTTCAATTTCGTAAATGTATGCAAATCACAAATATTATACTTGAATATCAACATCTTAAAGGAATATTTGCAAAACGCCTCAACCGACTTAGCCGCAATAAAATGGAATGATTGAATGTCACTTTCGCTAATTTAAATCAACTTTTAACATTAAAAAATCTAAAGTTTTTTGTGTCTTTTTACAGAAATATCGTCAAGTATGTTACTCAAAACAAACAGCATTCAGTCACGCATGGAAGTCTCTAGCCATCATGCGAATCATGCAGGTAGTCCTAGTTGTTGACAAAACGATTACCCCGATAATCATACACTTCTAATATTAAGGCCATATGTTGAGTTCTGAGCCGGTTATAGTACTTTGAGAACGGTAACGAGCATAATAATATTAACGAGACTATAACCAAGAAATAAAATCTCTGAGAATTTATGAGAATTTTAAAATTTATTTTAATTAACAAAAAATTGAATTTTTTCGTTGACTTGGAACGATTTTTTAATGTCAAATACATATTTTAAGTATATAATAATAATCCAATCCTGTATTTGAAATAGAAAACACTTTTCCAAAAAAGTATTGCTATTATTCGTTCCAAATCGAAAGGAATATTATAGGTTATGTCGGCATTAGGGTTGTCACCCTTTGCACATAGTTTTTACGGTCTGTTTCGAATGACGGTGGAAGGGCAGCGGGTAGAGGGAGGGGGGGGGGGTCACAAAATGAAGGAGGGGAGAAGTGGACGAGTGAAGCAGGCGAAATTCAAAAGTCTTGTATTTTTCTACTTTATTTATTCACGTGCACAAATCAGTTGTTTAAAACAACCCTGGCGGACCGAAGGAACCGAATGGAGCCTCTACATAGTACCCCTAAAGACCGCATTGGGTCCTCATTCGCTTCCATTTTAAAAAAACTCGAAAAAATAGCAAATTCAACTTTTAAATTGTTTAAATTCGGATTCGACGTCAAAATTCCTTATAGAAGGTCGGAATAATGGCAATAGTTTTTTTGAAATGGTAAAAAGTTAAAAAAAAATGTTAACGTAGAATGCGAATTTCAACAATTTAAAAGTTGATGCTGCTTTTTTTTGAGTTTTTTAAAAAGCAACCGAATGGGGACCCAATGGGGTCTTTTCAGGTATGTTGTAGAGGCTCCATTTGGTTCCTTCGGTCCGCCAGGGAAGAACTGCCAAATTTTCTGGAAGCACGATTTTTGGAGAACAGTCTCCATTTCACACTCGCTGTCTGACGTCGTTCTTCAAGACTTCGAGAAATGAGTTACATTCGTGATCGAATTTTCGGCACCGGCCGACTACAATATCTCTGCCAAGGGAAAGATAAATGAGGAGAAGTATGACGATCTTGGAAGGAAGCTGCGAGGACTGTTCCAAAATATTCGGTTAAAGCAAGGCAAGGCACTTGTGAGACAGGTGCAGAAAGCTGTTATCCTAGGGTCGCTTATCCTAGTTTCGCTAGCCTGTTATCGTGATTTTATCGTGCCTTGTGACCATCCATCTCAAGAGTTTTTGAATTTATGCTATTTTTCCGGCCTTATATCAGGTCGGTTAGGGGTGCGACTGGCAACCAGCCTTAGACCGAAAATGCCGGCTACGCTGGTTAAATTCCGGCCAGATGGCAACTCTAGTCGGCGCTGAAGCTGCTAAACGTCCCTGATAGCACGAAACGACCCTGGAACGTTCCAGTGAAACGTTCTATTGGGAACTGATGGAACCTTCAATTAGTGTTCTTTTTAACAACAATTATCTTGTAAACCCTGATAGAAAGTTAAAAATAGATATTCTTGAGTTATGAGTACCGCATATATCAGGGTATACCATACGAAAAATTGAGAACTGCCCAGCCTGGTAGTATACAAATACAGTAGGACCTGTCGCATCGGGACCTACCGCATCGAAATCCTCGAAGGGATGTAGTCCCCACTCGTAAACTTCTCCACTGACCGTGATAGGTAGGCGCACGCGCGTAAAAACGCAGCAGACTCCAGGAGACGGAAGTCAGTGCTGTATGCATGAAAATTAACCGGCTTGTAACGTCCGCTGAAATGTTAGGGCCTTTTACATTTTAACATACGTCACTCCCAGGAGGTGTAGCTATATTTGTTTCTGCGACCTGCCAGATCGAAAGTGGAGACCCGGTCCGTCCTGATCCGAAGAGTCCTACTGTATCTAAAAAAATTGTTTTTGCTTCCCAATTTTTTGTACTTAATATTTGTTTAATAATATAATTTTTTCTTCACGACTTTTCTTTCAATAATGTATGCGCTTATTAGGAAATTAATACCAATAATCGTTAATTAAAAATTTTTTTGTAAATCTTTAAGACTTAAGAAAACAACATAAAAGAAGAAACCGTACGAACAAGCATACAAAAATGTTATTTTTTGTAAAATATCGTTATGTTTCAGTATTTTTAGATCGATTCAGATGCGAATTATTAATAACAATAATATATATGTGTTTCGAGTTTTTAATTTTATTTATAATTTTGTAACGCGAATAGAAAAAAATGTTGCAACTACTCTTTTTGACTTTTAGAACTGCTTATTTCAATTTAAAACTGCCCGATTTGGGTAAAACTGTCCTTTATGTTATACCCTGGAATGTACTAGATTGTAATATGATATCCAAATCATAAACTAACATCAATTTTCACCTGTCGCTTACGGTTTATCGGATATTCAATGATAATAATAACAATAATGATAATTTATTCTTTGAACGTTCCACTGGAATGTTCTCAAAGTGGCGGACGTTTTACACGCTCAGGGAACGATGCCACAACGTTCTTTGCCATTAGGGCTGTAACAGCTATAGTTTTTATAGACAAAATATTATATCATAAAATATGTATTTAAAATCTTTTTTTTAATGTGCACAGAACGTGCATCACCTTTTAAGAATGTGAATAAAAGAAAAGCATTCAGTTAAAATGTAGAAATAAAGTAAATTTTTTAGCGTAATGCTAAGACTAAAATAACATTTTATTCATTCAATACCAGGATGAAATATTTTATACTTTATAGATATAAAGCTGAATAATTTCAAAAAGGAGTAGCTCTTGGTATTTAATAATTTGATTACTAAATTCTAGTATTTATTAGGTAATGAGACGCGATTGAATTTTAAGGTTAGAGTTTCAGTCCAACCTTGCCGACTCTTTTTCTTAGTTTTGGTGGATATTTTATTTTGAATCAACAAAAATTTGTTATTTAATGACAAAGTTACAACTTTTTGTTGCTAAACTTTTCCGTGATACCATTTCTTTGAAGACTAAAATTCATTAAAAAATGTCACAAATCAATGTAATAACTAACTAAAAATAATTTTCAGTGGGTAAGAGTATCAAAAAAAATTTTCTAATAATGTCATAAATAAATTAATTAACAAAAGTCATTTTTTCATTATTCGCAATGATCAGCTAATGTTAATCCATGATTTTTGCATAAAGTATCAAAGATAATGATGTGCGCTTACAATAAGTTAAGAATAGTTAATTATTGCAAATTATTTAAGCAATTTTTTATAAACATATGCATATTTTTACCATTTTTTATGAATAGGCTTGATTTTTGTTTTGGAATCAATTCGAAATGTTTTTATAGTGGCTTGATATGCACCACGGGGAGGTTCCTCAATCGACCTTAGATATTGTCATACTCTGAGCCATTTTTGACTAATGTGGCCCTGAATAGAGCCGTTTTTTGGATCGAATCAAATCTACTTTCTTACATATTGATTGGGGATCACCATTCCAAATGGTGTCACATTAGTGCTTGTATAAACATTAATTGTATAATCACCAGTTTCTCTCACTACTGAAAATATGACAGTGAAGAGTCTCTTGCAAGAAATTTCACGTTGAATCCAAATAAAAACAAACCTATTCATGAAAAAATGGTCAAAATGTGCATTTTTTAATAAAAATTGTTTAAATCATCATCAGTTTCTCTAATTATTAAAAATATGATAGCAAAGGGTCTATTGCAAAATATTTCGAAATACATCCTCAAAAAAATCAAGCTCATTGATGAAGAAATGGTCAAAATGTGCATTTGTTTTTCAAAATTGTTTAAATAATTAGCAATTTTTGTTCACTATCAAGAATATGGCAGCAAGGTTTCTTCGGCAAGATTTGTCAAGTTTCCGCAGAAACACCAATCCTATTCATGAAAAATGGTTAAAATGTGCATTTGTTTATAAAAATTGATTAAAAAATTAATATTTTGTGGTCACTATAAAAAATATAATAGCAAGAAGTCTTTGGCAAAACAATTTAAGTTGATTTCACAAAAAACCAAGCCTTTTCAGCAAAAAATGGACAAAATGTTCATATGTTTATATAATTGTTAAAATAATTATGCAATAAATAGCTATTTCTTAACTTATTCTAAGCGCACAGTATTATCTATGATTTTTCATGCAAAAGTAATGGACTAAAATTAGCTACTCATTGCGAATCATTAAAAAAATGACTTTTGTTAGTTAATTTGTCTATAGGATTATTAACCATGGAAAAGTTTAGCAAAAAAGAGTTGTAACTTTGTAGTTAAATAATAAATTTTTATTTAGTGGAAAGAAAATATCCGTTGTTGTTTGTTATACCTGAAAATCCTACGGTCATTTCTAAAAAAAAACATCAAAGTTCGTTAAGAATTATTGCACTGTCGGTCAATTTTCGTCCATAAAAAGATTTTTTTTTCCCACTGTGTGTCACATCTAGTTTAAAATTTGGAAGACTAAATAAGAAGCAATAAAAAAGTTGAGTCTGGTTCTAGATTTTTATAATTATGAAGAAAGTTTTTTTGTAAATGATTTTGTGGTTGCTTTTTTCATAATTATTAACATTTAGGAACAGAACCACGTTTCTTGCTTTTTATTTATTATCTCGAATTTTTAAATCGATGTGACGCTTCGTGTGAAAATATCAAAATAAGTTAAATAATAAAAAAGTGTCGGTAAGGTAGAATTTTGGTCACGTGACCCACTTGTCTGCAGGTACAAAAAGTAACCAAATTCAGGGCGGTAAACTAAGCGGTAAATGAAGTAGGGGTCATCCATAAATTACGTTACCAATCCCTAACCCTCCTCTTAACAATCGATGATTTTTTCATTAACCCCCCCCCCCTCTTAAAAGAACATAACTTTTAGGTAAAACCTGATTTTTCGTTAATACTAATTTTTGGTGTGTTTATAGCGAGTCAAGTAGCCAATAAGCCTATATTGTCTACGTGACCTTATGACGAATTATAAACTGCGTTAATAAATCAAAAATTGAAAGAAAAAAGTGTTTTTCAGTGGAAGTTTTGAAATGTTGCTAACTGAACTTTATGTAACTTTATGAACTTTATGTATGTTATTCAGTTTTTCAAACAAAAGAAGGTACATTTTTAAATTAAAATGGAATAGTTCAACTTTTACTTGAAAAAAATTCTTTTTCAATTATAAAAAACTTAATTTGATACAAAACAGTTGATTTTTTTACTAAATTATTGAACTTTAAAGGAAAATGACGAATAATCTGTACCAAAGAGTTTAATTATTAAATTATAAATATGAAATTTGGTTCAAAAACTTAATTTTATGTCAAGACAAACGAATTTCCAAAACAATACAAGAACTTTTAACACACAAGTTGAACTTTCAACTAAACGTGATTAGTTAAAAAAAACTAATTTTTAACAAAAAAGTTCGATTTTCAAAAAAAGTTTAATATTACTTAAAAATAAATATTTTCGACCAAAAATAGAATAGGTAAATTTTCAATTACTAAAGTCATTTCTCAATTATAAAACCGGGTTGTTAAATGTTTAACCAAGTGAGATGAATTTTTATACAAAAGAATTATTTTACAACGAAAAAAGACGATTTTCCAATCAAATTCAATAATTCTTAACCAAATAGTTGTCTTTTTAATCAAGACAGAAACAACTTTTTTTAATTTTTGAGAAAGTAGTTTAATTTTAAAACCTAGTTGTAATTTTTTTAATAAAAGAGATGAATTTTTAAATAAAAAATGAATTTTCTACCGAAAACCACAAATTTTTAACAAAATACAAGAATTCTTGATCAATAAGTTAAATATTCTACTGCCGAAAAAGGCGAATTTTTAACAACATTTAAGAATCCCTAACCAAAAAGTTGTATTTTCCAGACAAAAAAAACCAATTTTTAAAAAATTTTAAATAAAGTAGTTCAACTTTACAGTTTTCCACCGAAAAAAAAGAATTTTCAATTAAATAAAAAAATCTTCAACCAAACAGTTGAGTTTTTAACTAAACGGATGATTTTTTAAATAAAATATTAATTTACTACCAGCATGTACGAATTTTAAATAAAATTCAAGAATGTCCTATGTCCATGTCGTGAAGTCATCTTTGCGATATAGTAAAAACGCCGTATGAACTGACGATGTCTTTACAATATAGTAAAGACATCGTTACGACACGGACATAGGATGTCGTAAAATGGCCGTAAAGATAACTCAACGATGTCGTAAAGATGTCGCCAAATTTTTTGTCCACTGGGTTGGTTACAATATATTTGTCATCTGATGACAATTGAAACTTACTTAAAAACTACCTCTAATTCCTTAAAGCAGCTAATATTGTTATTGAAAAGCACCTGTAATTGAAAAAGAAAACGTTTCGATGTTCCCCGCGTCCAAATTTTCGAACTCGGGGTTACAATTAATATTTTTGTTTTTAATTCTAATGAAGTCTAACTTGCAATTACCATCAATTTATCTGACAAATTGTCTTTAGTCTATTTTTTCCCTACAATGCCATGTTCTTTTTTCTTCAAAGGATCTATACCAAGGGTTTAGATTACATTTTTCCCCTCTCATATTCATTTCTCTCTTCAGCATCCAGCAAAATCAGCGATCATGACTGTTCATCAGTTCCATATCTTAATAACACCGTTCTCCTTGTTCTTTGCTGTAATCTCCTACATCTTCGGGATACCTATTCAGATGTGAATCGGGAAAGTGTAATTTTAATTCATTAAACATGCCAGCTTTTGACAGTTCTTAGCCATTCTTCCCATAATTTTTTTTAGTCGGGACTTTAACTGTTACCTAGGAAATTCGTTACTACTGCTTTACAAATTTTCTAAGCTTCCTTTTCAATGTCGATTATTTGAGTGTCAAAATTCGTATCCTCGAAAAACGTCCGAATCTGTAGTCCATCGAATACACCTTCTTTCAATTTAGTATCAGAAATAGTAGAAAATTGTGGTCCTATATATGTTAAGCATTAGTCATTCGTATCTGAGGCTCTAACGAATTACACTTCCTCAGACCAAGCTTGACGTGAAGGGGTGACATGAGAATTTTCTGGAAATCAACTAGTCTTTCGTGGATGATGTTGTGAGAACCAGGTTTGAAGGATTCTCTCTCAGGCCAATGTTCTTTGCTGTAATGCTTGACACGATCTCTGCTATTCCATAGGCATAAGAAGCATGGCTCTCTCGTGAAACCTGAAGGTTGCCCTAGTATCATTGTTATAATGTTGAGATTACTACAGATTTTATATTTGTAATTTGCGTACTTCACTTTGACTAGAAGTATTTTCACATTGCTGTAATCCTATTTAATCACTGTTGAATGAGCTTTCGGAATGGGAGCGTGGACATTTCAATCATGCAGTAAAATGGCTTTTATGCTGATTTTCGATGAATCGATCAAAAATCTCCAGTCTTCATTTCGATACTTATTTTTCTTCAAGTGACCCAGCAAACCTAATCAAAAAAGGCAATATTAGCGATTTAAAAGTGTTTTTTGAGGTTAGGATTAAACAGAAAGCCGTTGACGTAATTCTGATGGCGGATTCAGATTGAGCGCGTCAAAATATGTAGGAATATATATGTCTCATTCCCAGATCAATTTACTTTTATTTTTTTATTTTTTGAGGTGAGGGTCAAACCGAGACCCGCTGGGCCAACTTTGATGGCGGATTTGGATTCAGCGCGTTAAGATACATATGAAAAAATAGGTCGCGTTACCAGATCAAGATACTTTTCTTTTTTTGTATGGCTGTGCTATTATTTTTAACTTATCTTTTTATTCTAATAATTAAAATCCATTTAAATCCCGCATTTAGTATTCTCTGACTGCATAATATTCAATTTCTTTCAATACGCTTATTTTCTGTTTTTACCTAAAAATTCAGTTCTACTTCACGAATATAGAGGAATTATAATTTTATATAAGCTTATTTCTTTTAAACCCAGAAAGGGAGGTTCAGAAAAGGAATTCAAATGGAATTCCAGATTCCACCCCGTGGGCACAGATTTTGGCGATGTCTTTACAAGCTCGCTTCGACATCGTTACGACATCGTTACAACATATTCGCGACATCTTTACGACAAATTTAATGCAACTTTACGACATCCCATGTTCATATCGTTATGGTGTGTTTACAATATCATAAATGCCCACTAGGCAATTAAGTTTCATTCTTTTAAATCTTTTTTCATTTACTGGGGAAACGCCCATTTCTTTCTTTTCTAAAGTTAGCATCAATTGGCGCTATTCGGCGTCTCCACTGGACTCTGGCTGGTGTTTCTAACTTTAGATGAATGAAATAAGTCTTGTTTCGCGCTTTTTACAAAATAGCTAATTTTTATTTTTCTAAATCATATTAAAGTTTAGTTAAAATTAAGCTTAAGTTTATACTAAGTGCAACCTTGAACATCCAACTGATTTAACTGATATCTTACAGCACTAATTTTGGAGCTCCCTCGAAAGGGCTCTACTTCGAATAAAAAAGGTCGCCTGCTGCCTCATGGGACAACGGAAGTGAAAAAATTCGTGATTCCTCTCGGTTATGTGACAATAGACAAGGACGGCAATGTTCTCCACATAAAGGACATCATAGGCTTCATTTCAATAGCAGATCCCCAGGATCAGATCGTTGGGTATTTTGATAATGGTCGTGAGCTTTTTGCAATATATAAGGATGCAATAGTGCCAACTGTTCGTGTTAAACTAGACCGGCTAACCAAAAAACCACTCGATATGGGCACGACAGAATCAACCAGCCTATATCCTGAACACAAAACATACAGTAGAATCTGGTGATGCTCTACAAATTAGTGACTTTCGCTTTCATGCATAATAAGTTCCACAAAACATTTACAGTCATACGAAAATTTGGGAGATTTATTCTTCTTTGTCACATTTACTTGCATCACGAGAGAAATATAATATATTGTACTGCAGAAAATATTTTCAGCTATTCTAGATATATCCAAGAAATGCATTTTCCTTATTTCCATACATACAAGTGGCCAACTTTAGGAAATCTCATCATAAATAAGATATTATACCCAGTTCCTAATACTCCTTTTTCAACCTTTTTCTCAAAATCTTCTATCCAATATTTGAGAACTTGGTTCACTTTTCCTCTTTTTTGAAAATTTAGCATGATTAATTCATAAGAATCGCGAAAAAGGAAAAATTTATATCCCACTTATTATAGATACTTTTGTTCTTGCAAGATTCGATATAAAAATCGAATTTTATTCTATTCGTCTGTCTGAAAAAGTGGAGTATTTTTTTTAGTATATAATAGTATTATGTTTTATTATTTTTTATTATACTGTCCGAGCCATTAAGCGACAACCATTAATAATATGCTCAATGGATTCGCTTGTATTGCCACATAATCCATCGTAGTTAAACACGTCCTGATGTAAAGAGTATCTGCGATAATTTAATGTATAGAATTCCTGAAGATAAAATCAAAAATCCAGCTACTAAATTTGGACATCACCATCAAATGTTTCTATTGTTATTTAAATTAAGGTCATCCTTCAAAAAAATCTCTGGGCAAAGATTAAATAGAGGAAAGAAAAATGAGAAAGCAATCGTCCAAATCCCATTCTTTCTCTTTTTTATTTGTTTCATCTTTTTTATTTATATTATTATCAAATCGTAATGAAAGAACATAATATAAATATTCACCAACGTTTCGGAACTCATAGAGCACCCTTATTAAGGTAAGAAAAATTCGAGCAGGTACAATGAGCAACGAAACAACTATGCTCTCATTTTGATATATGAGAATCAGGTGAGGATTAGAAAGCAAATCCGTTATAAACACACCAGAAATATTCGTTTCTAATGTATCAGAAACAGAGAAAGTAAAATACTATAAAAATCCATGGAACCTTGTTGCTAAATATAGTTAATCTTATAATCATAAATTTTGTTGAATTTGTCTAAATCGGTTTTTAAATTAATACGTAGATAAATTCGTTTGTGTTCCTCCATCCTAGTACTCAGAAATGTGCTAGTTTGCCCCACTTAGATCTTTGCAGAATCTTTGCAGGATCTTTTGTGAAATTGTGAAATTTTTTCAAAAATTGCGTAAAACAAGATCGTTTTTCACCCTTAAAATACTATGTCACTATTTGAAAATCAAACAGCGACACCGGACAAATTGATTAAAAGAACTATATTTCTTCAATTTGTTTCTGATTATCTGCAGGCAAAGTAATACTTTGTTTTTGATTTGTTAAATTCGAATTGTTATATTTATCTCAATTGAAGTTTGTCGGTAATGATCTAGAAAAAGGATATTCCTAGCAATATTCAGATTTCTTTTATAAAATGATATCTGGAACAAACCTAGAGCTCTGACAACCAAGTTTCTGATTACTGCAAATTTGCTTTGAACAGGATGAGCAGAAAATAAATGAAAAAGTCTACTTGAATATTTACTTTTCGTCTACCAATTGATAATAACATTACCATCCTGACCTTAAATTACTTCGAAAAAAGTTACTTTTTTCTATTCCATGAATAAATCGAAGTTTCCGATGGAAACTGTTAAAGGCATCGACAACCACTTTTAACTTTGCTAGAGGAACACATAATAAAGTATCATCAACATACTGAAAGTAAAAAGGCACAAGGAAATCTAATTTCTTGAAAGAAAAGACCTCCAAATCTTCCATAATTCTTTCTTTGATAAAATCTTGTTGGCAAATTCAAGAGGGTGCTTTTATATTGTCCCAACTATTTAAAATTGGATATTCCATTAATTTAAGGCGTATATTTGGAAACATTGCAGCTGTGTTAAACATGGTATTTTGAAGTTGCGAAAGAGTCTTTAACAATAAAATTAAAATTTTTGTTTTGAAAATTTAGTGGGAGTATTAATATTTGAAATACCTATTCTTTTCAGGGGAGCCATCTTTGTGAATCCTTCTTAAACCAGAACATCTGGCAAGAACTGTGTCTTCAGTATTAAAATCGGTCCATCTTATATCTTTCCCTAGAAGTCCCTTCTTTCTCCAATTGTCAGGAATCATGAAAGTGTCTCTCCTAAATTGTTTTAAAGACTTTCCATTTTATAAATCAAAATTATCATAATTGGAAAGTAAATTCTCCATGTTCCTAACATAACCTGATATTTTTATACAAACAGTAATATTGCCTTTATCAGAATTTATGCAAATTGTATCTGGCTTGTCTTAAGCAAATATTTCGTCATCATGAAACCTTTAGAAAATCTGTTATTAATATTATTAATGTACAATCAATTTTTATGGGAAAAGCTCTTTGACAAGTATAACACCTTGTTGCGGAAATCTGGCTGATCTAATATCGGATTTTTGTTGTATACTTGATTCGACATCTTTGATTGCTGATAAATCAAAATAGAAAGTTTGTTCGCATCTTCTTTATCATTGTTTAAAAAGTTTCGTTTAAGATAAATACTATGTTTCAAAAGATCAATAATTTCATCTTGTTGTAAGCATAGTTCTCATTCACTTCTGAGCCGGGGAATTCTTTACTTTGAAAAATTAGAATGATTTATTTCATCTTTGATCAGTAAATTTAGTTAGTGAGAGCTCAAAATTGTTAAAAGTATGTTTAAATTTCTTAATGCAAAAATTACTATCTAAAGAGTAGCATCTCTACTTTCGTTTCCGGCGTGAAAGTGTTTGGTAGCGGTGATTGTGTGTTGCTGAATTTGGGAAATTGCAGTGAGATATGAGGCAAGTTAATAGGCAGAGTATTAAAGAAGTATTTTTGATTGAGAGATTGAGGGATGGAAATAATACAATTGAAGAAGTGAGCGATATTTTGAGTATTTGAGTTAGAT
Source organism: Belonocnema kinseyi (assembly GCF_010883055.1). Classification (NCBI taxonomy): domain Eukaryota; kingdom Metazoa; phylum Arthropoda; class Insecta; order Hymenoptera; family Cynipidae; genus Belonocnema; species Belonocnema kinseyi. The sequence continues at coordinate 131,756,178 of NC_046657.1, read as the reverse complement.
TGTGTGTTGCCTGAGATGCTAGTTTGTTTGGCGTGTGGAGCACGGTAGGGAAACCGGTGCAGATAAGTAGCACCGACAGGGCAGGTTAGGTAGAGAGAAGCGCGGAAGAAGATCAGGTAGAAGGGTGGGATAGTAGAGTTGGGAAAGTATTTACGAAAGTTACATCAATTCGATAGATAGTGGAAACTCAGGCGAGGAAGTGTTCGGTAAACCGAAGCGTGAGAAAAAAAGGGGAAAATACGAAAAAACAGTAGAAAGGGAGAGATTAAGGGCTGAGAGTTTTGGATCAATAGAGAAATTTATTAATAGGAAAAGGGATAGCGTGGAGACGGGTATTAGTAAGGACAAAATAGAAACAGAATCCACCCTTAAAAATCCTAACATGTATAGAATGCTACTGGAAAAGGAACAAATTGGATCAGGGGAGAAAGAAGAGGGGAAAGACCAAGGAAAAGTTGAATATAGAGGACAAATAGAAAATGAAAATTTACAGTTGAGTGACGTGCGAAGAATGATGTGAGAAGTAATGGGGATATATGAAGAAAGCAGTGGAAACAAGGAGACGAAATAAAAAAAGAAATTAGGCGGGAAATGGTCGAGCTGGCTGTTAGAATGACAAAAATAGAAAGCTCAGACTAGGGGTTTAGAGGTGGGCAGTGTAGGAATAAGGAGAAGGAAGGGCAGAGATAAATAGAACAAAGAATATAAAATAAAAAGAGGGAAGTAAGAAAAAGAAACATGGTGACAAAGGATATAATATTAGAACGGAAGGAGCTAAAAGAAGGAATTAACGAAGTACCAAAACGGATTAATGCTAAGGTAGAGATAGAGGAAGTGCGAAATTCATAAAGGGAAGAGCGAAGCGGGGGGATAATGGTACTGGTGCAACTAACGAAACGGGAACATAAGAGTGAGGTGATGAGTAAGAAGAGGTTGTCATATAGAAGCTAGGAGATGAAGGAACGGGTGATAGGAAAACAAGCAATCGTAAGAAGTAAAAAGAGACGAGAAAAGGAACTAGGGAAGAATGGAAGATATGTTACTGAAATAAAGTAGGATTGGAGAGAAAGGATAGGGAGTTTATGAGAAATTTGACACAATGGAATTTAGTAATAATGATGGAAACGTGGATAGATGAAAAGGGATGGGAAAGGGTAAGGGGAAGGTTTCCAAGAGGCAACAAATGGCCAGTTTAAAATGCAAAAAGGAATAATAAAAATGGCAGAGCAAAGGGAGAAATGGTGATGGGAGTAAGAAACGAATATATAACAGGGAAAGATAAGAGAAAGAGGAAAGAACAAAAAGAAGGATTAATAGTAGAAAAGGTAAAGATGGGAAGAGATAATAGGAGGGTAGTGGGGGTTTATTTGAACTGTGATATGCAAGAAAATGTGGAGGAGATGGAAGAATTAATTTAAGAAAATAAAGAAGAGATTAGGCTTATAATAGGTGGAGATTTTAACGCGAGAACATGAGATAGAGGAGGAAAGAAATGGGGAGAAGAGAGAAGAAGAAAATCTAATGATTAGGTACTGAATAGGGAGGGAAAGAAGTTCGTAAAGATCTTGGAAGAGTTAAGATGTCTTATTTTAATTGAAAATATAAAGGGAGATGAGGAAGGAGAATGTATACGCTTTCCCCTAATCCCTTTCCCGTAATAATGACATTAGAGGGAGAAAAAAGTAATAGCAATATGAATAAAAAGAGAGCAAAGGTACATTGCTACATTATTCCAATTGAAAAAAAAAAATAGTGAATGTGAACATAAAATTTTCGTAAAAATTAAGAATCTTGTAGTTTACAATTTTTAAATCGCTTGCATATTAGTTTCACAGAAATATATTATATATTAAAATATTTTTTAATATTTAGAGGATGTTAGAGAATTTAAAAGATTTCCAAACATTTACAGGAATATCAGAAGGTTTCAAAGGATTTCAAGATATTCCGAAAATTTGACAGAATTTCCAAAAGTTTTGTAGGATTTTCATCGGTTTCAAGGGATTTTAAAATAACATAGGAAAATAAATTAAATTTTAAGGAATTCTTAGCGATTTCAAAGATTTTAAGGCATTTCAATTATTTTACCAAATTTAATGCAGTTTTTAATCTCTAAGGATTTCAAAGGAATTCAAAAGCGTTTTAAAGCGTTCTGAAGGATTTCAAGAGCCTTTAACAATTTCTAGTGAATTAAACAAATGTCAAGAATCTTGAAAAGTAAGTAAATTGAAGTCAATTTCATGAGATTCCGATTAATTCCAAAGATTTATTTGGATTTAAACATTTTTTAGAGAAATTTAATTCATAAGTATAAACTAATTTATTTTCGCAGGATTACAAATTATTTTAACTTATTTTAATGAATGTTTGTGATTTTTAAAGGAAAATTTTCAAAGGCTTCAAGAGATTCGAGAGAATTTTAGAAGATTAACCGAATATCAGGGGCTTCCAAATAATTTAAAGGCTTTTCGAGGGTTTCCAGGGATTTCGAGAAAGCTGTAAAAAATAAATTAAAATAAATTGTAAGTGATTTCTTGCGATTTAAATGATTTCAAGGGATTACAATTTTTAGGATTTTCAATGATTTCAAATAATTTGGAGGAAATTTTGAAAATTAAATTAAATGAAATTTTAAAGGATTGTTAGCTACTTTAAAGATTTTAATGAATTTTAAAGAATTTCTAGTAATTTTACCAAATTTAATGGACTTTATTTAATCTCTAAGAATTGGAAGGGAATTTAAAGATTTCTAAAGATTAAACATTATTGCCTTCTTAGTTAAAAATACTGTTTGGTTAACACTTAATGAATTTCGGTTGAAAATGAACTGAAATTTAATTGAAAACAAAATTAAAAATTAAAAATACATATTTATCGGAGTGGCCCACCCCTCGGAATGTCCGATGATTTAAAGGAATTTGGAGGAAACTGTGAAAAACAAATTATATTAAATTTTAAGGTATTATTAGCGATTTCAAAGATTTTAAAGAATTTTAAAGTGTTTTTAGAAATTTTACAAGATATAATTGATTTCAGTGAATTTCTAAGAACTTTAAGGTATTTCAAAGATTTCTGGGTAACAACGTTTCTTTAGAAAAGTGTAATAAAGATATTTCAAAGAATTTAAAGCAATTAAAAAGATTTAAAGCGATTTAAAATTATTTAAGCAATTAATGAAAAATGTTGTAGGATTTTCATAGATTAGAAGACATTTTTAGAAAAGTAAGAAATAAAATGAAATTTCAAGGGTTCCCTGGAGAATTCAAATATTTCTGGCGATTTTAACAAGTTTTTTAACGCAAATTTAATGGATATTTTCAATTTAAATTATTCGTTTATTTTCAAAGTATTGCAAATAAAGTTTACTAAATTTATTAAATTTTCAGGATTTTCAAAATAAATGGTTCAAAGAATTTCTAAAGAACTTTGGAAAAATAATTGAAATGAAATCAAATTTCACAATTTTTAACGGATTTGATTGAATCTTCAGGGATTTCAAAGGATTTCAAAGATTTCTATTAAGTTTAATTTTATTAAATTCTAGGATTTTTCAAATCTCTAATTTATATTTTACTAATTTATATATTCATAAAAATTTAAGGGGTTTCATATTATTTCTGGAGAACTATTTTTCATAGCATAAAATTTGAAGGAATTTATAGTAATTACAAAGATCAAAATTGTAAATAATTGCATTTTTCTATTTCAAATCAGCAACACGTGAATACATCAGGCTAATGGGGTCACGAAACCGCCTGTTTACACGTTTCACAATGTAGCCTTCTTATTATTTCATTAAATTTAAAAATGATCTGCAATACGTCCTTACTAAATTTTATATTTTTCCAAAATCTCTCTTCGTGAAATCTGACCGAAAAAATGTGCGATGCTAAACATATGAATAGTAAAATTACATTAATTTATGAAATGGAAGTTGGAAAAATAATTTTCAAACATTTCTTCAACAAGTAAGATTAATTTTCAAATCGCTAAGACTAATTTTCAACAAAATACATGAATTTCGTACTAAATAGTTAAATTTTTTACTAGTGAAGAACGCGCTTTAACAAACAATAGATTAACTCAATTTTCAACGAAAAGGTTAAATTTGAATCCAAAGTAGTGAATCTTCAAAGATATGAGAATTTGTAACAAACTGCTTCAACTTTTAATCAAGTATCTTAGCTGTTGAATAAAAAAGATTATTGCTAAACCGAAAGTCTGATCTTTAACAAAAAAGTTGGATATTCTACCAAAAAGTCAAATTTTGATAAAACTTGTTTAATATTTAAACAAATAGTTAAATTTAAGCAAAAATTATGATTTTGAAAAAAAAGTTATTTATAAGCCAAATAGTTTAATTTTACATTAAAATACTGAATCGTTAATCGAACCAGAATAATTTATTACAAAATAATGAATTTGAAACCACAATCATTTCATTTATTTTCGAAGAAAAAAGACAAATTTGTAATTAATACATTCACTTTAAACAAGAAGAAATTAATTAAAAAAAAAAAAAAATTTCACAGAAAGTTTAAGTTTTAGTCCAAAGTAGTTGATCTTCAAAAACATCAGAGTTTGTGACAAACTACCTCGACTTTTTATCAAGTATTTGAGTTTTTAATTAAAAAAAATGATTTTTCACGCTGAAATTTTTATTTTTACCAAAAAAGTTTAAAGTTCTACAAAATAGTCCAGTGTTTATGAAAATAGTTTAATTTGAGTGAAAAAGATATATTTCAACTGAATAGTGTGATAAATGTTCTACCAAATTGCTGAATCATCAACCAAACCAGATTAATTTAAACCCAAATAATGATTTTCAATCACAATGATTATTTTTAGACCAAAAGAGGCAAATTTTTAATAAATAAATGTATTATTAATTATGAGAAATTAATTTTTAATCCAAAAAACAAATCTTTAACAAAAAGATCAAATTTTAATAAAATGTAGTGAATCTTCAAAAATATGAGAATTTGTAATAAATTAATTTAACTTTTAACCAAGCATTTAAATTCTGAAAGAGAAAAATGATTCTTAAACCGAAAATATGAGTTTTTAACAAAAAAGTTTGATATTCTACCAAAGAGTCAAATTTTCAGAAAAATTGTTTAATTTATAACAAAATAGTTCCATTTAAGCCAAAAATATATATTTGAAAAAATTTAATTTTCTATTAAACTGCTGAATCGTCAACCAAGCCAGATTAAAAAAATGGATTATTCATCACAGTGATCAATCTGCGACAAATTTAAAAAAAAATAAATGCCTTAATATTCAAATAGAAGAAACTAATATTTAAGCGAAACAATCCTATTTTCATTAAAAAGGTCACATTTTAATGCAAAGTAGTGAATCTTCAAAAATATGAGAATTTTTAACAAACAACTTTAACTTTTAACAAATTAGTTGAGTTGTTGAATAAAAAAGATTATTCATAAACCAAAAATATAATTTTTTCACACAAAAGTTTTGTATTTTACGAAATAGTCAAATTTTTATAAAAATTGTTTAATTTTAAGCAAATAGTTAAATTTAAGCCAAAAATATGTATTTTCAACAAAAAAGTTACTTTTAATCTCATACTTTAATTTTATATTCCATTGCTGAATTGTCCACCAAACCAGATTAATTTTAAAAAAATGTGCCCGCCACGCGGGCACATTCTCATCGCGCGCTGCGCGCGCGGCTCGCAAGTTTGAGCGCGCCGAGGGCGCTCAACTGTTGGTTCTCGGACTTCGCGCTCGATTATGTATAGTATTTACCTCGCGCTACGCGCTCGGTATTTATATTTCTCCCGCATTCGTGAACACACCTTTTAAAATCAAAGGTCAACTGACTGACAACTGTAATTTTGCGATTTTGGACTCTCTTTTGTCAAAGCGCTTTCGGCTTTAACGAGCACATTCTCATAACGTATCTCGTGCTTCGCACTCGGTTTTGTCCGACATGTAAACTTTTCTACATTATACACAAGTATCGAAAAGTGATTGTTAAAAAATTTGTAGATCTTTTTAGGGCGCATAATTTTAGTTTATTCAATTTTTTCGTATCTTCTAAAGTTTGACTAAAAATTGGTCTGTTTGGATTTTCCATTATTTTTCTTACGCTAAAATTATGAATTTATAATCAAATAAAAAAAATTTATATGATAATTTTGTAGGGCTGTAAAAAATTAACGTTTTTTTCTCTTGACTTTTGTTCATATCATGCGTTGTTTGGCTTAAAATGTTCATTTTAGTTTTTTTTTGATTTTGAAAATGCTCTAACTCTGATAATTTACTTTTTACAGAAAAAAGTCATAGAGATAAATTGTTTACGTTTCTGAGTACGATAAATAACCGTTGATAGAATTTTGAAATCCTGAACAAATTTGGTTTCAAAAAGTTAAGGTACGATCAAATTTTGAATTTTCAAATTTTCGTCCAAATGAGAAAAGGTAATATGATAATCTTCTAGGGCTTTCAAAAATCAACGTTTTTCTTCTTTTGGTTTTTTTTCATACCATGCGTTTTTTGGCTTATGATGTTCATTTTAGTTTTTTTTGGATTTTGAAAATGCTTTAACTCTGATAATTTTCTTTTTATAGAAATGTCCTTAGGATAAATTGTTTGAGTTTCTGAGTACTATGAATAAGCGGTCATAGAATTTTGAAATCCTGAAAAAATGTGGTCTCAAAAAGTTGAGGTACGATCAAATTTTGAATTTTCAACTTTTCGATCAAATCAAAAAAGTTGTTATGGCGATCTTGTAGGGCTTTCAAAAATCAACGTTTTTCTTCTCTTGACTCTTTTTCATGACATGCGTTGTTTGGCTTGAAATGTTCATTTTAGTTATTTTTTTTTATTTAGAAAATGCTCTAACTCTAATGATTTTCTTTTTATAGAAAAAAGTCATATGGGTAAATTGTTTGGAATTATAAGTACTATAAACAACCGTTCATAGAATTTTTAAATCTTCAAAAAATGTGGTCTTAAAGATTTTGAAAACGTGCTCACTTTTTGAATTTTGATCCAAAATAGCTGGTTCACGAACTTGTTTTTTCTTTTTAGGAATTAAAAAAAGTGTGCCAAAGCAGAATCCAATTTGATCAATTTTTCGAAAGTTATCGTGCCTACAGAGTACAGACTACAGACAAACTGACAGACAGACAGACAAAGACCTTCGTAAAAATCGTTTTTTTTTTGACTGAGAACGTAAACAATGAATTTTTAATCACAATGATCAATTTTCGACAAAATTTTTAAAAAAATAAATGCATTAATTTTTAAATGGAACAACTTAATTTCCCACCCAAACAACCGTATTTTGAACAAAAAGGTTACATTTTAATCCAAAGTGGTGAATCTTAAAAAATATGAGAATTTTTAACAAACTACTTCAACCCTTAACCAAGTATTTAAGTCGTTGAATAAAAAAGATTACGCTTAAACTAAAAGTATGAGTTTTTTTGACAAAAAAGCTTGGTATTTTACCAAATAGTCAAATTTTTATAAGATTTTTTTAAATTTTAACCAATTAGTTCAATTTATACCAAAAATATTTATTTTCAAAAAAAAAAAAGTTACTTTCCACCGCATACTTTAATTTTCTATCAAATTTCGGAACCGTTAACCAAACCAGATACATTTAAAAAATTAATTTTTAAACACAATAATTAATTTTTGACCAGAAAAAGATAAATTTTTAATAAATGCATTAATTGTTAATTAGAAGAAATTAATTGTCAACCCAAAAAGGGTAATTTTCAACTGAATAGTGTATCCGATTTTCTTCCAAATTGCGGAATCGTAAAACCAATATGTTTTCTCAACAGAAAAGTTGATTTTCCACGTAACAGTTTAATTTCCATCAAAAACCGTTTAATTTGTAACGAAATAGTTAAACTTAAACCATGAATGTTAAATTTCAACCAAATAATTTCATTTTCTACCAAATTTTTGAATCTTTAACAAACGCAGATTAACTTAAAACCAAAAATTTGCATTTTTCATAAAAAAGAATCCACTGCCATATAAGCAGATTAAATTTCAACAAAAAATGAAGAATTTTGAATAAGTTAGACGAATTTTCAACTAGAAAAGATTAATTTTCAATAAAAGTATTAATTTTCAACGAAGATAGAAAATGTATATTGTTAGTTAAAAACATTTATGAAACAAAGATAATTAAAAGTGAATTCTTAAATCCAAACGATCTATTAATAACGCAAAAAATTAACCTTAAATAGAATACAATTAAATTTGTTACTGAATACTAAAATTTTAAAAAGAAACTGAATGAATTTTAAACCAAAAATATAAAAGTAGACTTTTCAACTAAAAGTAATTTAATTTTTGTTCTGGTTCTATTAATTTGGTTCGTACTTTATCGAAAAACTGAGAAAATTGGATTTGGCGAGTTTTTGTGGCCAGTTATGACTTTTTGATATTGATAATCTAATTTTTAGAAAAAAGAAGTATTTTATGTATTTGAAACAATTAGTGTTTAAGAAATAACAAATAAACCATAATTACGCTAAAAACTAACGAAGCAACATTTTACGCTTCAAACTAAAAATATTTATACTTGAAATACTTTCAATTCCAAAACATTAAGTTTTTTGCCTCAAATTGTTAAAATATGTCAACTAAATTTGAATTATTAACATTTTCAATTATTTTAAATTAAAATAATGAATCAATAGCAATAAAAAAGAAAAAACATCCCTTCCCGCGTCGTTTAAAGAAAAAAAGTTACGAATGAAACTTCATACCCTGAAAAATGTTGCTGCTTCATGATTCTATCTTTAATATTTATTTAGAATTACAAAATATTTTTTTAATGGTACAGCTCAATAAATAAAATAAACTTATTTTACTAAAATCATTCAATTTCCATAATTAATTTTAAAAATAATATATAACTCTTATTGTTATTTCGGGCTTTCCTTCTAAAATTGTTGGTATTTTCAAATGTTAAATTACACATTGCGAGATCTTGAAATTATTCTTATTCGCGCCGAACCTTGATCTCGATATTTTTTTTTAAACTCTAAATTTTTACGGAAACGAGAAAGTTGGAACAATGACTATTATGATTTTAAAATCATTTCATTGCCTGTTAAATATTTGCGCTGAACCTTGATCAACTACTTCTCATTTTCACGGAAATGCTGTGTTCTGGAATAAATATTTGAAAAAAATTAGGTTAAAATAAAAAAACAGGAATGCATCCAAAAACTGTTCTCCAAATTTCATATCGTTTGCCGCAAAATCTGAACTTTCGTTGTTTTGATAGTATTTTGATAAATTAAACCGAAATGACAAGCTCTAACAAAAAATAGTTTTAAAAAATTTGGTTTGACTTTTTAAGAAATATAATTTCTCCATGAGACATTTTCCCATATGTTGCGCCGTTTCCCTCAAAATTTGAACTTTGGATTTTTTTTATAGCGTTTTCCATAAATAAAACTCAAATGGCAAGTCCTATGAAAAAATGGTAAAATCTGAATTTTTAGGACACTGCTTAGAAGCTTTATTCCGTATCTCACATTTTTGCCTGAAAATGTGAATTTTATATTTTTTTAAATAATGTTTTTGACAAATATAAAATATGAATGACAAGTCCATTAAAAAATATTCATAAAAAATTTTACAGGACTTTTTAAAAGCTATAAATTCATGTTAAAGCTTTTTCCCTGTTTCGCATCGTTCGGCTCAGAATTTGATTTTGTTATTTTGCTCATAGCGTTTTGGATAAATCAAACCAGGATATCTCTTTGATATATCTTTTGTAATTTGGTTTAAAAATATTAGAAATTTTTAATTCTTAAATGATTTAAATAAAATAAGAATTTTACTTTGCATTTTGAAAATTTTAGTAACTTCAGAGGTTTTTGGTAATTTTATAAATTTGGAAAATTTTTATTATTTCATAAATCTTCATAATTTAGAAAATTTTCATACATTTACGCGATTTTCATAATTTTGCAAATTTTCAAAATATTTGCAATTTAATTTTTTTAGGTATTTTAGAAATTTTGTTAATATTAGAAATTTTAGAAACTTTATCAATATTGAAATGTTTTTATAATTTTAGAAGTTTGGGAAATTTCCGATGTTTTATACATTTTTTACATTTTATCAATTTTATCAATTTTAAACATTTTAGAAGTTTTTATAATTTCAGAATTCTTCATGGTATAAAAATTTTGAAAAGTCTAGAAATTTTGATGCTGTTTGAACTATAATAATTTTTAATAATTTTATGAATTTTATACATTTTAAAAATGTGAGAACTTTTTATAATTTATGAAATTGTGATAATTTTAGGAATTTTAATAATTTTACGAATTTGATCAATTTTTTAAAATTTTAGATATTTTAGACGTCTCGCAAATTTGAATAATTTTAGAAAATTAAACATTTTTGAACATTTCAGGAATTTTTAGCATTTCATAAAATGTAGAAATTCTATAAATTTTGATAGGTAGAAAAAGCTACAAATTTGTTATTAATTATTTTTGATGGGATGCGCAGTTTTTGTTTTACGCGTAAAAAACAACTTTAAAAATTTTTTAAATAAAATTTTTTGACGATTGACACAAGCTATGAATATATTAATAGACAAAAGTTACTCTTCCAAAAAAGATTAAAAAGACATACAAATTTAGCATGAATAATTTATTGTTCGGACGCTTAGTTTTTGTTTTAATCGTAAAAAATAACATTTAAAATAAAAAAATTAGGTTCTTTAAAAAACAGCACAAGGTACAAAAAAAAATTACGAGTAATAGGCAAAAGTTGTTCACGCAAAAAGGATTTACAAATTTGCTATAAATAATTTATAGGTAGAACGAGTACATTTTTTTTGATCGTAAGAGATAAGGTGTTAATAACTTTTAATATAATAATAACTTTAAATGTTAAACTTTTGAGAAGTTTTAAATATATATGAAATTTTATAATATTTGGGAACTTTTAGATTGGAATATTTCATAATATTACGAAATGTTGATAATTTTAGAAATTTTTGGTATTTTAGAGATTTTGTAAAAATATACGTACATTCAAAAAATTCAAACAAGTTAAAATTTTTTTGAAAAATTTCGCCACCATAATTTTCAGGATATCTGATTCATCATATTCTATTTCAGTACCTGTCTCGCCAAAAATGGTCATTACTACTTTCTCAAAGCTAGCACTCCAATTTAAAAATGTAAAAATTCGATATCTTGTTGAATTCTTACGTCCGAATAACAAAATTTTGTTTCGAAACATGACCAAACGATTCCATTAAACCAAGATTAAATAATTCATGGTTGCTATATTTCATTTTGTTGACTCCTGTGTCACCAAAATCTATTTTTTTAAATTTTCAATCTTATCTTTTACAATAAAAAAAAATTTACTTGTCCTACATACGAGGGTGGATTGATAAGTTTCCGGCCTGACCAAGAAAAACAACGTTTTTAAGAATTTTTTTTTTTATTTCTCAACATAATCTCCTCCAAGGCTG